>NW_006262339.1:9687524-9723619 GCF_000493195.1 Citrus x clementina | reverse complement strand
TTTTACAAAGTACGGAGGACAGAACTTACACAGGATGGTATGTAGATTCAATAATGTATTTGTTCAATTCCATTTTTTAGATGTACTCATGCTGACAGGTTGTTATTGATAGACAATTTCAATTGAATAAATTCAAGTTTTTTTTTTCATTTCAAATGAAATATGCAATCGTTAATTAGATTATATCTAATCCTTAAGTTTCATATTATAACTACGATAAGATATGTAGATTAATGATTGCTGGTGATAAATTTGATATGTTTCTATTGCAACTCTTCCTTATTTATCCTTGTGACTGACATCCCTCAACAACTGTCACCAACACCCCCCCCCCCCCCCCCCAAAAAAAAACACTTAAACACACACACCCCAAAAAAGAAAAATTGTAGCCCAATGAAGTTAGTCATTGCATTTTTCTATATCCTTTTCCAATTTTGTGTATCTTGCAAGGAAATCTACAAAATTTATACCAATGTTTCTTGTAAAACACAAATATGGGTCTACAAAAGTTTCTAGCTCCAGTTCGTTCATGGGAATGCAACTGGATCTCCCTAAGTTTCTATATTGCATTGTCAATTCTTAATTTGCAGGGTCAATTTATTTCGTTATTTTAATTGATATTCATTTCAGATCAAGATTCTGTGCGATTGTTGGCTGTTGAGGGTTGTGGAGCTCTAGGAAAGTTGTTGGAACCCCAGGATTGTGTGGCACATATTCTTCCTGTTATAGTTAATTTCTCTCAGGTAATCTTATTCATTGATGGTAACATATTTAGCTTAATCAGATTCCTGTTTTACATCTCATCTAAGCACGGCATTAATCAATTCCTTTTTGAGATGTATGATTTCTTGAAACGTAAACAATGGAAGAGGTTGCTAGAAGTCTTGTGCAAATTTAAGTTCAAAAGCATCACATAGTCTACAAGAAAATTCACCTGATGGTACTTGAATCTTATCGATAATTAGTTTTGGAGATATTGTGCTTGTTTTCTTTTCCAGTACTACTAAATGAAGTGCAAATCGAAGTTTTTTACTATTTATTTATGTGCGCTGTTTATCCTTATCCATTAATGGTTTTTCAAATAATGTATGCCGCTGGCCATCATGCATGACAAAATTATTTGCTAAGCAGGATAAGTCTTGGCGTGTTCGTTACATGGTTGCAAATCAATTATATGAGCTATGCGAAGCTGTTGGTCCTGAGCCTACCAGGTAATAATTTTGATGGGTAATTATGTTGCTTTTTTTTTTTTGGGGGGGGTGGGGGGTATAGAAGTCAAGAACTGGCCATGAATAGGAAGATTTTTTTTTTCTCTTTAATTTTTTAGTCTTTTGAATGTTCTCTTATGCAAGTAGATAATTTCCTCTGCTGCTTTGAAACTTTACGCGGATGTTGAGTCTGTGACTTGCTTTTCACGTTTCAGTCAGTTGAAGGGACTCCTTTTTCTTCCTGCCACTTTGTATGCTTATTGAGTTTATTGATCTTTTAGGAAATTATATTCTGCCCTCTGGAAGTATAACCTACTCTTAAATTGGTGGTTGATATATTTAGGTCAGATGTGGTTCCTGCATATGTTCGGCTACTTCGTGATAATGAGGCTGAAGTGCGTATAGCTGCTGCAGGAAAAATAACAAAGATTTGCCGAATCTTGAATCCAGAACTTGCAATCCAGCATATTCTTCCTTGTGTAAAGGTAAGTGTATGCTTGATATAACTGGTTTCCTGAATGTAACTGCCCTCATTTCATCGTATTCTTACATTCCAGTTTTAATACTGTGTTGCCGCTGGCCATCTATATGATAATAGCCTAATTATCAGATACAATTGCCTGCTATAGGAATTGTCATCAGATTCGTCCCAGCATGTACGTTCTGCTTTGGCTACTGTTATAATGGGAATGGCTCCAATTTTAGGAAAGGTGAGAAAGTGTATTGATAATTACATTGCTGCTTCCTAATTGAAAGTTTGAGTTATCCACTCATTGCATGCATGCAAAAGTTCATCATGGCATAGCGTATGTGATGCTATTCATTGTCAGCAGTAAACATGTGAACAATTTTCTGGATACCGTAATTAATTTTGAGGAGTCAACTAATGGTGTCTTTCTTGAGATCATTTTCTTTCTGGTTTTTCATTCTGTCATTGATTATGGATTGGCTTTCCTTATTACTAATGACTAATTTTGTATCAACTTATAGGGTTATGTTTATTCACATCAATGTTATAGCTTCTTCTATGGCCGCATGTGTGGTCTCCAAATTTGTTTTTCTTTCCTCAAAAGATGTTTTAACTTCTTAAGCAAGAGAGTGTTGATGCACACCATTGCTTTAATAAGTAAACGAACTTGGAGGCTTTAATAACATTGCTCTCCAAATGCATAGCTCTTTCTCTTATTTTATTTTATTTTATAATTTGGTAAAAGACCATTATTTTAAGTCATGCATCATGAAATTTAAAATGTTTGGGTTCTTGGTGGTGGGAAGTTTTGGTTATCATGTTGTTCTTGCAGCACGACCTTCCCTATTTTCCTGTTGCTTCATAATTATGTGAATTAGTTTTACATATTTATTTGTTATTAATTTTGAATGCTGGTTTCTCTCTAGCCATTTAGCCTGCTTTCTGTTTATGGTTTCAGGATGCAACAATAGAGCAACTGCTCCCTATTTTCCTTTCTCTTCTAAAGGATGAATTTCCTGATGTCCGACTGAATATTATTAGCAAGCTTGATCAAGTCAACCAGGTTTGTCAACACTCTGTTCTCTTCATGTGAATTGGATTACAGATGTATTGCTGTATTACTTTGGTTTCCTTAGTTATTAAATACAGGTTCTTGAAGGATGGTAGGGTTTATCATTGTGCAGTGTAAAATAATGCTTGATTGCACTTCTTACTTGAATGTTCTTATTTTATTTAAAACTGATTGTTGTTTTGACTTCCAAAACTAGTGTTCTATATTTCTGTCTTGCTGTGTATGCTTATATTGTATGGTTTGCATTTGCAATTTTTGTTGATGTAGGTGATTGGAATTGACCTGCTGTCCCAATCTCTATTGCCAGCAATTGTTGAGCTTGCAGAGGATAGACACTGGAGGGTTCGACTTGCAATAATAGAGTACATACCACTATTGGCAAGTCAGTTGGGTGTAGGGTTCTTTGATGATAAGCTTGGTGCTCTTTGCATGCAATGGTTAAAAGATAAGGTATGTGAATTACTGTGGTAGTCTTAGTTTGAGCAATAAGTGTCTGAATTCTGAAATTAGTTGTTCTTCCACTCTCTCTGTTATGTGATGGATGATTATGTCTCATCGTTTCCTTGTATAAAGGTCTGCTAATTAGTGCCCGTGAAAATATAGATGTACTTTTCAGGAAGAATGCTCTTTTAAAGTGTTTGTGTATAATTAGCAGACCTTTATACAAGGAAACTATGAGACATAATCATCCATCCCGTGAAAATATAGATGTACTGTTCAGGAAGAATGCTCTTTTAAAGTGTTTGTGTATAATTTCAAATATTTGTCTGAGGTCCCTGGATTCTTTGATTATTATCCTTTTTTGGGATGTAGGAAACTATAAGAAACTCATTTTGGTTAGATTATACTTTGATTCTGGCTTGACTCACATCTCACATTAAAATTATCTATTATCATTCTCTTTTGAGTCCAGGAAGAGATCACAAAGTTGCTGGTAACTCACAACTTAGCTGTTACTGTATGAGAAACATGAAAAATCAATAAAAGCATTTGGTTTAATCTCCAAAGGAAAGATCATAAGTAACTTTTCTCATTTCATTGCTCTAAAGTTCTGTAGCCCATTAAATGTGCCATATAGCGCAAGAAGAATAACTATTTTGATCTAATTATCTTCTGCTGTTTCGATCTTGGCTTGTTAAATCATATCAAACTTTTCTATTAGCTTAATTAATATTATAATATTTATTTATAGTTTGGTTTTGGTTGTAGGTTTATTCCATTCGTGATGCTGCTGCCAACAATGTGAAACGTCTGGCAGAAGAATTTGGCCCTGATTGGGCAATGCAGCATATAGTTCCACAGGTTGCTGTGATTAAAGTAGCAGAAATTTAGTCTTAAATTCAGTACTTTCCTTACTGAAGAATGCTGGCATTGATGCGGTGTTCTACATGGAAACAAGGCATTAGAAATCACAAATTTAATAAAAGCATACTTAAAGAAAAGTTGTTGATTCTTATAATGGTTCGTCGTGTGTCTCTCCGACCCAAATTAAAAAAAAAGAAAAGAAAATTGAATAGGTTTTTGAGGATTACTCTTCGAAGGCTATTTCTTTGATTTTTGTTCTGTGTATTCCTTTTTCTAACTTGTTCTTACTAATTTTGTTATCTGTCGACAGGTTTTGGAAATGATTAACAACCCACATTATTTGTATCGAATGACTATTCTTCAAGCAATTTCTCTTCTTGCCCCTGTTATGGGCTCTGAAATTACATGTTCACAACTTCTGCCTGTGGTCATTAATGCATCAAAAGATAGGTAAGTTGCCGGTTTATTCATTATATTATATGTTTGTTAACCTAAAACTTGGATTAAAAGCTGTGGTTGATGTCACAGGGTACCAAACATCAAATTCAATGTAGCGAAAGTGTTGCAGTCACTTATTCCCATAGTTGATCAGTCTGTAAGTAGTTTAACTGTTTTATGTAATTTGAGTTTTCTGCAGTGAAAATAATGTGGGGGTCATTACACATTGCTTTAATACAGTTCCCTATTTGTTGAACTATAGGGAACAATCTGAGATTATTTGCTTCCGATAGGGCTAGAGAGCATTGGGGACTAATAGATGTCATGTTTGCTATTCCAAATATGTCTTCTTGTCTGTTTCTCATTTTCTCTATAAAGAATCAATCTGGCAAATTGTTCAATGGAGAACCATGATCAATAGGTGACATTCTTAAAAAACTTCAACAGTGCATAGATATCATGACTGCAAGGGCATCCTCTTTTTGCCATGTTGATATAACTTCCTTCCAATATGGACAGACCCTCTCAATATAAATCTTCGGATAATGCTGTTAGAGGACAAGAGAAAGATTGGCATATTATTTCATAATTGGGAATGGTTCTTGAATGATGCAGGTGGTGGAGAAGTCAATCCGTCCATGTTTGGTTGAGCTGAGTGAGGATCCAGATGTTGATGTCAGATTTTTTGCCACCCAAGCACTGCAGTCAAAAGATCAGGTCATGATGTCCGGCTAGATTTATGTTGTAATTAGATATTTTTCATCATCATATTCCTCATTTTTCTCATCCGATTCAGAATGCAGATGTATTTGATGTCTTACTAAGTTGCTAGTGTTTTTTACTGTAATCAAACTTTGCCTTGTCTTTTGGTAACCTGAAATCTGAATGTATTTTTCATCCCTTCTCCAGAAAATATCTTGACATTCACATGCTTAACTTTTGAACACTAATACCCTCTCTCTCTCGCTCGCGTTCATTTTTTATGTTAGCAGAAGTATTCATACACATTATTTATTATTCTTTTTGTCATCTTTATTAGAAAGGAAAAGAATTAAAGGAAATTAGTGACAACCAATAATTATTAAGAATTTGAATCAGGACCAAGAGGTAGAAATCGAAAAAAATATATATTATAGAACCCAATCTTTACTTCCAACTGAAAAAAATCTAGGAAAAGGTTAAGGAAATTTGATCTCACTTTTGGTAAGCATATTAACTGATATTGTAAGTGGATTCTTTTTCCTTATAATTGTAAAAATTTACTGCCTCGAGGTTTGAAGAAAACAGAGCGGGGGTTATTATTATACATACAAAGATGCTGTTTTCTCCCATTCAATCGCAAGAATATGTAAGGTTATATTCTGTACATACGTTCATACATGCGGGGGTGTCCACACTGAAGTATAATATACGGAGACATAATACAAAACTGTTACTATGCTTATTCCCATACCAATCTATCCCTCCAAGAATGGCAGGCTCTTGAATCTTCCAGGGTTCATGCAATGTGATTTTGCCCACCCGATCCTCTTATTAACGTTATCATACACAACCAACTGTCCGCGCAGTGAGATATCTGCAAGTATAAGATGAACTTGATCAGATGCAGCAATTGCCACTAGGAAGAACCCCATATTTCTAGTTCTCCAAATACATCTGCTATGATCAGTGAGGAAGATGGACAATAGAATACTCAGTATTCTAAGAAGTGGCTGCTGAAGGAGGATTTGAACTTGATCTAGGTTACGTGAAATTTATTTAGTTTGGAGGACTGAGGTCCAGTCTTTCTAGTATAGATGGAGCTTTTAACTAACTGAAAGACGGTTTTAGAATTCTCTAGAACTAACAAGCATACCTCCAAGTATAATTGTGGATCCATTATGTACTTCGCTTCCATCAAGAATGCCCAAGCATATGTTGCCTTTCTTCTGCAGAATAGAGAGGCTTGTTATGCAGCAACATTTAGCATTGGACACTGAAACCAAACTTTGAAAAAGTAAAACAACCCCATTTAGTAAGAGTCGGGCAATCTTACACTAATGACCAAGTACCCCTCTGGAGAAATGCGAAACTTTGTGGAAACAATCTGCCATTTGCTCCCAAAATGAAGTGTCAGAGTCTTAAAGAACTGCTTCACATCCACAATGGACCTGCATGCATGTGGATAATCATTTCATAATACTACGATTCTTTCAAAATTAAGGTGCTGTGATGTAAACTCAGATTGATAAAGAACGTCACACTAATCACAAATCATTCATAAACAGTGGTTAATACTTGGAAAAAAACAATGGAAAGGTAAATTTGAGGAGATAGTTCAGTATCTCAGTCAACCTGAAGACACTAGCATTTTTGCAACAGCTTACAGAAATTCACGTCAAATTCAAGCGATGCATTGGTGCTATTAATAATTTCAAACACCCAATTCCATGATTGGTCATCATGCTCATCACTTAAAAATACATTTAAGAAGCAATACAAGACGATGATGGCACCTCTTTCCTCATAGCAAAAGGAAGATTGCATTAGTAGATTACATGAACATTATTGATTCACCAAGAATCCACAATTATAAGTTGATTGATGGCTTTATGGAAGAACAAATTTGGGCTCATTTTTATGGCATGCCGGCCACGACAGACTTCCTAGAAGATGCTAAAAAACACTACATCAAACAGCAATATCTGAATTGAAAGGACTGATTTAAGAGTAAAATGCTACCATACCTGATGGGAAATTTAGCCCGCCAACAGACGGGCAATGTTGGATCAGATGCATCTAGGACAAGTCCATCGCTAGAAACTTCTTTAAGCTGCATCAATGGGCAAAGTGAAAAATGTTGATCTTTCTATAATTTTTTTCATAGGACATGGATTAAAGTACTTACAGAAGCAATCAATTCAGAATACGCTTGTTTTGTGAAGTAGGTATAAGAACTGCCGGTATCAAACAGTGCCCATCCTACTTGACTGTTTCGTGCACCTAAATTCAGTGGGCTACTTCCATAATTTATTTTCAAGATCTCTGTGTGGTAAAGCTCCCTTAACCAGGAAAAATGAATAAGTCAGAAATATGTTAGAGGGAAAGCTGAATAAGAATATAGAATAACAGGTTCAAACTATTTAATTAAAAAACCTCAAACAAATCCATCGAAAGTGGAGCAAACAAAAGCAGACGTCAAGATGTGCATACTCGGAACTAGCATCATAAAAAATTATAATCTAATAAAGTTGCATTTCTCCCGCAGAAAACATGACCCTATGGTGATTCTTTGTTAATGAAGGCAGTGGCGGCCACCTGGTGGTGGTGAGTACAGAAAAAGAAAATCATATTCCATCAAATGCTGTTCAATTACAGTAAAAACATAAGCAATACCTAGTAACCAGGTCACAATAGGGATCAACGTTTTTTTCTTTTTTTGTATTTTTTTCCATAAAATTCAGTTTGCAAAAGTAAAAGGCAAACTAATTCTTGAAGTACAAAAAGATGTTGCAGAATTGTTTCAAAATCTGTACTCACATGAAAGGACTGTCAAGCATGGGAACCCATGCCATACCCCAACTGGGTACCAGATCATGACCCAAGAACATATATCCACCACCTCCTGCATTGGTGGTAAGGCAGTGGCCAACAACATTCTTAATGATCCCCTGGCTTGCCAATTGGGAAGGCAAACTCACTTTAGCTCTGCTTAGTCCAAGGATACCATCTGTCTTTACCAGAGTGTTTAACAACAAACCTTGCTGATCATATGCACACCTTACAAACAAAATTGAATGCACAAATTAGCACTTTGATTTTGCTAGGCACATTAAAACAACCAAGTATGAAGCAACAGGGAAGTTAAAGTTGATACCCAAAAACAACATTTGGCTTAGTCAGTGATCCATTTTCAATCGTTAGATGAAGCTCATCTCTTGCAAGTACCCCCATAGAGGAGCTATGATCTGCATATTCAATCTCATAGTCGCATTGTTGGCAAGTTTCACAATATCCTGGCTTATGATTTCTTTGAATTTCCATGCACAATGAGTCCTTGTAAGGTAGTATATTCCCCATTCTTGGTTTGTACAAAGGATTTGCTCCCTACATCAATTGTTTCCATTAGAGAGAAGATCAAATCCACCAAAACAATTGTGATAAAGGTTTGGATTCCATCATCTAAAAGATCAGTTGCTTTCTATGATGTCACTCTGTTTCCATGTTTCCATTAGAGAGAAGATCAAATCTACCAAAACAATTAAAGGTTTGGATTTCATCATCTAAAAGATCAGTTGCTTTCTATGATGTCACTTTTGTGTCAATAAAGTTTCTTTTCCCTCCCCACCATAGCTTTCTATCTTTACCCTATGCGGGGTCAGGATTAGCTTCAGAAAGATAAATCACTTGTTCAGGAAAAGAAAAATAAATGGGCGGCTCACTGGACCTGTGATTTTATTTATACATAAACATTGTATTGGCACAAAATGGAGAGCAATAATTGGTTTGATGTGTAGGCTTCCTGACTATATAATTCCCATTAATAAAATCCATTTTTTTCAAGAAATAATTAATTCCATAACAGGTTGGGTTTGATGGTACGATAGTCACTATTCAATATTCATCGCAGTCGGGGAACAATTAATTCTTGACTTTGGACTTATTGTTTAGTCCATAATCAGATAAAACTCAAACAAATGAAGGCTTTTGTACTAATTCAGATTCTTTGCAATACGTTGGTTGAAAGGAAAAACCCCAAAACAACGAGGGAACTAGTCACTTGACAGAGCAAAAGACAAACAGAAGAGAGTTGTGAAAATTCTTTCAAATGGTCAGTTGAGCAGTTGCAGTACACAAATGCCGATTAGCAGATGTGTGAAACCACAAAGAACTGTTACCAAGTAATTGGCACCAGTTACAAAAGAAGCTTACTTTGGCACAACTGCTGCAAGGAGCATCGCATTGAATCCATGTTAAGTCACTCCCAGTATCCATATCAAGATAATAAGGTCTTGGTGGATTTCCGACAATCATATATGTGAAATACAATCTGTAAAAGAGTTAAAATCTTTAGTTAGAATCAGTATTCACACATCAAATACTGTTTAGCACTCATAGTTCTTGGCATCAATTATGATAAAGATCCCATATATAGATCCATTTTGATATTCTTCCACAACCTATCCCATGTGAACAACATCAGCTTCAATGAATACAAATTCTTCATTTCTGCGTCATACTACAATATCACACCGCAACACCTCTAACATAATTACTATAATTGCCACCCCTGTGATTTTACCATGCATCTGTACACATTCTGCTCTCAATGACACCATTGCCAAACACAGCTGTCAAGACATTAAGTTTCTAAAGGGTGTATCGGTTTTATTGCTATCAATTTTATCCACTATTAAAAACAACATCATTGCCATCGCTTAGAACGAAAGTTTGCTTAAGGAAGCAGTACCAATGTGAAAATACATTCTCACGTCAGGTATCAAAAAATTCTATAATCTGTTATAAAGTAACCTCAATCAACCAATAACAATCTAAAGCATCAACTAAAAAGAACAGCAATCAAACAAAGCAATAAATTTATGCATACCCATCTGGATAAATATTGCCCCTAAGAGGAAAAATGGAGGAAGAATCAACAGCAACAGCATTAGAAGAAACCAACTTTTTGTTGATCTTACTCTTGTGGGGTCTAATTATCCCATCATTCACGGATGCTACAACACTCTCTCCGTCCAAATCCACAAACCTCCCCAACTTAAACTCAGCATCCCTTTGCGAAACCTCACGAATGCCAAACTTATGATACAAAGGGAAGACAAAAGATTCCTTATTTTCATCATCATTGTTGGACTTGTACCGGTCTTGAAGAGTATATGAAAAGACAGAGCCATAGAGAATGAGAGCAAAAATAGAAATAGCCAGAAACAAAAAAAGCTTTCTCGGCAAGCCAGGAAAGAGCATTGGCAACGAGAAGTTAAATTGAGAGTTTTGTGGCGGGTGTAATTGGGGTGGAAGTGGGTGTTCCTGTTGTTGTCGATGACGGGTTTGTTGGGATTGTGGGGAATTGTCAGTAAGAGTATAAGCAGTGATGGTTTTGCCTAAAGAAGGGTTATTTGGTGGAGGAAGAGTGATTATAACAACACCTGTTAACTGGGGTGGCGGTGATGGTGACTCATCAGAATCCATCTCTCTGTTACTCTCTGATATGAAAAAGATTGAATTTTGATCCAAGATCAGAAGAGTGATTGAGAGATGGATGATGATGATGATGATGATGTAGTACAAGAAGAAGAAGAAGCAAGGGTGATGATCTTCTTCTCACAGGAAGTATAAACACAAACAATGGGATTGGATTCAACTGAAAGACTTGGTTTTGTCCTTAACAGAGAGTCAACGTAATAAGATGAGACGTAATTTTCAAAGCGTCGTAAAACGGTTTTAGAAAAGAGTGTAAGCGGGAAGATTCGGGGAACTATATTAACACGTCGGCCTCAGCTGACCGTTGCACAACACTCGGACAGGTACGCGCTAGGCAGGACAGGAGACTGTTAACCTGTCACATGCAGCCGTTGATTGAGAGAAAATAATCAACTATTTGCTCGTTTTCCTTAGGTTTGACACGTTTTAGAAATTATCGTCATTGAGTGGTAACAATTAAAATGAAAATAGTAAATCGTGAAATGTTGCATTAGATTTTGCAAAGTTTTTAAGAAAAAGAAAAAGAAACTTACAGATATTAGCGTAATTGAAAGGACAAAATAAAAAGGCAATAATATGTTTTTGGCCTTTTAGTTAGGTTTTTATTTTAATTATTTGGGGTAATGGTAAAGAAATCTCAATTATGATTCGAACTAATTTAAATCCTAATTGATGTGGTAATAAAAGTAAGGAAAGTGTAATATAATTATAAAATTTTAGATTTCATCGTTTAATTAGTTTAACAAATTATGTCTTTAATAGAAAGAAGTACTTAAAAAATTTTAAGTGAGAACTAAAAAATGATAATAATATATTTTGAGTCTTTTGGTTAGGTCTTTATTTTAATTATTTAAGTTCTAATTGATGTGTGAATAGAAATTAGAAAGGAGGAGAGGTGTACTATAACACATTTTCCTGCTTTTTTTTATAGATGAAATTGAATTTTTCATTCATCAAAATTAGAGAATAAGTACAAAAGATTGTTTGAAATATTATCCAGCCATGAGACTGTTAGCCTAAAGGGCTACACATAATGTAATTTTGATGATAACAAACATGTGTCTTAAGTAACAATAATAAATATTGTATTTCACATTTACACTAGTTTTTTTAAGGATAATATTTATGCAAGTGAATCAAGTGAAATCAAGATTGAAGACACTCAACGGACAACGGCGAAATCAAGAATAAAGCTTAGAGCTCAACGGACGAATTATTGCGACAAATTCTTGTAAAGCCGGTATGATTTAATTGATGCATGATTTAGCATTTGAGAAGCTCAAGAGATTAATTTAATTAAATACTTTTCATAAACTAAAATATTTTATTTTTATAAAGTAAAGTATTTTGTGGATTTGAGTAAAATTGGACTTAAATGTTAAGATTTGAAATCTTTGATTTTAATAAGTATCAAATTTCGGAGTTGGATGTTTTTTTCAAACATTTTAAATATTTTGGGCCACACTATAATTTATGAATATTTTGAACTAAAGTGAAAGATTTTGAGAACTTTGAAAAATATGGGTATTATGTTGAAAAGGACCTTTGTGCGAAACAATAAAATATTTGGGGTCATATCATAATTTTAAAAAGTTTGGGAAAGACACTATTCTTGAGAAGTTCTGAAATTGGACCTATTTGCAAATTTTTCTGACGTTTTGGGCCATATTATAATTATAGAAAGTTTTGGGCCAAAGTGTAATTTCAATGAACAGTGTTACTGTAGCAAATTCAAAAATAACGGTAATATTACTGTTCCTGAGCGGCTAGCCGGATAAATCAAGCGGCTAACCGCTTGAGCGCTGGAATTTGCCTATAACGGCTAGTTTTTGGGCTTCCACTATAAAAACTCAACTCAAACTTCATTTTAAGCACCAATACATGCAAATATAAGATCATACAACATATATTGAGCTTCCAAGATGCAAATCATTATTGATTGAATCATTGTTGAGCTATTAGTTGCATATCAACTCTTAAAGAGAGTTTTTGTTGTAATTTTCATTCCTTACCAAATTGTGAGTGTTTAAGTGTGGGAAACACTTGGGGTGAAGAGATTGGGGAGATAATCTCTTGGTTGTAAAGGTTCATTGACACCTTGGAAGTCAATTGTAAAAACTTGAAGCCTTGGGAGGCTTAGATAGTGAAATCCTCGAGCTCGGTTGGCTTGGAGGCGTGGACGTAGGCGGGGATTGCCGAACCACGTAAAAATCCGCGTGTTTGTTTTTCTCTTCCCTTGCTCTTTTTATTTTTACGCTTGCTTGAATTTATTGTTCTCTATTTCATTAAGGCGTTAGATTGATTTATTGTGCGAATCGTATTGCATTATTTTTAAAAACCCAATTCACCCCCCTCTTGGGTTGCGTTACTTGCATTTCAGAGACAATATTCTACTGTTCCAAAGCTTTTTTAGCTAACAAATGTGCTATTTCATTACAGTTTCTTGAGCTATGTTGGATTTTAATCTGCTGCAAACTCTTTAGATTAGCTTGTATATCGTAAATTATCCAAAACATCTCCATCCTTGTGCCTCTCTTGTTTAACACCAGATCAACTACCTCTTAAGAATATGTTTCAATAATCAGAGGTAGACATCTTGCATTTTCTGCAATTTCCAACCCAAATTTTGTAGCTTCAGCTTCAGCAAAAGCTACACTTCCATGGAAGATTGATGGCTTCATGGCAGCTGCTACACACTTTCCGTCTAAATTTATGATTACCAACCTTAATCCCACTTTGCTTGTTTTTCTCTTACTGCAGCATCCACATTAACTTTGAACCACCTTGACGATGGAGGTCTCCAATGTTGACATCTACTGACTTTCCTCTCCAAGGTTGATTGTAAATTGTGGTTGTCTCATTTTTTTAAAGGATTGAACCACAACTTCTGCTCTTGCAACTGATATTTGAGAATATTTCATTTTGTTACTTAAAACATGAAGATTCCTTGAGTGCCAAGCCACCCAACATAAAGCAAATATCACATCCAGATCATATTTTCCCTTCTTACTAGTTATTTCTATGATCAAGCTTAAAAATTCTTTGTTTCTTGACTGCTTTATTTCTCCCCCATGCTCTGTAAGTCTTCATATCTTTTGAGCATTTTTACAATAAAAAATAGCATGAAATGTCGTCTCCTCAGCTCTTTTACATCTTTGGCACCAGGGGCTTTGTAGCACATTTCTTCTCCATAGGTTAGTTGCTGTTGGCAAAGTGTTTCTTGCAACTCTTCACATGAAAATCTTTAATTTTGCTGGTAGCTTTGCAGCCCAAATTAAGCTCTATGGAACTTGTTTTTTGCTTGAAATGTTTGAGCTGTTTGGTTAGTCCGAGAATTTATGATTTAAGGCCACTTGGTACCCACTCTTGATTGTGTAATCCCCTTATTTGTCAAAATGTCATAATGGCTTATCAGGGTTGGATATTCTTGGTAGTGGGATTCTTAAGATCTACTGCACATCCTCCTCCATAAAGTTTTGTTGAACCAGCAACCCCTTCCATTTATTTTCAGCATTTATCAAATCTGACACTGTAGAGTCCAGAGGTAGTTTTGGAGGAAAGAAATGTTTAAATGTTGAAGGTCTTGGGATCTAGCAACTCTAATAAATTTGAGCCCTCTTTCTATCTTCAATTCTCCACCTTAGACCCTTGTTAATGATTTACCTTTCCCATAATATGCTTTTCCATATGAAAGATGGATTTGATCCCATTTTAGCCTTAATGAAATCAGTATCTTTAAAATACTGAGCCTTTAGCACCTTTGCCACCATTGAATTGGGGTTCTGAATAATTCTCCACCCCTATTTGGCCACTAATGCTTGGTTGAAGCATGTCACCCCCACTTCACCTCTACATTTTGCTTGGCATATATTCTCCCATTTAGCCCAATGAATAGGCCTCTGGTTTTGTTTTCAGTTCCACCAGAACCTTGTAATAGCCTTCTGGATATCATCACGCAACCCCATCGACAGTTTGAAAACACTCATGGCATAAACAGGAACTGCTTGAGCTACATCTTTAATTAACACCTCTTTTCCACATTTTGAGAACATCTTTGATTGCCAATTGGATATCTTTCTTAGGACTCTAAGCTTTATTTTGTTGAAAGAACTTAGCTTTTTCCTTCCCACCATAGAGGCAATCCTAAGTACCTTTCATACTTTGACACCACATGGAGCTGGAATAAATTCTTAATTGAAGCTATTTGTGCTGGTTGAGTCTTTCCACTGAAAAAAATAGAGAATTTCTCATAATTGAATATCTGAACTGAAGCAGCAGCATAACAATAAAAAAATATTCTTCAAATTTGAGTAATCTTCAATAGTGGCTCTTATGAAAATCAAACTATCATCTGCAAAGAGCAATTGATTAATTGATAAATCTTTGCTGAACTTGAGCCCCTTGATCAAATTTCTCCGCTCAGCTTGAGATATGAGAATTGAAAAAACCTCTGTACACAAGATAAATAAGTATAGGGATAATGAGCAACCTTGTCTGAGCCCTCTTTGAGGTTGAATTAGCCTTTTTGGTACCCCATTTATCAAGACAAAGAAATAAGGAGTGGTGATACATCCCATGATCAAGTTTACCCAGTTTGTGAGAACCTTATAACTTCCATTGTATGCTTTAGAAAGCTCCACTCCACCCTATCATAAGACTTATTGACATCCAATTTAATAGCCACTAGGCCACCTTTTTGATTTTTCTAAGCCTAATTTTGTGCAAGCACTCATAACCAATGATTATATTATCTGTAATGAGTCTACCTGGTATGAATGAACTTTGAATGTGTGATATTATAAGATGTAGAATTTCTTTTAACCTATTAGCTATGGTTTTTGCTATTATTCTGTATAGAACATTCATAAGCTAATAGGTCTATAATCAACCACTCTTTTAGGCTTTTCACTCTTTGGAATTAAGACAATATAAGTGTGGTTCAAAGGGGCAATATTACCTCCACTATTAAGGATGTGCATGCATGTAGATATGACTCCTTCACTAACCGCTTTCCAATGTTTCTGAAAAAATGATGCTGGTAGACCATCGGGGCCAGGTGCTTTTGTTGGATGCATCTGCTTCAAGGCTATCACAATCTCCTCTTCTGTAAATGTTTGATTCAGTTGCTCATTTATATCTTTCGTTACTCTCAGAGGCATCTCCTTGAGTGCTTTTTCCATATGACACCTTGTAGGATGTGTTGAAGTGAAGAGATTTGTAAAATGCTCACAAAAAAGTCTTTCCACCTTGTCTGCTTCTTCTGTCCATTTGCCGTTTTCATTAAAAATTCCTTTAATTGTATTCTTTCTCTTTCTAGTTGAAGCTTTGGAATGGAAGAACTTTGTGTTCTTATCTTATTCTTGAAGCCAAACTGTTCTGGACCTTTGCCTTCAATAAATCTCTTCCTCTAATAAAATTTCTTCTATTTGTGTTCCAACATTCTTAATTTCCTCCCCACAAACATACTGCTCGCCACTTTCTTTGATGTTCTGTAATTACTGAAGCAACTTATCCAATTTCTTTTTTCTACCTTTAAATTCAGTCTTGCTCCATATCTTTAGCTCGGCCATCAATTTATTTGCTTTTTTTTTTTTTGAAACAAGGGCACATGATTTTCATAATTCCATCTGCAGCTATCTTTCCACTCATTCTTTGCACCTCTCATATGGACTCCACATGTCTTTATAACAGATTCTTGTAAAATATCTTCTGCTATACTTACTTCATCTAGCCTTCTTCATTACATCCATTTTTACTGTGCTGCAATCAGATGTCCAAGTTATTATATTTGTAGCTGTATTATCCTTAAATATCATTCTTCAATTCTCGCAACCTAAAAATCTATCCAGTCTTTCCTCCACTAATTGGGATCCAAACCGCCTATTCGACCATGTAAATGGATATCCTTTTCAACCCAAGTCACTCAAGTTGTAAAATCTAATTAGCTTCTCTAAAGTCATTTACTGCTGAAACGCACATTTCATTCCCAATCTTTTCACTTAGATGGAGGATTTCATTAAAGTCGCCAAAGTAAAGCCAGGCCAGAGATGAAAGTCCTGCTAATTTTCTCAACAATGTTCATTTATGATGCTTTTGATCCCCTTCAGGGTGTCTATATATACTCGTACACCTCCAATAACATCCATTATCAGCTTGAACAATAGCATTAATGTGGTGCATACTATACGATTTGATATCTACAACAATTTCAACACTCCACAGTAAAGCCAAACCACTTCTATCGATAGTAAAACTGTTGTGAAAATTTAACTTCTTACTTTTTCCACCATTTGTTTAGAACTTAGCTTCGTCTCACAAAGAAACATCATCTGCGGTCTATGCATGCGGAGAATTTTTTGGGCTTCTCGAAACGCTCAATCATTCCTCAGACCTCGAACATTCCAAATGATGATCCTCATTACTGTTGACAGGGCTGGTAACCAGCCACCGCCGTTGATTCTTCCGTAAACATTGCTTCAACTCCATTCCTTCCATTACTCTGCATTTCCAACTTCAATTTGCAAGCCTTTGAAGATGATAATGTTTTTCCTTTCATTATTGGGCTATCCTAGAAAATTTCATCACTGGACCTTTTCATTGCTTTTGGTCTATCTTTGTGCTTAATGGACTTATCAACATTTCTGGCTTGGAGTTTCCACCTACATCTCTTGGGCTTTTCTTTGGTTGCTTCAAGCCCATCTCTTTCTTTCACAATTACTTTTTGTTTATCTGCTTTTGGGCTCATCACTCCCCGGGCTCCTAGCTTTGGGCTACTCACTATCAGCATTTTTCCTCTTCATCTTGTTTATTTTTTAACATTTCTTTTTCTTTTTCCCTTTTAACTTGTTTCTCACTTCCCGCCTCAAATTGATTCCCTCCCTGCGCCAATTCACTTTCTTTGTCACTAACTGCTTCTTACTATTCTGATTTGACATTTCTAGGGAATCCCCACCTCGTGATGGTTCTTGACCCGTATCCATTTTTCCTAACTTTTGAGTTGTTCCATCGTTTGTCTCCGAGTTCCCCTTTTTGTCTTGGACCTCCATTGTTGAGTAGCTCTGACTTTTCTTTCCCTGTTCTGGTCTAATATTTTCCTTCCTTTTATTTTGCTTCAGTTGTTCTGTCATTGTAGGGCCCTTCATCCATGGCTCGTATGCCATCTCCTCCCTCAACTGATTTTTATAGTTGACGCATTCTCTATATTGATGGCCAATCTGACTGTGAATATAGCAAAAGTCTGGTAGTCTTTCATAGCTTACTGGCATAAGAATTTCCTTTGCTTTATTCTCCCTTCTTTCTTGCTCCTCACTATCCATCTCATTTTCATCTTCCTCCTGCTTAAAATACAGAAATTTTATCAGTGGTTTAGTGATATCCACCAAAATGCGGATTCAGATATATTTGCCAAAGCATGCCCCTGTAATATCTGTGGCAACTTCTTTCACTCTTCTAATGGCTTCACCAAGCTCCTTTATTGTTTCCGTGTTCATGCACATAATGGGTACATTGAGTATTTGTACCCAAAATGAGACATGAGTGAGAACCTGTTTTGTTATCTCCTCTATTCCTACTGGTTATGTCAACATAATTAATGCTTTGTCAAAATGCACGACACTTCAGCGAAAACTTTTTTCTTATCAGCTTCATTCCCAAATTGGAAGATAAAAATGTTCTCCCTTAACTCTTCAATTTTATCTTCCTTCATTATTTTCCACACTAGAAGCAAAACTGCTTTAAAACATTCCTCTTTCACTTCTCTATTCAGTAACCCTTTCCCCAGTAGGCATCCTGCAAATATCTTCTCCCCCTTTTCCTTCATTTTGCTTTTGATGGTTACTTTCCCTCTTGTTTCTCCGTTCAGTGAAATTGCTTTGCATGTTTTGATTAGCTCCTCTGTGTCCATCCTTTTGTTCAATACTGAATACACGGCTGACAGGGTGCTTACTATCTTTTCCCCAACGAAACTTACCCTTTCTTTACTGACCACTTCAATAAAGGATAGACTGAAAAAATAGAGCAAACCCTAAGATTTAACCCTAAAACCCCTACAAGCACCCAACACTTAGTGGGTGAATTGAAGAGTCATCGCGACCCACTCCCAATCTCCCATTTATGTTTTTAGAGAAAACGAGAAGAGAGACTCGTGCTTTGCTTATACATTTTCCTACTTTAAGAAATGATTAATGCTAGAGTAATAGGAAAAAAAAATTTAAAGTTTTAATGCAAATTTTTAGTTGTTCAATTTAATAATAAATATATAAAAATTGGTGTCAAAATTTACAGTAAAAATTTGGATTATCATTGATTCAATATTTAAAAAAATTGTGAAATAGTAAAAAAGCCAATGGGTGTAAGAAAGTATTAAGGTGTAAATCTTAAGTTCAGTTACATTTTTGTTACCATGGCTAGTTTGGATGCTAACGTCCTTTGTTGACGTGGAAGGCGAAACATAATTTTACACAAAAAAAAAGAAGATAAAATGTTGGCTCCACTGGCAATGGAGTCCCCTTAAGTAGCTTGACTGAGTTTGCTCTTCAGTTCGAATCGCAGGGAAGTCGTCTTTGTTGGGAGAACTTGTGCCTCCCGATTCGAGCGGAAACTTCTAATCTGGGTTGTGGTACGGGCTTAAAAGTGCCTCCCACAGTTGGGACTCTTCCCAGGATACCTCGTGGTTAAAACCAAAAAAAAAAAAAAGATAAAATTATATATATTTTAAATTTGAATAGCCATATCAAACTATGTGTAATTTTCTTGATATTTTATTATTTTAACAAAATTAATATTTTATCGCTCAAAGAAATGTTTGAAACAATAATGAAATAAGATGCAAAGTTTTAAAAAGATAAAATGTAAAAAACTAATAATTATTACATGTATTTGTTATCTTGTAAATTCTAAAATAGTCCAATTCCAACATAATCATCCTAAAAAACTTTTAAATTAAAAAAAAATAATTATCGTATAACTCATCAGATTTGGCCGTCAAAAATAATAATAATAATTATCTGCAATCATATTACAAAGCCAAATGAAAGAGATTTTTCTTCTTTTGTTCTTTTTCTAGTTTAGAAAAAGAGAAAACTTGTCAGTAATTCATTTTGAATTTTTGATCTCCTGCTCGTCGTTGCCACTTACAGGAGACAAAGCGAGTGACTCCCTTGGATTCCCAAAATAGAGGCACAATGCAAATCAGATCGCAGCACTTCATTTTCTGAAACCCAAAAAACAAAAAAAAAGCAGATCTGAAAAAGTAAAAATGGCACGAGTCTTCGAATACTTCGTCGTCTGCGGAATTGGCCCCGAAATTCGAACGTTAGATGGAAGCAAAGGCTATCACGGCCCCGAATATTACTACTTGTCTTCTGTCCTCGACCAATTCCCTCCCCTTAATCACTCCCTTTACCCTCATCCGCCACCTCAGCTCTCCACGGTAAGTGTTTCTCTTATTTTTTTTTTTCTGTTTTTCACAAAACATCAAAAACGTTTTTCAAAAACTCTTTCTTGTTTTTCTCCGTTCCCCCCAGTGTGTTCTTCCCGCTGGCGTCCAGTTCTATTCTTCAGGTTTCGATTCCGACGACCCCAGTACATTCCCCCGGACCTATCCGATCGTTTTAACTGGTATTTTGACATTTATTGGATGTTTGTGCAAATTTTGTGATTTTCAGGGGGTGCTCATGAGATTTTATTTATTCTGTGCAGAGGGTGATGGTTCGAAGATTTATGTTAGTTGCATATCGTTTAGAGATCCTGTGAGTGAAGATATTGCTGAAGCTTATCGTATACCTGCGAATTCGTTTGCTGACAAATGTATCTGCCTTGTTTCTCGCTCGCCTAGTTTTCGTGTTCTTAGGAATGTACTCGAAGAGATTTATTCGCTTTGTTTTTTGTCTGATGGAAGTAGGTGAGTTTTGGGTTTTGGTAAAATTTGTATGTGTGTTTGATTGATTGATGAAATGTGGGAATCGAATGAATAGTGTTGTTTTTATTTTAGTTATGTTGTAATATTTCTCAGCTTTGGAACAATTTCAGCACGCCGTTGTGGGATGTTATTTCGCATTTGGTGTCAAATGTACCTTTGCCGACTCCTGGAAAGAATCGAGTGCTGTTTGCTATCGAGAATTGCTTACTATCCGTGGAGACTCCACCAAAGGAGGGGCTGCCTCATGCTGATGTATTGCCTTTTGCCTTTTGCTCCTTGTTGATAGATAATTGGTTTACCTGACTGTAGAACATGTTGTATGATGGTTTTATTTTGTTGAATGCAGATATCATTTCAGCCACTTGTGCAGTTGTTGGATGTTGACAATTTGATTACACTTTTTACCGCTGTTTTGCTTGAAAGGAGGATTTTGCTTCGATCAAACAAGTATGTCTCTGTCCGGCTATTGCATTTTCCTTTTCTTGTACTAAGTAATGATTATCAATCTGACGTGGTTTTCACATGTTTGCATCTGTAATCCTTTTCATTGATTGTCACACAATGATTATGAGTTTAGATCTTTTGTGTATGGTCTTGCTCATTTCATCATTTTCTCTCATTTTATAAGTGGTATGCGCTGACTTAGTTGCGTGTTCAGCTATTTACAAACTATTAACTATCAATATACAGGCCTCTCTTCTTCATGAGAGCTTTATGGGTCTAACATCTATATGAGAAAAAAGAGGAACTCCTTGGATTACTCTACTAGGGGTGGGACACAGTACATTGGTGTGTATGAATCTTTAAATGACTCATTTTGGGCATATTTTATCATGATGAAAATGCCTTCCGAAAAATACAGAGAAAGTGTTTATTAACTCGATAATTTTGAACCCTGGTACTAAATGTTTGCCCCTCATGTTCTAACTAGGTTGTCATTCCTTTATTTGATTTTCTTTTTTCCTTTTTATTTTTAGCAGGATGATAGTTTGATGACTGCATGGTAAGTTAATTGGTTCTTAGGTCTTGATGGAGGTCACTGCTTGAGTGAATTACTATTGTTTGGCTTATGTCACTATGTGCAACCATTTTTGAATTAGTGCTTCTCTATAAAGCAGTTGCGTCCTCAGGTAGAGTTTGATTGTAGGTTTGGAGAAAATGGTTGTGTGAAGTTTTGGTGACCAGTGATGTGATTTGTAATAATTTTTAATATCAACATAGTTTAGTGACTCTGAAAAAGAGATATTTTTCTAGGATTTTAGAAATTATTTTTTTATTTATTTGAGTCAAGGTTTTATTAGGAGCATAAGCAATATCTAATCTTCCTTAAATAGTTTTCTTATTTATTTGATTAGCATTCTTTTTAGCAGGTAAATTTCTTTTGATTTTGTTTTCCAGTTTATTTAGGGTTCAGCCACTATACATCAGCCTTGTTTTTCAATTTTTAGGCTGGCTAGATGGTAGTGATGATTATGGAATAAAGTTTGCAATGTTTTCACTTTATTTCTTTTGAATTTTTTAGGAGACTTGATTTTATTGATGATTATTTGAATAAAGTTTATGATGCTTCCTCCCTATTTCTTCTGAATTTCTCCACTTTCTTCTGGTTTCTCCCCCTTATTTCTTCAATTATTTCATCCCCTTTCTTACTCAGTTATTTTACTGGATGCATCCTACATCAGTTAGATCCTTTGTTGACTTGTTATACACCATTGGGCACATTTATTGTCAAAAGATCATAATCTTTTCTGTAAATATGAAAAAAGGCAAAGCTTGATGTATCTTTTTAATCGGCCAACTTAATATCTGCTGCATATGTGATTTTAAACTCAAATCAACTTGTTTAGAGGATGCATATGTCAGTGGTTTATATTTCACCTTGTGCAAAGTCCCAGTTATGTTCCTACCCAGATTTGCAGCACATTGATAATATCTGTTATATGAATTTATCCAATAACCCTTTATGCACGACTCATGAGGGCAATGTTCTTGGAGCCGTTGAACATTGATCAATAACTTTTGACTTTCTTTTGCACCAATTATTTTGTCTAAGTTGTATGTTGCTTTTGCATTTAGGTTGACCATTTATATTATGATCAATTAGATTTTTATCTTCCTATCAATGTGAGGTCCTTTGTATTTATTGCACTTGTTTTGTCTTTACTAGGTATTCCCTTCTTACTCTAGTGTCAGAGGCAATATGCCATTTAATTTATCCATTCCGGTGGCAGGTTAGTATTTAATATTTGAAATCACTGCCTTTATATTTGATGAGGATTATGTTTTCATGCTGCACGTCTTCGTATTAATATGCTAGGCCTAGCATTGTTTATTGATGCCTATGTATGACTTATCCCGTAGACTCACATCTAATCTTTGTATGTTTTTCTGTGCTGAAGCATGTCTACATTCCATTACTATTTTTCAGTGGAGTAGATTATATTGATGCTCCTACGCCATATATGATGGGTCTCCATTCCGGTGTTGATACATCTAACCTTGCCATGGATGGTGTAAGTAATTTGTATGAATTTTATTGTTTAATTTGCATTTTCATCGCCATACTACCCTTCTCTTTGTAATTGCAAAGTGCTTCCTTAGTCTTCTGTTATTTCTATTGCTAATTGTCACTGCAGATCGGCAGTATTTCCTCTTTCACCCTTTGAATCTTGGACAATTACACAGGATACATCGTATGACTTTGGTTCTACTTCTGCTTGCATTGATGGCTCAGAATTATCAGTCTAAGCTGTTTAATCTATCTGGAATTAGTTATATACATGTTATTGTTAGATCATGTTCATTGTCGTTGTTTCTTTCTTATTTTTATTATTCTAGAATCGTGGATTTCAGATAGAATTTTCTTTAAGATATTTATCTTGCTGTACTACTGTGGAGGCAGATGAGGGATGAGGACTGTGATGTTTATTTATCTTTGACATGTTATACCCATTATAGGCCCTAACTGATGCTTTCATGTGTAAAAAATCGTGGTTTCGCTACTTGATTTTTGATAATAAAGTTTTAACTGTCCAAGTTTTTGAAGCAAAGAGCTATTCCAGTTGCCAGCATTTCATCTATATCACTTTATCAGTTATTTAAAAATAACTCAACTGATTGATGGGTGGAGCTATCTATATACCATAATAAGTGATCAATGGTCAAATCAAAATGGCAAACTTAATCTACCTAGACATAATCTGCTCCTTCAGATGTACACTTGTGCCCAAGAATTAATGTAGCCAAACTTCAGACTCTTGGAAATGCTGGAAAATCTAGAGGCACTTATACATTTTAGATAGTCTCATCTTTGTCTTTAGATTCCTCATTCTTTTTCATTCAGCTTTATTGAGATGCAGTTTTGAGTTAATTTTGTTGGTACTTCGCAACCCCCCCCCCCCCCAAAAAAAAGGCCGAAGTTTTTAGTTTGTGGACCTATGGTTCACTTTTGTAATATTTATTCCCTTCTAATTTTCTATAAAAGTTTCCATTTCCTATAAAAAAAAAGAAAATTACCTTTAAATTACCCGATCTTCACATTAACATAAAATGTATATTTGGTCGAACTGATTTGTTGGACACTGTCTTTGCTTCTTGTTAGGCTAATTTTGTGCCTCTCCCATCAATTAATAATACTGACTCACTTATTCCTCCTATTTTTCTGTTATAGGTAGTTGTTGTGGACCTTGAGTATAATCGAATTTGTACTACGGAGGAGATACCCCCAATTCCAGAGCCAGAATTAAGTTCTTTGCGTGGTGACATTTTAAAGTTATTGTACCCCAATGTTGTGGGGATTGATCGGATGAATGCAGGTGGCTCATCTGAGCATTATTCTAAAGTTTGCAGTAAGCCATGGGGAGAGGAGCATGACCTTCAACTCAGGTGATTATTAGGTGCAAAGTAAAATGTTTCTGGAGCAGACATTGCTTTGTTATATCCAATTTTATTAATTTATTTTTTAGAGAAAGATAGGGTTGTGCAAAATCCAAATTGATTTTTTAGTGCCCTACCTTCCCTGGAATTTGAATCTGGTCAGCCAAATGAAGTTGCTTGAAATGACCGGCTCCTGGGGAGTAGTGGCGCTTTCTTAGATCTAATTGTTTTAAAATTAAATGCATTAGAATAAACTGTTTAAAATGTTTCTCATATTCTTTTCTGTTTTTGCTCTTTAAATTTATGTTGTCTATGCAGTATTTTCTTTTTTTTATTATGTCATGGCAGATAATTCGGTTATGTGAAGAATTATAGTCAATTGAATGATGCGTATTTTAAATTGTTTTTAATGTTTGTATGCAGGTTTATTTTTCTCAAGTTTTTAGCATCAATTTTAGGTGGCTACCGCAACTTCATAGTATGAAACTTTTATCTTATGTCTTCCTTGTATAAATTTGGCTTTTATGTCTTGTTTATATAATCTTCCTGGTATTATTTTGGTCTAAAATATTATTTTGTCAGGAAAAGTACTGCCTTTTTGTATTCAACAGAAGTGCTCTTACACAAGTTTTTGTACGTTAATCTTCTTAGCAATACTTGGTCACAATAATGTTTGTTAGGAAAACACCGGCACTCAGGTTTTCAACGCTCAAGCATTTTTGAAGAAGCGTTCTCGGTCAACCAACCAGCCACCTGATCCTATGGTAACGTATCTCATCACAATCAGTTATTATGTTTTTATTATCCATCAACCTTAAACCCACTTTTCTTTTTTGGGATTGGCGATACCTTTTTGGTTTTGGTAAATTTCTGGGCATCTATCACTCCTTTTTACCTCATTTCTTTCACTTTTTTGTTATGAGTACTTGCATTTTGTATGGCTGGTCCAATACTCACTTTTCTGATTAAAAATATTTTTTCCTTCTTTTTTCTTTTTCATTATTCTCCAGTGAAATTTAATATCTCTGTACAATGATTGATTGCTCATTTATTTCTTGTTTGCAGATAACACAGTTTTTGGATTCTCAAGGATTCTTGGATTATCTGGAGAGAGGCCTTGGTTCTGACGAAAATAATAGTAATCTGCTTGATAAATTGCAAGATGCTATTGGAAGGGGTCAAAATCCTACGTCAATTCTTCCGTCATCTTCAGCAGAGCCTGAGGTTATAACCATATCAGATCCTGATATTGGAACATCAGGTAAAAATTAGGCCATCTTTTGGTTGGATTTCAATTTCATCCGTTCAAAGCCAACGTGTACAATAATCACACATTTTTTTTTTGTGGCTTCTCCAGGATCGGGGGCCAAATATACTTATGATAGATTTCCTTCCAATGTAAGAACGGAAGAGCAGGAAGAAAAGAGGAGGCAAATTCTTGCCTCAGCAAGTGGATCTTTTGAATACTCAGGAAAGCTTAATAGGTATATTTTTATGCTTGAACAGTACAGATATATATGTCCCTTTTCATTCCATTGCTATGTCCTTAACTATTTTCCTCTTAATTTTTTCTAAATTTCTTTGCAAGTCCACCTTCTATGCTTGTGAGTAAGGACTCCAAAGATAGTCTTAGTCCAATTGAGAGAGCTGTAAGTTTTTTACTCCATCATTGCAAGTGCTGTGATTAAAGGTTAAAATTGCCCTGAATTGATATTTATCACTGTCTTACAGGCTGAAAGGGACCGCATGGTTTTGGACATCAAAGTTAAGCTTCAGGTAAACTTTTTTGTTTCCATTTTTGAAATAAATTCTCTCCTTTTTGCTTTATGTGGTAACATTCAGCATCACCATATCACATGGTGATGCTGGAATCCACTTCTATATATAATTTGAGTTAGGCAACTGCATGGTAGTGCTGAAATTATTATATGTGGATCATTGTCATTATCAGTCATACTTTGTGTTTTTAAGTATTGTTGGTCACTTTGTTAAACAGGGTTTGTGGCTTCGCCTTCTGAAACTAGGAGCTACTGATGATCCACTTTCATCATTTGAATATGGCACAATTCTTGGTATGCTTTGTAAAAACTCAATTTCTTTGCTGTTTCTGAGGGGAACTTCTTATGATTTAGATATCTTTATAAATTAACAAATACTATTGATTCCCTTTACAGCTTTGATTGAGTCTGATGCGGAAGGGATTGGTGGAAGTGGGTTTGTTGAATGTATCAGAGAACACATACATTCAGTATGTTTAGAAATTAATATTATTTCACTGATTTAAATTGATTTAAAGTTTTTAGTGAACAGTATGAAGCCACTAACTGTATATATCCCCTGTCAGGGATGGCACTGTCAGTTGACTGAGGAACAGTTTATTGCTGTGAAAGAATTGGTAATCTAATTCCCTTGTGATGTTTATGCATGATTTTTCTCATTGGCTTGTTTTCTCTTGCCCTTTGACACTTCTTTTGGAATGCCATGGTTCATGTTGTGTTGATTATTTGTCCTCTCTTTCCCCTTGTCAATGTTACTCATTCAGCTCAAAACGGCAATCAGTCGTGCAACTTCTCGAAATGATGTGTCAACTATTAGAGATGCCCTTGAAGTTTCTGCTGAGATGTTTAAGAAAGATGCTAATAATGTTTCAGATTACGTACAGCGCCATTTAATTTCCCTCTCTATCTGGGAGGAGCTACGGTATGTGTCACTAATCGTTATCTAAGGAATTTCATGAACTATTGTGATTTCATTTTCATCCTTTTCATGCTACCTATCACTGGACACTTGGATATTTTGGCTCTGTTATAATTGAAATGCTATGTGACAGTTCCCTTCTCATAAAATTGTTGCTTTCAAGTTCTCTTGGTTTTGTTGCAAAAAAGAAGGGGGTGGGGGTTGGGGAAAAGTTCTGTTGGTTGAGGATTGTTTTCACTTCTATTAAGAAGAAGAGAAATTTTCATGTATCTTGTTCCAATGAGTTTGCCTTGGACAGAAGTTCAGTATGTAGCTTTATTTTAACAACTCTTATTTTATTTCTAAATAAGAGTTGGTGGGTGTAATGAATGATTGTTGATGTAGTTCTGAATAATTGAAGTTTATTTTTGATTCAAGAACGGGTAATTCCATTGGTGACCCATTAATGGTACAAAGTTGGATTTTCTTTAACATCTACTATGATTTGTTGCAGGTTTTGGGAGGGGTACTTTGACTATTTAATGGATCGGTTTTCAAGCAAGTAAGAAGCATACTTTTTAAGTCCTATCATGCGTGTGTTAAATTCAAGTTACAGTTATTCACATAATAGTCTATTGAGCATATCAAGGGGTGATTTAGATATGGTCACAAGCTTGAGCATTTTTCATGAAGTTGCCATGCTGTTACCTTGGCCATGCGATGTTATATTGGAAAGATTTAATGCCAACCAGAGCAGAATTCCAGAAACCATGTGTAAAATTCTGTTGAATGAAATGTCAGTCTCACTGATCATGTTCTGTCCTGGTCATATTCTGTGAAATCTTGCTAGTACCATCCTTATAATAACCAAAGCTGAGTGCTGGTGCAAAAATATTTTGCTGATAATTTAGGGTGCATAAAGATGATAAATTTTGGAAAAGAAATACTTTATAAAGTTTTGGTATTGATTGTGGGTGCCAACTAATTGAGTTTGGGATTTGAACCTGCTTACATGGGTTGGGAGGAGATTGAGTTGCCGTTAGGCTAAATTAAAAGAAAAAAAATGTTATTGATTCATCCCTGGCTCTGTCATTTTGTAACTAATACCTTTTTTTCATGAAACCAGTCTAAAAAACACCTGTCAATTGGATATCTTTGATTTGTCCAAAAGTTTGACTTGGGGAGCAAACTCATCTATTCTGCCTCATGTTGTTCTGACAGGTCAGCTAATTACGCCTCTCTGGTTTCAGCACAGTTAATCACAGTGGCATCACATATGGTAGTATTTTTTTCCCCTTTGTATTAAGGTTTCAATTTTACATCATTTTAACCTCCAATCTTCACATGTATGTTCATCTTTACTCTTGAACTTGTTGTTTTCTTATTCTCTGTCATCATGAAGGCTGGGCTGGGACTTCCAGATACTGATACTTGGTACATGATAGAAACAATAGCAGAGAAAAACAATATTGGATACAAGCAGTTTGTAAGTTATTCTGCTGTCATTTAGTGTTCCATTGCGATTTATAATAAACTTATAATGCACAGAGTTTTTCCTTTTTTTTTTTTTTTTTTGCTTGGATCTATGGGTATATGTATTTGGAATTTCCAATGTGATCAGACCCTTAAATTGCTTTGTGCTTTACCATCCGCGTGATGTCATTCGTTCAGTTTTTTCCATATCTCTTATTACTTTAATGATGTGTTTACTTCATAGGAATGAGAATGGACTGGAATGAGAATGAGATTTCAATGTTTACTTGGCAAAAATAAATGGGAATGGGAATGAGAATGTGTTGGAATGCCATTGATGTGTTTACTTGACAAAATAAATAGAAATGAGGAATGGGAATGAGAATCAATTTACCAAAATACTTATAGTATTAATAATTAATAAAAATAATTAATTTATCATTATTTTTTTTTGTTGTTGTTATTATTATTATTATTATTAAATTTTATTAACTTTATTATTTTAGTTATTATTAATTACTGTTAATATTATTTTTATTAATATTATCATTATTATCATTTATTATTATTATTATTAACTTTATTATTTTAGTTACTATTAATTATTGTTAATATTATTTTTATTAATATTATTATTATTAACATTTATTATCATTATTATTATTATTAACTTTATTATTTTATTTGTTATTAATTATTGTTATTACTATTTTTATTAATATTACCATTATTACCATTTATTATTATTAAAATTAAATTTTATTAACTTTATTATTTTAGTTATCATTTATTAATGTTACTATTAATTATTGTTAATATTATTTTTGTTAATATTATTATTATTAACATTTATTATCATTATTATTATTAACTTTATTATTTTATTTCTTATTAATTATTGTTATTACTATTTTTATTAATATTACCATTATTAACATTTATTATTATTAAAATTAAATTTTATTAACTTTATTATTTTAGTTATAATTTATTAATGTTAATAAATGTTAATAATGATAATATTAATAAAAATAGTAATAACAATAATTAATAATAACTAAAATAATAAAGTTAATAAAATTTAATAATAACAACAACAATAAGGATAATATTGTTAATAATGATAAATTAATTATTTTTAATAATTATTATTTTTATCATTATTTTATTGTTAATAATGTTAAATTAATTATTTTTAATAATTATTATTTTTATCATTATTTTATTGTTAATAATGATAATATTAATGAAAATAATAATAATTAATAATAACTAAAATAATAAAGTTAATAAAATTAATAATAATAATAATAATAATAATTATTATTATTATTATTAATGACATTTAAAATAATAAAATTATTTGTGATTTGAACAAGGGTAATTTAGGAAATATGAAAAAATTAGAAGGATAAAAAAGTAAATTTATGTTTCATTCCCATTCCCACATTTTCATTCCCAACACCCCCCCCCCATGGGAATGAGATTCCCATTCCTTATTCCCACATTTTCATTCCCATTCCCAAATTACATTTTGTCAAGTAAACATAGGTTTCATTCCCATTCCGCCATTCTCATTCCCCAAACCCACAAGTAAACACACCATAAATGACCACCACTGGAGGATATCTGCAGAAACCTGAAGTTTGCTAGAAGATGTAGTAGTTTGTTGGAAAAGTTAGAAAAAGAACTAGATCTGTTGTAACTTGCGGAACTGCAATATAACTTAATTGACGTGCAAAAGGAAATAGATTATTATTGTACCAACACTGATATGTTTGCCTATGATGGGAACGAAGAGAAACTTCTTGGTAGAAATTTAATTTCTGCTTCGTATGAATGTAGTTTCTAGTGCTTTCATACATTGTTGAAAATTATCCTCAGGAATTTCTCATAAGCATTTCTATCTTCTAAAACACTTTGTTATTATGCAAGTCTAAGAATAAAGTCTGTGACTGGTGAGAGCAACTTTTTTGTTATGCATTGTGATTCTGTTAGCTGCAGTTATAATGTTTTCAGACTCCTTCACCTTGGAAAGGTTGGATTTCATCAGTCTACATGGAAACAGACTTTTCCTTTCTCTTTTAATTTTTTTCCCTTTATGTTTGTGCTTGTTCACTCTGTAGGAAAGATATAAAATGCTTTGTTGATAGATTTTGTGCATTTGAGGATATGTGTTTGAAAGATTCTTCTAGTGTTTGAATGCAGAATTACTTACAACTTCAGCCTCACATTCAAAAAAATTTTTGTAACTGAAGATCTGCTCTGGTTGTTATATATTTTATTGCTAAAATCTTCTTGTGCTCTGATTTGTTTCAGATTCAACTCAGAGGATTTTTGTCACATATCCAACAACTTCGTATTGGTTATTGGGGATTGTCATCTATAAAGGGCCAGTCAAGTTTGTCTAATGGAATGCCATCTCCGCTTTCGAAAGATGCCACAAATGACGATCAGCAACCTGCTGAGGCTTCTGGTATTGGGAGGAGCTGGGTACAGAGCATGTTTAGCAGGGAAGCAAGCTCAAGATCACACTCTTTTAGTCGTGTCCGTAAATGGACTTCTGATGGTGGGGCTTCTGCTATGTCTTTTATTAATTTTGGATTCCTTCAAACTGTTTTATTTAACTCATCACCTTTCTTGTTGTCTCCTGAGTTTAGCTGCAAATGAGAATGGCACTCCTCGAAAACAAGATTCAACTGCTGGTGGGAAGAAAATTCAATCCAATATTCGCATAATTAGAGGTCATGCCGGTGCCATTACAGCTTTACATTGTGTTACAAAAAGAGAGGTCTGGGATCTAGTGGGTGACCGTGAAGATGCAGGTTTCTTTATCAGTGGGAGCACTGACTGTTTGGTGAGTTACATATCTGGTTGTTTTCTTTTAACAACTTTTTAGCACAAGTGACATGCATTACTTGGATGCATTACTTGGAAACCTGACTGTAATTTCATGCTTAATGGAGCCATTAATGGTAATGTACAGTGGTTGTGACTGCCTTCTCAAGCAAAACTGGAGATCAGTGACTGCGATTTGCTGATAATATATCTTGTTCTTTTTGGTAGAATATAAAATCTATCTGACTGCTGCATCTCAAGAGTAGCATGAATCTTGCAGAAGTTTTGTATTTGATTTGGTTGCTAAATTGAAACTTCTAACCTTGCATGGGTAAATTTTTTAAGATCATTGTATAATTGGTGCATGTTCAAAGGGTCTGATGTTTGATTTTCAAAATTTGCTTTGCAGGTTAAGATCTGGGATCCCAGTCTTCGTGGTTCGGAACTTCGAGCAACCTTGAAAGGACATACAAGGTTTTTACTCATACATTAATTTTCCTTTTTCCTTTTCTATAGTTTTGTGGAAGTAAATGAATGTAAATCACTTTCTTGTAAGTGGCAGTTCTGGTTATATCCACTTTCATCCTTCTATGCAGAACTGTCCGAGCTATAAATTCTGATCGAGGAAAGGTGGTTTCAGGATCAGATGATCAGTCCGTTCTTGTATGGGATAAGCAAACATCTCAGCTTCTAGAAGAGCTGAAGGGCCATGATGCACAGGTTTGCTTAATCGAGCATCATTTCTTAAATTATACACTTGCATTATACCACTAAGGTGTTTGCAGAATTAATAAAATGGAGTATGGAAATGGAATTATGTAATGCACGTTTTGTTAACTGAATTCACACCCCTACGTATATTTAGCTACCAAAATACTTGTGTGTTTCTTCTTGGCGTGCTTCAAAACCCTGAATTGCTGATAATATGAACTGGTTATAGAGTGGGATCAGCAAAGATTGTGACCACGGATGCTTATACCCCTCTGTTTTTAAACTACGATTTCACCTCCCCCCCCCCCCCAACCCCCCATCCAAAAAAAAAAAAGGAACATTACTTTTGTTAGCCAGTGTTCTTATTCTTTATGAATTACGTCCAGTATGCAGTGGTCTAAGACGTAAGAATATATTTGACCAATTATTCATCTGATGATGTAAGTTTTATAGGATAACCAATTTACAAATTGCATAGTAAGGATACCTGGAAGTATTTCTGATGTGTGGATCGGGTCCTGAAGTTTTCAATGAGTAATTGAGTATCTTATTTAAGCTCTGAAAAGGCCCCCTTTCAAAAAAATACAGCTCAGTAAAGGCCAAGAACACACACACACAAAAACACATGTATGAGGGGAAGGTCATTGACAGAGTTGCTAAGGGTGCAGTGGGTCACTGATTGTTTTTCTACTTTCTGAGCAAAAAGATATGTTTAAGATAAATGTCAAGGTTCTATCAGATCATCAGTTAGTACATTTTGTCTCTTTCATTGCCCTTGAATGATTATTAAGTTTTTGCATGCAATCTTTGGATAAGATAAGCTACATGGCAGCTTTTTAATATGCTCTCTTTTCCCACATCAGCCTAGTGAACTTTTTCTTTCAGTTTTCATGTAGACTGGTTTTAGAACTTGTGTACTTTTTCTTTAATAATTGCTTGTGTTTGCCCTATTAAAAGTTCTTGTTTGTTACATTTTCAAATTATTGAAATTTAAATTTTGGTCTATAAATGAAAATATGAGATAATTCCTATCACTTATCACTGTAGGTCAGCTGTGTGCGGATGCTGTCAGGTGAACGTGTCCTTACGGCATCCCATGATGGAACTGTGAAGATGTGGGATGTTCGAACTGACACTTGTGTAGCAACAGTTGGTCGTTGCTCAAGTGCAGTTCTGTGCATGGAGTATGATGACTCCACTGGGATCTTGGCTGCTGGTGGTAGAGATGCGTATGTGTATTGAAACTTACATCTACATAGCTGGGACAAATTTTAAATTAGTATTCCTCAACCTCGGTGAATACTTGTGTTTATCAGGGTTGCAAATATCTGGGACATTCGTGCTGGTCGGCAAATGCACAAGTTTCTTGGGCACACAAAATGGATTCGGTGAGCCAAGGAGGCATCCAATTTTTTTATTTTGTTTCTTTGGTAATTCTATAATCATAGCTCTGAAGCTGCCTTGGTGTTTACATGTCCCATATCAGGTCAATTAGAATGGACAGAGACACTGTGATTACTGGTAGTGATGATTGGACAGCAAGAATGTGGTCTATTTCCAGAGGAACATGTGATGCTGTTCTAGCTTGTCATGCTGGCCCAGTACAATGTGTTGAATATTCCTCATCAGATAGAGGAATAATTACAGGTTGGCACTTAAAAAAACTCGTTCCTTTTGCCAGAATGTAACTTGTTCTCATTGGGTTCTTTAGTCTTTTTACAGATAGAAATCATCTGTAGTGCCAAATGAACATTTATCCAAATAACTCCTTAACTTGATGCCTTTCTTTCAGGTTCGAGTGATGGGCTACTCCGGTTTTGGGAAAATGATGATGGTAAGAGCATCAATTCTTATGAGCACTGGCACTTTGTTATTTTTGTTTCCTGCTCATTTTGTTCAAATTGTTGATGACAATGGGGTTGGGGCATATAAAACATCAGGAAACATCAGGACTCCACCATAATCATTGAGCAACATTAGCTCAGTTAATATAATACCTCAAAAGCAATTGATATCTGCAATTGTTCTGTGTGTGAGCTTCTTTTCGAGACCATCCTTTCTAAAATACCCATCTGTCTGTAATGCTGCACAGGACAAACCTTGTTGAAAATATTAAAAAAGAAAAAGAATTCAACCATCTTGAAGTTGAATCTATACAGTGCACATGATGACATTGTTAATCTGTTAGCTTTCAATGCTCTATTGCCCAATCAAGTAATTTTATAGATTGTTCTAATCATTTATCTGCCATGCAAGCAGGAGGCATAAAGTGTGTGAAGAATGTTACCATTCATTCATCTGCTATATTGTCAATCAACGCTGGGGATCACTGGTTAGGAATTGGAGCAGCTGACAATTCAATGTCTCTATTCCATCGACCTCAAGAGAGACTTGGTGGGTTCTCTGGCACTGGATCCAAAATGTCGGGGTGGCAACTCTACAGAACCCCTCAAAAGACAGTTGCTGTGGTATGCATATAATTGATAATTCCTTTGTGCTTGTATAATTCCTGCTCTTCCCCTACATTTTCCTCCTGATATGTAGAAAAATTTAATCAGTCTGTTAATTGTAACAATATTTGAGATAGCATCATGTTGTGTTGTTAAAGTAGATGGAAAACTGTATAAAAGGCAGTTGTCTCTTAACTTTTTGCTTTTTTCTGGGGTATGCAGGTAAGGTGCATAGCTTCTGATCTCGAAAGAAAAAGGATATGCAGCGGTGGTCGTAATGGACTTCTTCGGCTCTGGGAAGCCACCATCAACATTTAAGTTTTTGTTGCCTTCGTATGTTTGTAGTTAAGAGCTTTTGAATACCATGCGGAACACACTTAGGCAGTGGTGGTAAGCAATTTTTGTATGGTTTTGATATCTTGATGCTCCGGCATGTATGAGTGTAATTTGTATATTTTTCACGCAACCTTAGTGTTTAGTCAATTTCTTGATTCTTTTTAGGAGCTGCCACAATGTACGCAAAGGGTGCTTGTGTATTTCAACAGAACTTAAAAGAAACTTGAGAAATGAGAGGATGTCATTTGATGAGGATCCATCCTGTTTGCTTCATTTAGTTAACTTTCACAGCACTGAATTACATCCTTAATTTGATGCAGGCATGCTTTATCCAAAGTGCCTGAATAAATTCAATGGCAAACATTACAGGTTTTTGATTCAATGACATTTTATCTTTAAAGCGCATGTACTTTCTCGGTCACTGGGGGCGTCATGGTTGTTGCTGCTGGTTCCTGTTCCTCGTTCTGTTTCCCTGCCAACCTATATAGATGCAAAGAGAGAACAAGCGCGGAGAATTTTATTCATTATTTTAAAACTTTCAAGGGTGTTGCTCACAACTTTAGAATGAAATAATAATACAAATCACTTACCAACAGAAGGATCCCAGCCTCTAGATTTAAGCTCCCTGTATTCTTGACATAGAGCACAGTATTCACAAAAGAAGTGAGGGACGCAGTTGGGTTTCGGAGGCTGAGGAAGATCAAACATGTTCCGCTGCCTTGTTCTGCATGTGCATGACATTATCAGTGGCATCCCAATGAAGCAGTTTATTCCATGTAGGTTCATAGAATACCGCGAGTCCCACAGGCTACGTATGTATTATGTATTGTAGTTGATGAAAGGGTAAAGGTTTATTTAGTTCCTATATTTTAAAATTAGTGTCCGTTTAGTTCCTATATTTTTAAAAATGCCTCGAAACATCCCTGCCGTTAAAGTACTAATACCCTTACCGTTATTTTTTATTTCTTTTGGCTTACTTTTACGATATTACTCTTTTATAATAATTTTTTTGTTTGGACATTAATAAAAAGAAAATAATTAAATTACCAATTTAATCCTAGAAAATAAAAAAAATTATATTAATTTTTTTGCAAGCATATTTGAACACTGGTAGTTGTCGTACTAT
>NW_006262339.1:9547185-9687424 GCF_000493195.1 Citrus x clementina | reverse complement strand
ATACAATTTTGACAATTAAAAATAATATAATTTTTTAGGGTTAAATTGGTAATTTAATTATTTTCTTTTTATTAATGTCCAAACAAAAAAATTATTATAAAAGGGTAATATTGTAAAAGTAAGCCAAAAGAAATAAAAAGTAACAATTTAGTTTTTGACAATTAAAAATTAATATAATTTTTTTATTTTTTAGGGTTAAATTGTTAATTTAATTATTTTCTTTTTATTAATGTCCAAACAAAAAAATTATTATAAAAGGGTAATATTGTAAAAGTAAGCCAAAATAAATAAAAAGTAACGGTAGGGGTATCAATACTTTAACGGCAGGGATATTTCGAGGTATTTTTTAAAATATGGGGACTAAATGGATACTAATATTAAAATACAGGGATTAAATAGGTTTTTACCCTTGATGAAATCATAAAGGTGATTGTGTATGCAAGTGATGACCAAAGCTCTTACAAGGATAGCCATGATTGACAAGCTCAGCAATTTGTCCGAATGTCAAGCCTGGGAAGACAGCAGTTACTAGAGCTGCAACATGAAAATGCATCCAATAATATAAGCTCATCATCATCTGCTCATGTACTTCGGTTAACTTAAGCATTCAAAAAATTAGTATCAGTCGATAAAGCATTGGAATACATGCAATTTCTTACACACCAAAACTAATTAATTGTTGAAAAATTGGCTTCAATTTTGAAATTGGAATACATTTATATTTCTAAGCTCACAGAGTTGACTTTTTCTTCATGCATGGCAAATGCCAAATGAATGCATGCAGGTGAAATCCTCTTCGAGTACAAAGTGATGCTGCCTTGCACGGTCTCATATTTTACTTTATTCTATTTAATAGGTTTGTATTATTATTTTTTTGTAAGATTTAAATGGAAATACCATAAGTTATGAAAAATAATTGGAGAAATAAACGCTGACAAAGTTCTGATAAAAATTCACTCAAATCTTGGTAATTTTGGAGTGAATTTTTATCCTGGTTTAGTCAATATTTTGTACATATATCAGACTATCAGTGTATTGACATAAACCGACAGATATTCTGTCAAGGGCGGGCTTAAAAAAAAAACTACTAATAAAGCCATTAATTTTTTATCCAACATTAGCAATCATTACAAATTCATTGTTGCATGAAAGTAATAATTTAGTACGCATAACTTTCAATTTAAATCGTTCTATTCTCGTTGGTAACTTTGGGAAGTCAAGGTCAGACAAATGAAGAGGATTGTCCGAGATATAAAAAGAAGAGTATAGATATCATTTCGACAATGAAGTAAATGTATGTAGATAGAGAATAATTATATTAGAAAGTGTTAATATAGAATTAATTAGAGAGATCACGCTTCAAAACAAAAGTCATACTTTAGATATTTAGCATCATAATAGACGGAATAAACAAACAATAATAAGAAAGAAATGGGATGAACTTGAGAAATGAAAATTTTCTCTTTTTCTAAAGAGAGAATATCCACTTCCAACACATCTAATTAAAAAAATTAGACAAGAAACAGCAAAAATAGATACAAATAAGTAAATATATATTATAAAATTCTTAATTGATCTAGTTATATCAAAAGTAAATATTAATGGTTTAATTATCATATTGGAAACTCAATATAAAACTGAGAATGTAAATTGCCCTAAGGAAGATCCCGTGTGTATATTAGTTCCTTTAGAAAGATTTGTCTGTCAATGCCACCTTGTTTATAGTATATCATCGGTTTGTATAAATTTAGCCAAATATGAACCCCTAGAAAATCAATACAAAAATGAAAAAATAGTTTTAAAACCAACCTTATCATTAGACTATGGTTTATTAGGTTAAGTAGTATTTTCAGACCCAGACCAAATAGATCCATTTGGTAGAAAAGTAGCCACCGTTGTCTTAAACACTTTTGCCAATACAAATAACTCATTTGTAGAATTAATCATAGACAGTAAACCACCAGAGTGGAATGAGTCAGGAATTATACTAGCCCAGCATAAAATAGTAGTCATATTTCATAAATTTAGACCTTCACTTTATGGAACAAAATTTCCTTGGCTCTGTAAACAATTCAGTATAGAAGAATAGCTTAAACATTGGACTAGTAAAGTAATAGGTAGACAGTTCCAATGGAGTCATTTTGAGTTTGAAGAATATATCTTGATCACTGAAGATGCATCCAAAAAAATCTACTCAAAGCATCCACTCCCAAAAGTACCATTCTTCACCAAAACCAAATATATAAAATTGGTTGAGCACTACTCTAAAGAAGTCAAAGCAGAAATCCGAGCTCATAAAGAACAACAGGAATTGGCTCAATGAGAAGCTGAATGGTGAAATGATTTCAGAAATGAAGAAGCAGACAACATAGAAAATTTCATGGACAATTAGTCAGCAATAGACAATTAGTATTAGTAAGAAGTTAAAGTAGTCAGAGTCACGTGTTTTTACACATGACCTTCCTTTACTCACTACTTAATAAGAAAAAAACTGTGAAAGTATCTTTTTTATTTTGTCTTTTGTTACCAATAGTGAGTCAACATAGAAAATAATAGCCAATTACTATTTATCGATAGTGAGTCACTACAAAATAACAGTAGCCAGTCAGTCTTTAACTTTTTATCTTTTTAATTAATCGTTGGCTTTCCGCCAAATAAATTTAAATTTTTGTCTTTTGTACACAAAGTCATAAATTTGTCTTTTGTACACAAAGTCATAAATTATGTCAATAATTGTCACAAGTCCTTAGTTGTATATGTAAGACTCTCAAGTCAAAGTCAAGAGCATGACGAGAAAAGAGTGAAGTGTGTGCAAGGTGTATCTGAAGTCAATACTTTGTACTAAAAAACAAAAGTAACAAAAATTTCTTAATTCATAAATACTTAGTAATTCTTTAGACAACAACTAGCCAGCCTTTATCAAGTAAGTAATTTAACTTCTTTACTTTTATTTAGTTTTCGGGTTCAGAAGTCTAGCCTAATTAATGAAAGTATAAATTATATTTAAAACATTAACAAAAAAGGGTCCTTATTATCATTCAAGACAAAAGAGTTTGGAGGAAATTTTTTTGAAAATTGAGGTTTTTGTTTTTGACAAAAATAATAAGAACTTAGTCAAAATTTCTGTTGATTTTCTGAAAACTGTTTTAAAAACATGGTTTCAATTGGCCCGTTTAGTCGTTAATATGTTGAAAATGCATTTTTGGGCGTGAGTTGGGAGTTAAAAGTATTTTTAATTGGCATGTTTTTAGAAGAAGCTAAATATAAATTTTGAAAGGCCAGTTTTTGCCAAAGTAGTTTCCGCAGTTTTTATAAAACTTTTTGGAAATTCTCTTTAGATAAGTAAAAAATCAGTTACATATATTCTAATGGTCAACCCAAATGAAGATTAGATCAGTTTGCACTACTGGTATAATAAAGCACGTACAAGTCTTCTCCTAGCCTAACCTAATGGGGATCACGTTTACGAATCCGCAAGAATATAATGTTTTTGAGTGTTGACTTCTTTATAAGTTCATCGTTGTTCTTCAATAAATTATTATTAATGAAAGGCATCTTAGAGGTTAAAAGAACAAATTTATCTAATCATCCATTTCATAGTTAATTTAAAAGGTAAAAAAAAAATATTGATCTATGAAGAAAACAAGTCCAGTTTACCCTCATTATTGAATCCAATCATCCATACAACAATTTAATTTTTTTTCTTCATTTCTATGTGTAAATTGGCTCTGAAAACAAGTCTGGATCTTGGCCGCGGCGAAGCACTTTTTGGTCGGGAATCGTTGAGAGAAACAAGTCTGGGTCCGTTTCCGCTGCTGAGCTACTGGTGGTGGTTTGGCTGGTTTTTGTGATTGAGATAGTTGCAACTGTTGTTGTTGAGCTTTGATTTGAGGCTTGTTATTTGGCTGGTCATTTACAAAAGCTGGTTTGATGAGGACGTGCCATTATTATATGCTTTTCAGTCTTCACTTTATATCCTTGCTATTGTTAAAAACAACTTGCAGAAAGAAATGAAGGGAGCAAAATATTTATTCGTAGAACTTGGAAACGAAACTATAAAATCGGATTAGCATATGAATTATAGGAAGATCAACACGTGAGCATTATAATACTTGTACAACCGGTACAGCGACATATAATTCCAACGGGTTTACTTTGACTTTGTCAAAATTATTGATTCTAAGCTAGCTAAATGCTGCCACTACCATTGGTCTAGAAATATTCTTGAGCCATAAAGGATGGTATCAGAAATTAAGGATACATTATAATTCAAGAATTTCACATTTTTTATAATATTCATGAGAGCATGGTTTGTTATAATCCAAATAATATTGTGAATTTGTAACATCAAATACATATAACTCATGTTTTATTTTTGAATCAGGATCCTCTCCTTGTTTTCACTCTCATATCTTCGATCAATTGTTGGTTTTCAAATATTTGACAACATGTGTGCATATGTCATCATTAGATCTTTAATAATCAAAGATGGACATAATTAAGGAGAGGATACAGATTCTTTTATTAGTTAGACATACAAATAAAAATGTTTAATTTAAATTTTTTTGCAAAGGCCTAAAAACTTCTGAAGCTTCGGAACAGTGTTTCAGCCTTGGGTCGTCGGCTCTGAACTAGTTGGTATAGACGGTGATGAAACTGTTTGCGGGAGTTGTTGTGGGTTTGATCCCGCTGGCTGATAACTTAGATCGTTAATAACAGATATTTGATTGTTTCGCTTATTAATTTCTGATGGGGACTGTACTGACTGGATGCTATGATCAAAGGTTTGGGAGATATTACTCTTATCATGGGAAGGTACGACACTAGTAGTCATAGCCTTCATGCGCTGTGAACCTCGTCTGAAGGACAAAGCTGCCCCTTTTTCTCGGACTTTGGCCATTGGCACATCTAGCAAACCTGCACAACTTTGTCACTTCTGTGGCATATGAATCTGTTTCTTGTAGCTGGGATAATACAGAAGTGGTCAGGTTAGTTTCTTGTGGAAATTGAGTTGGCCGCTGCTGAGCTGCTGATGCTGGTTGTGCCTCATCTTGTTGCAACTGCTCATGTGCTTCATCTTTTCGCTCATCTGTCCCAGGTTCGCACTGGTTTTTTTCGACATAGACAGTAGATTCAGAATAAGTTGGTGAAGAGAGCTGATTAATACTATGAGCGGCTGTGCGTGGTTTCTTGCGTTGCTTGATGTTAGTATATTCTTGAGGTTTTACGTCATCTTCTGTAAGCTGGTTAGGCTTTCGAGCGCTTGTTCTATTTGGCTCCTCTTTTATCTATGAGAAAATTATTGCTCATCGACACCAAGGAGCTAGGCATATTCCATAATTATGCACGCAAAGAAGGTAATTTGCACACCGAAAAATTATAAAAACTAGCAGAAGACTTTTTATTAGTGGATGCTAGTTATTTTAACTGATAAAGTTTCTTGAGAGTGGTATAAGAGATTTGGTGCTCCAATCCTGCTTCACACTGGATCCAAATTCAGTTAGATTACCATATGTGTATATATATATATATATTTTTTTTTTCCTTTTCTCTAAAGAGAATTTATATTCGCATTCGGAGATCATTTGGCAACTAAAACTATTCAGTAAAAAAATATTTTTTCTTGGTCGTTCAAAAACATCTAATTGTATTTAAAGTTACTTTTCATAAACACCAAAATAAATAACTCTTCGATAACTATTTGCCTTTAATCACAAAATTATTATTTTAGTCACTAATAACATTTGATTAATTAGATTTTCGACACGTAAGTGCATTTTCGAGGATGATTTAATATTGAACAACTTATAAAGAGCTGTGTTTTAGCAGTTCAACTAGTAAAAAAAAAAAAAATCTAAGCAACAAAAGTAAAGAATTTACACATTTTAATTATCAACCCAATACCAATGAAGTTTTAGAAGGGAAGAGACAAGAGCTGTTATTACCTTGTATTCAGGTTCATAAGCGGGAAAAGTTTATTGTTTTTGGTAGTCAGGTTCCAAATTGTACAGCCTGGAGAGCCCCGTTTACGCTCGGGCTTGTCCCCATCAAGCCTGGTCAAATTCCGTTTTGGTTGCTGCTGAGCTTCTGGTGGTGGCGGTGATTGTGTCTCTTGTTGTGACTCTGGTGGCAGGATCTGTTGTAGTTGATCTTGTTGATCATGTAGTAATTGTTCTTTTTAATGTTGGTATTCACGAGATTGTATGTCATATTCTGTTTTGATTTCAGGCTCGGAAACAGCTGCTTCAGAATTTGTCATAATTGGCTCTTTCTGTGTCTTTGCTTCTGAGAAAACACCTTTTAAAGAAGATATATATTATTGTATAGGCTACAGATCCTTGAGAGAATGTATTAGGTCCACGAACAGAGGCAATTTCCAGGAAGAAATGCATAAAATCTAGCAGCGAAATATTATATATGCATACACTACAAGTAGCCATTTAAAATCTGTCCAGATAAAATGAAGACCGAGACAAACACGCGTTCTTGTGCAAGCAATGATCTCTTGCAGAGTCAGTAAGAGTGAGCGTGTATAATCAATTGTTTGACTAATAGGAATTACCAGTACAACAAAATCTTTATTGGAAGTTACATTGAAGGCTGATTTGTACTTGGAGGAATTTGCTTTTCACTTTGAGAGGAGTAGCTCCTAGCTAGAGTGAAACAGATCCTCTCCCAATTTTTTTTTTTCGTAAAATAAGTAGTCAAGATTGAATTTTAAATTTCTTATGTTAAAAATGACCATCCATTTGTGTGGTACAATTAAAGAGGCTCAATCATGTATGGAGAATGGGTATGATCTCCACCAAAAGGATCGTGAATTTGAAGAAAGGGATTGGGTTTATTCAAGGGTTCAACCATATGGGCAAGCATCAATTTCAGTGGGAGAGAACTTGAAGTTAGCCAATCTTTTTCATTTATTTGGAATTAAACTAGGTTTTTGTTTTTTACTAGATTTAGAAGAATAGGAGAGGCTAAGAGAGACAAAACCTAGCAAGTGATCCTAATCCACAGATCAAATGTAAATGGATTGGTTCAATGGAGATGCTAAATTTGATTTCTATTTCAATTTCTTAGCTCACTTTAGAAACCTTCTCTCTCAAATTGAATGTATCCCTTAAAATTGAACATTAAATATTATTTCTATGACAAAAGCTAAATCAATTACTGGGCTATCATTTGAAGGTTACACTCGCATTAATTATTCAAGTAACAATTAAAAGCTCAAATTATATACTTGTTATACATACATAATTGCCAAAAACAGAGAGGGCTTGGAAAGCTTAAGATAATGTAAATAGAAATATTCAACAGTTCTGATTTTTTTTTTTAAATTCATACAGAATTAATCTAATACTTGTGCACATTGGATAGTGAACAGGGGATACTTAAAATCAAAATGTTAGTTTAAAATTGTTGGCTGAGGAGAAAATTTCCTTGAGTGCATGGCTTTCACTGAAAGCCTTGCTCTGAATTAGTTTAGATCAGGAAATGATTCAAAATTCGGCAAACGTACTCTCTATGCGCTGTGAACAACCAGCTCCCTTAACAAACCCATCCAATTCTTGTTCCAGAAACTGATGTGTTTGCCCATTGTCATAACTGGATAAGTATTTACAATTGCTCGATGCGTTCATCAATATGAGTGTTTACGGTAGATATTCTTGCTGAGATTGAATTTCAGAATGTTTCTGTCTCGTATACGGGGACAAGGGTCTGATTCAGGACTTCTCATAATTGGCTCTTCATCATTCTTTCCCTCTACGAGACAGCTTAGCTTAAAAGGACTAACAATATAAGCAACTTGCAGGAACGAAAAAAATATAAACACTTAAGAACTATGAATGTACTCATTTGTTTTTTTTTTTAACGAGTCAAAGCTAAGTCTTTCATATAAAAATGATCTATCCACGGTCTTCCTGCTCCGTCGGTGGAAAATAGAAATGAAAATGCAAGTGCAACTAGTAGCATCATGGAACATTGGTACTAATTAAATACACCTTGTCATTGTCTTTATAAGCTCATAATATTCAATATATCCCATTAATAAGTTGTTAAAAAAGTCTGAACTTTAAAATAATTTTAAATCCCTGATTGCCAACACCTGCTGCCTGCGCAACAACTTAGAATAATTGAATGCACATCGAACATTTTCACAATTGTTTGCCAGCACCAACTGCTTTAAATTAAAAGGTTATTTTTGGAGAAACAGTAACAACTGATACAAATAAACAAAATTTAAATTAAGGCCCTTATTTTTTCTTTTTTTAAATTGACATTTGAGTTGAACTTTTTCAAAGTTCAATGTTTTCGGCTGAGGCCTAAAAATTTCTTGAGTCGCTGCCACCGGGAGCCGGCTTTACCTTGTATCGGATTTGAGCCTTGGCTTGATACTGAAGTGCTTGGTACAGGCAGCGGCATCGGTAGTGTCGGGGGGATTTCATTTGGGTTTGATCCCGGTTGAGTAGGCGGATTAATGGGAAAAGTTAGAATATCATTTTGCTGAATTTGAGCTGGGGAACGTACTGGCTGCATGAAGCTATCAAAGTTTTGGAGGGAATTAGTCCAATTCAGGTAGAAGTCTGATATCGCCTCCAATCTCTGTGACCTTCGTTCAAAGGGCCAAATTGCTTGGAGATCCCAATCTGGTAACTCGCTGAGAGGTAAATCTGGGGTAAGCGGCCAACTTGTTTCTTGTGCCGACGGGCCAGGTTCATAATTGGAAGCAGTAGATTGTTTCTTGTATTCAGGTTCCAAATCGTACTGACTGGAGAGCCAGCCCTTACGCTTGCGCCTGTCCTCAACGGGCATGGTCAAATTATGTGTTGGTTGCTGCTGCTGAGCTTCTGGCGGTGACAATTTTCCTGGTTGTGGTGACTGTGGTGGCTGGATCTGTTGTTTATCTTGCTGCTCATCGGGCTGATGTTTGCTCTGTGTTTGTTGGTTTTATTCATCGGTGCAAGTAGATTCATTAATTTGTGAAGAAAGTTCTTGAGATTGCATGTCATGCTCTGTTTTGATTTCAGGATGCTTGTGAGGCTCGCAAACTTCTGTTTTAGGACTTGTCATAGTTGGCTCTCTCTGTGCCTTGACATGTAAGAAAACTCAATAGAAAAGACCCTCAATAGAAAGGACCCGGCATTATTGTATAACGCTATCAGTCCAATGCAAGAATGTAGTAGCTAGCTGATAGAAATGAATATGGCGTAACAGCAATATACATGCATACATTGCAAGTAGCCATGATTTCTATCCAGGGTTCATGGACAAGCATCTTAGACAGAGTGGGCGTGCCGCGTGCATAAACAATTGCTTGACTAGGCTTTATCAATAGTACTAAAGTCCTTATTGTCAGCGATGGATAAGTCCGATTTAACATTACAAAACAAGCTAATTATTAAATATTAATGGCATGTCTGTTATATATATTGTCAATTGAAATTAATTTTGAAATTCCAATTCACTCACCTTTCTCGTAATGTATGCCATTCCATCATTTACCTTGATCTCAGCTACAACTTCACCACTGCCATTTCAGCATTAGAAGACATAAATTAATAAATTTGACAATTAGGAAAAAAAGCACGTTTACAGCATTGTAAATATTATTTGTAGTATTTTTAAATGTTGTTTACAATGTTGTAAATGTATATCCGCATGAAATTTTACGAGGATGTCCGTGCCTCAGCATTCTTTAACAAAAAAATAAGACATCCAGTCCCATAACTTACAAAAAGCTTATGAATCCATAGTTGCGTAACTTGCGTTTACTTCCTCTCTCGTTCCTTGGACACCAGTAACATCATCAATGGCTTCAGTGCAACTCTCGACATCGCATGCCTTTCAGCTCATTCCTGCAATGAGGTAACACATCTATTTATCGGAATTGATCTCACATATTTTGAAACTGAATAATTATGTAGCTAGGGTAGTCCTTCCAACCTTGCATTACCTCAAACTGCTGTAGTCCAAAAGCTTGACCCACTTGTCCATTTCTCTTTAATGGTTAAATCGAACAAAAAAGAAAAAGAAGTCTGCTGTCTACAATGTAAAATTTCAATTTTTCTTTTTTCATTTCCATCTGTCAACCTTGTATTCAGGGCAGGGGCAGAAATTTCTCTTTAGTTTGGGGGGTTGTCGAAATATATCACAAGTTGGGGTTTCCTTGAAAACTTAATTTGGGGTGCCGAAATATTTCACAAGTTAGGGGTTTCCTTGAAAACATTTTAGTTTTACTTTACATTTCATAATTTTCAAAGAGTTGGGGGTTGCCTTGTGTATGGTTCCGCTCTTTAAGAATTGAAAACATTTTTAAGACCATAAGATAAAACAGAGTTGAAAACTTCCAAAGTAATGATAATTAAGTTGACATGAACAGTTGTAAAGACTAATTAGGATGAAATCTGCTGCTTAAAAAAAATAATAATAGGCTAAAATACTCTTTTGATTTATTCATTTAATAGGTGTTAAATAAAAAGCTTGATTACGTTTTCCAACAAAGACAAAGATACTTCTTGATTCGCCGCCACCAAGAACGAGCATTCCCTTGGACTGGGTTTGATTCGGGCTGACTTGGCCAAATTGGAGTCGTTTGATTGTTTTGCCGAATTTGTGAAGAGTTAAAAATATCTACCATATTGCTTTGTGAAATTTCTTTAAAGGACCAACCTGAATACTCTTCCGCAAACTAATATTCCGTTGGTTGCTGCTGCGGAGCTTCTGATAGAGGTTCTGCTTGTGGCCCAATAAGTTGATGAGTGTGCTGATCTTCAGTAGATGTAGATTCATCATTCGGTGCAAGAAGAAGTTCATCAGTATGAGTGGCAGAGGCTTCATATTGATGTACTTGAGATTTTAGGCCATATTCTTCATGGATTTCAGGCTTCTGTTTAGATTCGTACGGGGAAGGGTCTCTCTCATGACTTGCAGTACTCATGATTATTTGATCTTTCAGTGCTTTATTTTTATGTCTTTGCCTCCAAGGATGCTTAATATTTGCGACATAAATAAGCTACAAAAACTACAAATAATAATAACAATCACAACAACAACAACAACATACAACATACTATACCTTCACGTCTTCCTCAAAATCAGATTAATGAAGTTGGTGTGAAACTTCTTTTAAATTTCCACCAAGACCAAGTGAGCAAGAATTCTGACTTTTGAATCGATTGAGTCATTAATTATATTGTTTTTTAAACCAATCCATCGTGCCTGGCAGGCTGAATCGTAAGTTGGACTGTTCTTAAGCTTTTTTTTTTTTTTTTTTATAAATGTTCTTAAGTTATTTTTGGTATTGAAATATGATATTTTTTAAATATTATTGTGAAAAAATTATAATTATAAAAATAAAAATTAATAGTGAATAGTAAATATAATTTTTAAATAATAATTTTAACAAAAATAATAAAGATATACTAAGTTTTACATCATACAGGTTTTATCTTCTAAGTTATAAAATCTAATATTTATCAAATACTTTAATACTATAACTTAATTAATCGACTTTAATACCAAATAAAGCCTTAACTTATAAAACTCATGTTCAGCTTAAATAAGGTTTATTAGGCGAAAATTTTGGGCAATTGGACTCGGCTCCCTGTCGGACTGTCACAGTTAGTGGGCAATAGGTGCTAGTGATATTTTTACTTTTAGATTAATTAATACAAATAATTAATACACTTAATACTATATATTTCATGTATGGTATACCCTACTCCATTCGATTTTATAAAATCTAGTGCAACACCTCGAATGCATCCTAACGGTTTTCTTTGACAAAACTACTTCTAGTTTTATTCGAAATTTCATTCCCATTATGTGTGAAAACAGTAGTGTTCAGAATCCGATCCGATCCGTTCAATCCGTCTGATCCGCAAAAATCCGATCCGTATAAATCCGATCCGTGGATTGGTGGATTGGATTGGATTGAAATTTTAAAAATCCGCAGTCGGTGGATTGGATATGGATTTACTTCTGTGAATCCGCAAAAATCCGTGAATCCGCAAAAAAATATATTTATTTATTTATTTTAAAAAATATTATAAATATAATATTACATAATTATATAAACACTATAATTTAATTTAGTCATTATTTAATAAAATTATAAAACAAAAAAATTAAATTAATAATTAAAAAAATTAAAGTAAAGTAAAGTTATTAAGTAAAGTAACATAACAATCATTATCTAATAAAAAAAATAAAAAATATGAAATCGGTCAAAAATTATTGAAATAAAGTCAAAAGTTAAAGCTTTTGTCAAAAAAAAAAAAATAACAATGACATAAAGTAGATGACGCCAAAAGCAACTAGCATTAGCAATTTAGCATAACCCAAAATCGCAAATCAGTGGTCACTCTGCAAACGAAAAAAAAAACCCTAAGCTGCTTCCTGCTTCCCAGCCATCACAGTCACACGCACAATATCGACGAGTATTATTAAATCTTATCACGGTGTGTCTATCTCCTTCTTCAGGTACAATACTCGTAAATATTCTCCTAATTTATTATTTTGATTTTATCTTCGATAACATTTATTATGATTTTTTTTAATTATTATTATGTATCTTCTTTTTTATCAATGGTGACTTGAGATAATGATTTTGATATTCTTTTATTAATAATAAGGTTGTTGGGGATTGAGGAAGAGAATTATTTGTTGATTATATGTCCTAATTCGGTTGCTTTTGCTTTTTATTATGTGGTAAAATTGAATCTGTTAATTTCTTGTTTGATGGGCTATTTTTAAAAAAAATGAAGATTAAAGAATTGTTGTTGGGGGTGTTTGAATCATGTTGCTTCTGTGGATCTAACAATCATATTACTTTTTCTGGATGTAACACGCGAATTTCATGATATTTCTTTTTGGTGGTGTAGATGACTTCTCAATTTGATAAAGGAAAACGCGTAGCTGTAGATTCAACCCCCCCAAGTTCTAAATCATCCAGTAATGCTGAAGGTACGCCCAATAAATCCACTACTTCAGAAGCTTGGGAGCATTTTATCCAATTAAGTTCTGATCCACTGCATCCTAGATCCAAATGTCGATATTGTGGAAAAGAATATAAATGTGGTTTTCATAAAGGAACATCTAATTTATTGGGTCATATAAGAGAGAGATGTCTAAAATATCCCGGTCGAGCTCGAGTGGACAAAAAACAAAAAACTTTGTCTTACCAACCAGTGAAAATTGGAGAGCCATGTAGCCTTGTATCAACGACATATAATGTTGAGGCTTGTAGGGAAGCAATTGCTAAGTTTGTTATAAAAGATGAGATGACATTTAGAGTTGTAGAGGGTGAAGGGTTTAGGGAAATGTTGGGAGTTTTTGAAAATAGATTTAAAGTACCATCTCGCACTACTATTGCTCGTGATATTTTGCAACTTTACAAAAAAACAAAGAAAGATTTGACTGATTTTTTTGTTAGTAGTCATCAAAGAGTTTGCCTCACTACAGACACATGGGCTTCAGCTCAAAATCTTTGTTATATGTGTCTTACAGCTCACTTTATTGATGATAATTGGACATTGCACAAAAAAATATTGAATTTTTGTCAAGTTGCTGACCATAAAGGTGAAACGATTGGTAGGCAAATTGAAACATGCCTATTAGATTGGGGTATTGAGAGAGTTTTTACAGTAACGGTTGATAATGCTTCTTCTAATGGTGGTGTTGTCTTTTATTTGTCAAAAGTTGTGAACAATTGGAATAATGCAATTTTAGGGGGTCAAAATATGCATTTGAGGTGTAGTGCACATATATTAAATCTCATTGTTGCAGAAGGGTTAAAAGAGTATCATCAGTCGATTTCTAAAATTCGCAATGTTGTAAGATTTATTAGATCTTCGCCTTCTAGAACACAAAAGTTTAAGGCATATGCAGAGCGAGAGAAAATTTCTTCAAATAAGTTGTTGTGTTTAGATGTCGTAACTAGATGGAATTCCACTTTTTTCATGTTAGAGGCTGCTGAAAAGTATGAAAAAGTATTTGATCGGTTAGAGCTTCATGATGCACAATACATACGTGAGTTTTGTTTGAGCGAGCCAAAAACGTGTCCTTCGTCAATTGATTGGGAATATGCTCGTTATTTCATTAAATTCTTGAAGGTTTTTCATGATGCCACTTTGACATTTTCGGGTTCTTTATATGTGACCTCCAATAATTTTTTGCGCCAATTATGTTTGATTCATACACAATTGCAAGCTTGGAGGGATAGTAAGGATTTATTTTTGAAGATAATGGCTGAAAATATGAAAAAGAAGTATGATAAGTATTGGGGAAATTATGAAACAATCAACCCTTACTTGTTTATTTCTATTTTGCTTGAGCCTCGACATAAAGAACGGTTTTTGAGATATTGTTTTGTAGTGTTGTTTAGTGAATTTAAAGCTAATGAGTTGGTTGTTAAAGTGCGGAATAATTTACATAGTTTATATGAGGAATACAAATTGCTTTATGGTGATGATGTGGAAGTAATGGATGCTGTCAATGATGAAAAAGATTTAGAGGTTGATACTGAGGTTGATGCTAGGCAAATGTTTGATTTGGGTTATATGAGGATTTTAAAAGACAACATTTTTGTAGAGTGCAAAACAGAAGTGGATCTTTACTTGTTAGAATCATGTGAGAACCCAGAAAATGAGAGTTTTAATGTTTTAGATTGGTGGAAGATTAATTCTTCCCAATATCCCATTTTGTCTTATGTTGCTCGAGATATTTTGGCCATGCCTGTTTCTACTGTGGCATCTGAGTCAGCATTTAGCACTGGTGGGCGTGTTCTTGATCCACATCGGTGCTCACTATCTACAAGGACGGTGGAGGCATTAATTTGCACACAAAATTGGCTACGTTCAACTCCGATAAATTTTGATGAAGCAATAGATGAGATTGAACATATTGAGACAGGTAAAATGTAGCAATTTACCTTTAATTTTATTTTTTGATTATTATTTGACTTTATGTTGTTATTCTATTTTAAAAATTGACATTTTTCTTATCTTATACGTATAGAGATTTTGGGAGCTGACAAGAACATATTTGATGAAGCTTGATGGCATTTGATGTGATATAAGGGTAAATATTTATTAATTTATTTATTAAATAATTTTTTTTATTTAATAATTTTTTATTTGTTATTTATATCAATTATGTTTATTTTGTTTAGGTTAAATACGAAACACAAATTGGAGGTGGAAGTTTTTCCTTTTGGTGTGTTTTATTTTGAGTCTTTCAATGTATTATTGTGGCTTTATTTGAGCAATTAATTTTGATATTATATTAATATATTATTGTAATTTTATTTGAACAATTAATTTTGGTATGTTATGTTTTAAAACTTTAAACGTATTATTATAGTTTTATTTAAACAATTAATCACGATGTGTTATATTTTGAAATTTTGAATGTATTATTAAAACAAACAATTAATTTGTTTAAATTTTATTTAATTTTAAATTTAATTGGTAGTAAAATTATTTTATATTAGATTTTTTTTAATTTCATTAGTTTATAGATTGAAGAGAACTAAAATTTTTAATTCGCAAATCAATTCGTAAAATGATGGATTTGGATATGGATTGAGTCAAATCCGCATCCGATCCGCAGACATATGGATTAGATATGGATTGAGTCAAATCCGCATCCGATCCGCAGATGTATGGATTGGATATGGATTGAATTTTATCAATCCGTGGATTGGATTGGATTGAAAAATTATAATCCGCAAAATCATGGATCGGATATGGATTGATGTCCAATCCGTAAAATCCGATCCGCGAACACCCCTAGAAAACACCACCTTTTAATTGAGACAATTTGATTTATTTCTCATATATTATGAATTGACATAAATCATTATAATTATTTTATATTTTACTAGATTAATACATTACTAATGTTGAATATTAAAAAATAATTTTATCAGACTCATTTATTAAATGATCATATATTATATTAATAAGCTTATTTTTATCATACACAATATAATATATTACGAATAAATATAATATTTAATTATATTATTTTAACTCATAATTAAATGAGTAATTTTGTATTAACATGCGAGAGCTTCGGTTACAAAACTTAAGTGATTGGAACCTGTTTGAAGTTTACTGTTCATAGATATGGGCTATGAGTGTCTCTCGTTCTCTGCCGTTTGTGTGTGTGCAGTGGCTGTGCAAATCATTCATATCATGGGTTGAGGAAAGGCAACAAGTTGCAATGGTTTGGATTCAGTTAGTGGCAACCTGTAGAATCTTCATAACAAGTCCACAAGCTCAGATTCATGGCTAATCAAGGTAAATTTTGAATTTTTACTCAATGCATGTGTTTAATTAGAAATGCAAGATTAAGGACATAAAACTCAAATTTATTACAGTAATTGGTATAAGAGTTTATGGTTATACATTTCTTTGTAAACCATGACGAATTTTGTTGATGAATCAAACTTTGGCTCACCCATGACATTTTTCTTTATCGGATTTTTTAATTTTGGGCATATTTGAGTAAATGGTTGTTAAATAATATGTGGGTGATGTTTGTGGAGTAAACATATGATTTTTTCATAATTTTTGGTGGCCAATATTGGGTTGTTGGAACAAAGTTCACTGTAGCTTATTGTAGATAACTGGAGCTCCATCGTGAGGAAGAAGATAAAGTACAGTGAAATTATCGTCGGATCCTTATATTTATGTAAATTTTTTTATGGCCCAATTTTGAGGAAATATTTACCTACAGAAATTTTGTTGTCGCTCAATATGTTTGTAAATCTTTCAGAAAGGTCCTTGGCCGAAAGTCATCATTTCCAAATATGGCAAAATATCATTGTGTTTCTAATGTTTTGAAAATTATGTTGTGGCCTGGATACTTTTTCATTTTATTTACAATTTGGGCCAAAAGTTTTAGTATTAAAAAAAGTTTTTTTAGTTCAGAAAATTCTTTATTTTAGTCTAAAACTTTTACAATTTTTTGTGATTTTCTAGAAATTTTAATATACAATAATCCGTCATTCTTTTGTGTTATAGGCATGATATTCATATATTTTGTTGAGGCATATAGATATTTTATTTAATTTGATATCTTAGTGAAAACTTTAATTGTGTTGTATAAAATATATTTAGTCTCAAATTTATTAATGTATAAAAGTATATTTATGGCCAAACTTCAATTTAGAGCAAGTGTTGTCTACTTGTCGTAGGATCAATCATGATAAACTTAGTAGGACGCTTGGATAGACAAAGAGATTTGTTGGGTATTCTTTACTGAATGACTTAATTACTCTGTCGGTGATAGGTCAATGTTAATGTTATATTTTACTTATCTGCTTCATCTTTGGGTTAGAACACTTCTATATTATTAAAGGATACCTAACAAATTGTGTTGTCATTGAAGAAACTTAGAATGAGGAATCATTGTCTAAAGCATGATTTTGTTTTCACGTGTTTAATATTACTTGTTTTTGATTCCTCAACTCTAAATATTCTTTCTTTTCTTCAAGTTGCCTCCATCAAAATTCTAATTGGGACAAACTATGAGGACTAGTGTGAGTCTATTATGTTTTACCTATCTATATTGAACAAAGACTTGGCGTTGAGAGCGGAGGAACCATTCAAGCCCACATATAAGAGCACTGTTGCCGAAAGGGCAGAATGGATGGCTTAGGATGATTCTAATAGACACTATCTGGGCACAATGAGATACATCATTGATAGAACAATTAGAGATAACATTTCTGCATGTGAGAATGTTAAAGATTACTTGATAGTTGTTGGAAGAAATTTCAAGAAGGTAAACAAGGTTGAAAATTGTAACTATTTAAGGTTGCTTGCCAATGCCCATTATGATAATGTTTCTAGGGTGAGAGAACACATTCTTAAGATGACTAGTTACTATAAGAAGTTGAAAGACATGGATGTTAACTTGCTTGATGACTACTTAGTCTACCAAGTTCTTGAATCTCTTCCACCACAGTTTGGCAATCTGAGAAGGCAATACAATACCCAGAGAGACACTTGGAAGATCAATGAGTTAATTGCTCATGTGGTACATGAAGAAGAATCATTGAAGAAAGGCAAATCTCACACTACCATGATGGCTAATACTTAAAAGAGTGAAAGTGTGAAGAAAAGCATTTCAAAGGGCAGTAACAAGCCTTTTAAGGAGAAGTAAAAGTTTGGAAAGAAAGCTTCAAGTGGTAATTCTAACATCACTTCTTGTTATGCTTCTGAAGGCCTTAAAGAAAAGTGCCATTTTTATAGGAAATTTGGGCAAAAGAAAGATGCATGCAGGAGATTCAAAGCTAGCTAGAAAAGAAAGGTATTCATGTAGCTTTTGCGAGCTTTAAATCTAACATTACCAATGTTCCTTCTAATACTTAGTGGTTGGAATTCATAAACAATAGAGTGAAAGCTAGAGTTGAAAGCATAATAGTTGTGATATTATATCCAGCAACAAGCAATTTTTGAATATATTATATACTACTTATATTCCTTATATTAGGAGAAACTTGATAGCTATAACTATTTTGGATAAATGTGGTTATACTTTTCATTTTAGTGACAAGAAAATTTACTTATTCTGCAATTCGGAGCTAGTTGGTTCTGGCATTTTATATGATGACTTGTATATAATTAATTTATTTCCTCCTACTAAATCATCGTCCAATGCTCATGTTATGAATGTTGTTAGCTCTAATCGTGTGAGGGTTGGTGAAAATTCCTTTATGTTGTGACATAAACAATTAGGTCACATTTCCAAATAGAGGATGGAAAGGCCCATGAAAGATTATATTCTCCATAATCTAGACTTCTCTGATTTTGACACTTCTGTTGATTGTGTCAAGGGCAAACTTACTAACAAAACAAAAAAGAGAGGACTCAAAAAAGTCAACAGGTTTTGGAGTTGACATATACAAACATTTGTGCGCAGTTTACTCTTGTCACTATTGGAGGTTATAAATACTTCATCATGTTCATCGATGACTTTTCCTATGATAGTCATGTTGAACTTTTTTCTGAAAAGTCTAAATTCTTATATGCTTTTCAAGATTTTAAGGTTAATTTTGAATTCCAAAAGGACAGGAAAATTAAAGTAGTAAGATCAGACAAAGATGGTGAGTACTATGGGCGATATGATGAAACTTTGTGTAATCCTAGATCTTTAGTTAGATATCTTATGGAATATAGAAAATAAGCTCAGTACATAATGCCTGTGACTCTTGAACAGAATAGAATTGCAGAAAAAAGAGATCGTACCCTTCTTAACATGGTGTGGTGTATGCTAAGCCTTAAGAGCCGCAACTTACATTTTGAATCATGTATCCAGCAAGTTAGTGCTCAAAACTCCTTATGAATTAGAGTTAGGCAAGAAGCTGAGTCTTCTTCTTTTCAATATCTGGGGATGTAGAGCAAAAGTGAGGCGTTATAATCTGCAATCACAGAAACTTAATTCGAAAACTATCAGTGGTCATTATATTGGTTGTTGAATAAACTCAAGGGGTTTTAGATTTTATTGTCTTTCCCACACTACTAGAATCATTGAGCTTAATCATGCCATTTATTTTGAAGATGATCATAATAGTGGAAGTTCTGAGCTCACAATCTTATATTGAGAGAAGTATATGTGGTTTTGCCTGTCATATCTTTTTCGATCTCTGCACTGAGATTACCACATATTGATGTTTCTTTTGTTAATTCTAAAACTCATCATGATTTGGAGCCTATGGCTGTAGAGGATGATGTTGCTAATGTGCAATTGAGGAGATCCGAGAGGGTTAGGAGACCTGCAATTTTTTATGATTATGTGGTTTATTTAAAAAAAACATGATTTTGATGATGACTTATCATTTGCTCCTGTTACCTTTAAGGAGGCCATCAGTTGTTCAAAATCCTCATCTTGGACACGTAATATATGATGAAATGACATATATGTACCACAAGGGGGCTTGGTATTTAGTTGAATTGCTAGATGGATGTAAACCAATTGGTTGCAAATGAGTTTTCAAAACCAAGAGAAATGCCAAAGGTCAAGTAGGAAGATACAACTAGGCTTGTGGCTAAGGGATTCAATTAGAGAGAAGGTATTGATTACACAGAAACCTACTCTCTTGTTTTTATAATGGACTCATTCCAAATTATAATGACATTAATAGCTCATTCTAATATAAAACTGCATCAGATGGATGTAAATTTTGCTTTTTTAATGGAATTTTGTTTGAAGACGTGTACATGGTGTAACCTGATGATTTTGTTGAGCCTGGTAAAGAAAACATGGTGGTAAGCTTAAAAGGTCCATTTATGGATTTAAATAGGCATCCATACAGCAGTACTTGAAATTTTATGAGTTTGCCATCTCTTATGGATTCCAAGAGGAACATTATTGATGAATGTATATACGTGAGGGTTAATGGGAGCATATATATCAATTTGGTGCTTTATGTAAATAACATATTGCTCACCGCTAATGACACTGATATCTTGCTTAAGGACAAAATAGATGTTGTCATATAATTTTGATACGAAGGATTTTGCTGAAGCCTATTATATATTAAGGATAAAGATTCCTGGTGACAGATCCAAATCAGTTCTAAGATTGTTTCAAAAGTCCTATATTGATCGTATTCTGAGTTTTGTGCTCCTACAAAAGCACTAATTCAAAGGGTGACAAACTTTCTAAGTCTCAATGTCCAGTTGATGATATAGATAAATGTAGAATGCAAACAATCATGTATGCATAAGTTATGGGTAGCCTGATGTATGCTCAAGTCTGTACTCGCCTTAATATTGCTTTCGATTGGAGTACTTGAGAGATACTTGAGCAATTCTAGATATGAACATTAGAAGGTTACAAAAAAAGTGCTCAGATATTTGCAAGCCATCAAAGATTTTCCGTTGACGTATCAACAATACAACTATTTGAATATAGTTAGGTATTCTGATACTGATTTAGCAGGATGTTTGGAAGATAAGAAATTTACATCTGGTTACATCTTTATGATATTAAGAGAAGTCATATCATGGAAATGTGCCAAACAAACACTCATAACTTCTTCAACTATGGAGGCAGGATATTAGCATGTTTTGAGGCTATACTTCAACCTTTATGGATACATAATTTTATCACAAGGCTAGATTTTTTGTTGAATGTATAGAGGCCATTGAAAATATACTATGATAATTCTGGAGCTATTTCTTTCTATCACGATACTGGGACTTCTTTATGCTTCAAGCATATTAATGTTAAATACTTATTTATAGAAGAGCAAATTGCTTTATCTTATATATCAATAGAGTACATACCTATAGAACTCATGTTAGCCAATCTACTTGCTAAAGCTTTAACTCCAAAAGTGTTAAGGGAACATGTGACTCATATGGGATTGTTAGAATCCTCTTTTATTTGCTAAGTCGGTAGGAGTTCTGGTTTGTATTATAAGTTGCAACTTAAATGAGATTATGTATTACTCATATTTTGTTATTATGCATGTGTATAACATATACCATATATTGTATACACATTTGATTGGATACAACATTTTATATATTATGAGGATATTATGCTTCAAGACATATTGTTTAGTTTTAATATGGACATTATGGACTGAAGTATTTTGGCTTAGTTTTGGTATACTTTCTTGAGACATTTTATTAAACTAACTCATTTTCTTTTTTATTACTTGAATTTAATTGATTGTGAATGCAAAACACTTTTACACCTGAAAACTGTTATGTAATGTAGTTTTTAATAATAGTCTAATTATTTTTAAGTCAAATGTCAATGGAAAGCAATGCCGCCTTTTATCATGTATTGGAATCTCATGGTTGATGAAAATTTAATTGGAAATATATACAACTCATATCATTACATTTTATCTTAAAGGAATTTTACTTTATGACTCACTATTATTTTATATTATATCCTTATTTCTAAGGAATCTACTTTATAGATAATCACACTACTTATTAAGTACTATATGTGACTTCACACATTTGTCACTTATTTATTGATAATTATTCACCATCGCTTCTGCTGGTACGGTCAATTACTGCTTCCGCCTAATCTGAACTGCTATTTGGGTCACTCAATGTATGGTTTTGCTTGTGGACAATCTTTTTCCCATGTTGTAAATCTTTGATCAAATTCTTCATTATTCATAGGTTCAGGCAGGGGGAACATCTTGTGGTAGCTGCTCTGGTTGCGGCCACTCATTATAATTTAGCCAGTTATCTAGTTCTGCAAACTGGTCTTCTAAATCTTTTATCTGATGAGGTTCTCATAGATGGATATCTTGTGATCTATCATGTTTACTGAGCCAATTAGCATATTTTTTCTTCATTTCGATTTTAGATTCATCGTCTCTATGTAGAGGAGCATTTTTTTTATCTTGTATCTAAAATGGAGATCTGGTGTTGACTGAATTTGTGAGGAAAGATGATTGTGAGTATTGTACATTGGTTCAGTGTCATATATCTCTGCTAATGCTTTCTTGGCGTTAAGACAATCATGGCACATTGAATCAGTGTCATTATTTTTGTGGTCATGTTTTACAAATCATATGAATGGCGGTTTGTTCCTTCCCTAGACATCTGTCAACTGTACTATGACAATAGTACTATGAGTTAATTAGTATCTATTGAGGAGTTTAAGAGTGATTGGCAATAATTATCACTAGCATCTGTTTGGATGATAAATTGTCCTTTGTTAGAAATCTTTAATGGTGGAGTGATTGACATTTTAACTTTAATTCTTTTAAAGTTTTTGTTGCTTTTGTTGACCATGTTAAAGTTCATTTCTTTAGATACTTCTAAATCTAGCTTGTCAGCTTTGAAAGATTTTGGATATGATCTGCTGTCTAACTAATAAAACCAAAAAATTATTGGATCTGCTTCCTACTTGATAATTCATTAGGAAATTGATATATTTTCTTTGCAATATTTCCGTCTTTCATGTGAAGTTCCGAAAAACCAATTTCTTTAAGGGCAATCTTCATAATTGATTCTGATAACGCCAAACAATTTATGTATGTCAGTTCTTTGAATTTGAAAAGATGTTCAACGTGTTCTTTTTTATTGTTGCTGAAAATTAAAGCATCATCAATATATACTAGGAAGAAATCTAAGATGAGTTTATAGATTTCATCAATTCTGTGCTGAAATTCTAATAGAGCATTATTTAGTCTGAATGGCATAACATTTCATTCATAATATCTATATGGCACTACAAATGTTGTTTTACGCTTATCCTCATATTTTATCACAATCTGCCAAAATATTGCCTTCATATCAAACTAAGAATAGATTTTAGCATACACGATCTTTTTCAAAAGATGAGTTCTTCTATATATAGGATACCTAATGTCTTGTAGGGAATCATTTAGTTTCCTGTAGTCGATGACCAATATTTTTTTTTCCACATACTTGTTTTAAATACTTATTCACATAAAATGCTGGGCTGGTCTAATGAGACCTGGATAGCCTGATAAGCTTGAGGTTCAATGATAATTGAATTTCTTGTTTGTATAGTTCTTCATCATGTGGAATTCCTGGATGTGAGACTGTTTAATGTGACATAACCCGTCATTCTTCGTATGGTAGTGAAACAAAGTATTTTTCTCTATATCATAATTTATTTAGAATATCTGCACACATTGTAGGAGTTTTTTGTGTTGAAATTTAAATTTCTAAACCAAAGCTTTTTGAATTTTACCTTTGTTACCCTTCCCAAAGAGGGTTTATTGTTCAACCCATGGTATCATAAAGAGATAAGGCTTGTTGTCAATAAGATTGATATGTAGCCAAATCCTTTGGGATGGAATGTAAATGGAGCAATGAGGCTAAAAAATTCTTTCCCAAGTAGTAAATCTTCTACTATTTGGTCATGAGCAAAGAAATTATATTTTTTTGCCAAAAGGCAAAATTTCAATAGGCTTGGTGTACTTATGGCTATAGAATTGGTCTACATTGGCAACTGCAAAACTAGCTTGTGTTGGCATATGGTATCTTCTAGGTAGGCAGCTTCTATGGATAATTGACGAGATTCCTTCGGTATCAATTAAGGCAGTGAGTGCAATTTGTTTACTATTCGAGAGTTGAAGAATGACTTTCATATAAGGTCTAAATGTTGGTCCTGATTTCTTTATAAGATCAACATGCTGTTCTTCAAAAAGTATAAAGACTTGTTCATCTTCTGAAGATGGTTCGGAATCATTCGATTCATGGTTGCATCAGACTCTTGAGATTGCAAGTCAATTGCTGCAAAACTAACTTGTGTTGGCATATTAAACCATGTATAATATTCATTATGACAGTTCATATCTTCAATCACTTGCAAAAGTTTCAAAGGAGCTATTTTCTTTAATTTGCACCACTTTACATAATGTCCTTTCTTGCCACAAATGAAACACTTCCCTGATTTCTTTGGAAACTTCAATTTTTTTTTTACAAACTATTTTTTTTTGCCTTTTTATGGCTTCCAATATTTTTTTCTTCTTGCAATGGATTTTTCTTTGGCAACCACATGATTCCATGAAGTTCTTGAGTCGTGACATATATACTTGTTAGGCTTTTCATTGCAATATTTGGATGAAGAAGTTTTCTTTATGTGCTTCTTCAGCTTTTGATTTCTGTAATGATTTTGAGTCAATTCTATTGTCATTTGGTAAAGTTTTGCAAAGTTGAAATTTGATAAATTTATGAGACCTTCAGTTTTAAACTTTGCTTCAAGCATTTTTGCTACTATACCTGGCATATTGAGAATGAACATTCTCTTAATTGTCTGTTAGTTTGTTGAAAAGGAAATAGAGACGTACTTGCAATATAGTAGTCTTTGAAGAAATTGTTTTTCTACTATTTCAGTTTTACTTACTCTAGTTCCCATAAAATCTAGAGTTAGGTTATCCAAAATAGCACCACATGTTTTTTTTTTATATTTAACAAGTACTCATTTTGCATTCATGTCAGAGTATTTGTCCTCCATCTTCTCAATGATCCAATAAAGTCTGCTACAAGCCTAAGCATGGCAGCTCTATTTGTAAGTTGTGGAGCTCTTTGACATTCTCCTTTGTATCATTCTTGCATTTGTTTCTTTCTTTTGGTTTGATGTTATCAATGTTCCAAATTGTCTTTACCATTGGAGCATGAGGAAGATGTACTCGTGCTTCCCCATTCTTCTGCTTGTTAAACATATGGTTATTGTATCGCCAACTCGGCATTCTATATGAATAAGTGTTTAGAACAAGTCCGTAGAAAAAAGAGATTTGTCATCGACTAGAAGAAGTTGAATGATTGCTTATGAGACATTAGATATCATATATTTAGAAGAACTCATCTTTTGAAAAAGATAGCATCTGCTAAAATTTATTCCAAGTTTGATGTGAAGTCAAGATTTTGGTAGATTAATATAAAAGATGAGGGTAGACATAAAACAACATTTGTGATGGCACATGGACATTACAAATAAAATGTTATGCCATTTGAACTGAAGAATGCTTCGTTAGAATTTCAGCACAGAATGGATGAAGTCTACAAGCCCATCTCAGATTTTTGCCTATTATACATTGGTGATGCTGTAATTTTCAGTATCAATGAAGAAGAACAAGTTGAACATCTTTTGAAATTCAAAGAACTGACGTACAAGTATGGTTTGGCGTTATCAGAATCAAAGATGAAGATTGGCCTTGAAGAAATTATTTTTTTAGCACTTCACATCAAAGACGAACACATCATTCTACAGCCACACATTGCAAAGAAAATATCTTAATTCCTTGATGAATTGTCAAGTAGGAAGCATATCTAACAATGTTTTAGTATTATTAGTTATGCAACAGATCATATCTAAAATCTTTTAAAGCTAACAAGCCAAATCTCGAAGCATTTAAAGAAAGGATCTTTATCATGGTTGGCAGAAGCGACAAAGGCTTTAAAAGAATTAAAGTTAAAATGTCAATCATTTCTATCGCTAAAGATTCCTAACAAAAGACAGCTTATCCTTCGGACAGATGCTAGTAACCATTATTAGAGAACGATATTGATTGAAGAATCCAATGGAAACATGAGAATTTGTGGATATATATCAAGCCAATGCAGTGAAACTCAACATCACCACCCGTCATCTAAAAAAAAAGTCTAAACAATTATCAAAGGCATCAAGAAATTCCAATTCTTTTTCTCTCACACTCGATTTGTAAGAAAAACATATTACAAATACCTTCATTGGTTGTTTAAGAGAAAAAAAGAAGAAGAGAAATTCCAGACACACAACTAGCAAGGGAGTTTGAATCCCTCTCATCATTTAAATTTGAAGTAAAACACATAAAAGAAGAATCGAATATTGTGACAAATTTTCTTTCTGGACTTATAATAGTTTTCTTAATGGCATTAAGCAGTGGAAAGCTACTAGAAAGATGGTATATGGAGGGAATCTCCTTCATATACAATCTTTCAATTTTTTTTTTTATCTCTTGCTTAGTACATGAAATTAAATATTTAATCTTTAAAAAGGTCATTGATCACCATGACGACCCAAACAATCCAAATAGTAATGTTCTTCATTGGAGAGTATAGACACCGATGAAGAATTTGATTAAAGATTTGCAGCGTAAGAAGAATATGTCCACAAAGGAAACCCTGCATGGAGTGACTTAGATAACAGTTCAGATTAGGCGAAGGCAATAATGGATTGTACCAGCAGAAATGACGGTGAATAGTTTTCAATAAATAAGTGACAAGTGTGTGAAGTCATATATAATACTTAATGATTAGTGTGATTATTTGTAAAGCGGATTCCTTAGTGATAAAGATATAACTTAAAGTAGTGGTGATTCATAAAATAAGATTCCTTTAAGATAATATGTAATGGTGTGCATTGTAAAAGGAGATTCCCTTAGTACCTATAAAACGAACTTCTTAGTAGTGTGTAGATCATCGAGCCTTAGAACCATTGAGTCTTATATTATTCTCTTATACGTATAATTGATGAGTTTATCAAATAGAAAGCAAATTCAATAGTTTTTGGGAATCAACTATGCAGCATATCATATTTAGAATCTTACAAAGCTAACAAGTTAGATTTCAAAGTATCTAAAGAAAGGATTTTTAATTTTTAACATGGTCGGTAGAAGCAACAAAACCTTAAATGAATCAACGATGAATTGTCAATCACTTCTTCTTTTAATGATTCCTGATAACAGATAGTTTATCTTTCAAACATATGCTAGTGACAATTATGGGGTTCTATATTGATTGAACAATCTAAGAAAAACATGAGAATTTGTGCCTATAAATAAGAACAATTTAATGAAGCTCAACACTATTATCCATCCTTGATGAAAAAAGGTCTTGCATATCATTACCATGGATTTTGAATTTCTTCTCTGCAATAGAGATTTGGGGTTGCTTGGACATTTAGAGGTAGCAAGTGTGAGTGTTATACATTAGTTCCATACCATAGACTTCTCTTAACACTCTTTTAGCCTGTAGACAACCACTTCATATGACTTGTGTATCAGCATATGAATGATTATGTTCTATTGTTCTAACCAATGGTGATCTATCTTTTTCCCATATCTCTCAACTGCACTATGACAATAGTACTATAAGTTATGTGGGATCCATTGATCAATTTGAGTGTGAAGATATCTTCAAATATTGAAGTAAAAAGTCTATCCAACCATCATTCTTAAGCATATCTCTAGTCTTGTGAATGAGATGGGGTTCAAACAATATGGCTACAAGATAGAAATTTATCCATAGCTAAAAGACATGGTATACTAGTGAGTAGGCTTCACATATCACAAAATTTGTCTTCATCGATTACATTAAGAAATGTTCTGCTAACTCTGAATATTGTCTCGTTCATATGATCTTTTTTCAGGGAATGTCTCAAAAAGATGAGGGCTTCCTTTCCCTCTGATGATTGTCTTAAATTCAAGCATTCGCAAGAGTGGCCATAAAACCAAATTGTGTTCTTGGAGCTTTCTGGGTATTTATGATAATCAACAATCTTTTCAAAGATCTGTTCCTTGTTTGAGGGGAGTATTGAGATAAACCTTGGAAGGTTATAAATTCTCCATATACCATCCCTTAAGTAGTGTTTTGCTTGAGGACATTGAGAATGCTATAATTGGTCTGGAGACAAAATCTGTAACTGTGTTGGAGTCTCCCTTGATATGCGTGACTTTAAATTTGAATTTTAATAGAGATTCAAACCACCTTGCTAATTGTGGATCTATGATTTCTTTTTCTTTTCGCCTTAGTAACCCTTAAAGATATTTGTAATTTGTTTCGATTACAAATGGAGTAAAAAAGAGGAAGAATTGGAACCTTTTAATTGATTTGATTACTAAAAGAACTTTTTTCTTCGAGGATGGGTAGTGGTACTGAACTTTATTGAATTGTCATGATTTATAACCACAAATTCTCTTGTTTCCTTCAGATTTTTCAATCAATATGGCAGCCCAATAATTGTTATTAGCATTTGTTGGGAAGATGAGATGTCCTTTGTTAGGAATATTTAAAGACGGAAGTAATTGACAATTCAACTTTAATTCTTTTACATCTTTTGTTTCTTCTACCGACCATGGCAAAGATCCATTCTATAGATGTTTTGAAATATGACTTGTTAGCTTTGTAAGATTCTGGATAAGATCTACTGCATAGTTGATTATTCCTAAGAGCTGTTGAATTTGCTTTCTGCTTGAGAACTTATCAAAGAATTGAAATATTTTTTCCGCAATGTGTGGTTGAAGAATAATATGCCCTTCTTTGATGTGGAGCCCTAAAAAATCAATTTCCTCAAGTCTAATCTTAATCTTTGATTCGGATGATGTCAAGCCATGTTTGTATGTCAAATCTTTGAATTTCATAAGATGCTCAACACGTTCTTTTCACTATCTCTGAAGATTAAAACATCATTAATATATACCAGGCAGAATTCAGAAATGGGCTTGTAAACTTTATTCATCTTGTGTTGGAATTCTGATAAAGCAAATCCAAATGACATGTCAGTCCATTCGTATTGTCCATATGGTACCACAAATGTTGTTTTATGCCTCTCAAATGCCAATATACCAAATGTTGTGCAAATTTTATTGAACTCGCAAGCGCACTAATCTATTGTAGAATAGACTAATGGTGACGAGTGTTGATCCCACGAGGAGGTGGATTTTAATTGTGTGTAGAATTAATTTTGTAAATGGGTGGTTGGATTTGTGATGACAATGATTTGGATTATCCTAAAATTAGAATTGAAATGGTGAGAATAAATTGAAGAGAAATCTATTGAGATAACATACTTGGGTATCTGGATCCGTATCAACATGCATCATGGGCTAAATAATCCTTATTAATGCCAATTAAATCATGAGGGGGGAATCCACACCCCATGAACCACGCTCTAATCAATATGGTGCTAAGGGCTTATTGTGCCAAATAATAATAACTTTGTACTAGAGGACCGGTGAAACCAAGGCGGTACTAGACAAGATTAGTATTATTTGTCGACGAGAAGTCAAAACATCTACAAAAATTAGAGGGAAAGAGAAAGTAAATTTACCAAATAAAGCCCATGACACATGTTGAGACTTCACCTTCAACCCAATCTTGAAAGAAAATTAGCCACTCATAATTGAACTAGGGGCAAAATGGGAATTTATTAAAATACGTAGAAAATACAAGATGAAGAAGGAATTACAGAAAATGGATCCCAAAAATGGATTCGGAGATATCAAATTAGGGGGGAGAGGCCCCCTTTTTATAGATACATGGACTAAATTATGGCCATCGGATTAAAAACAGTTTGGACGTTCAGGATTGCGCCACGTCATCAGTCAATAGTACGCGGTTTCGTGGATGAACAGTAACACGGTTTGACCCAGGTTGAATAGTGACACGGTTTAGTTGAAAATAATCCTGTGTGATGCATGTACTGTACACGAGATTTTTCGTCCACTGATATGCTGCCACGTCACCATCAACAGTACATAAGAATTTTAGCCCAACAGGATCGTGACACCTCATCAGTCAATGCCACATCATCGGTCAATGTCACGTCATCAATCCGTCTATATGAACAGTGTCATGAACAGTAACGTAGACAGTACCGTACATGTGAATAGTACCGTACATGTGAATAGTGCCATTTTTCCTTTTATGCTCCTTCTAAGGTTTTTGACCGTCCTGAGTTCAAAAGTGATGTCTGTTTTGCCGTCTGATCTCTCGTTTATTGTGAAATGACCATGATGCCCTTAAAATATATAAAATACTTAATTAAAATTAAACACACATAATTAAATTGCAAGAAGCTTAAATACATAGAAGTAAGGGTTGTTAGTAAAACTTGAAATGTAAAATGATGATTTTCTCCTTTATAAATATACATTTTCTAACACTCAACACACCCCCAACCAGCTTATTGCTAGTCCCTAGTAAATAAAGCGAAAATGAAATTCAAATCCAAAATGATTTTTTTTTTAATAGAAACACTCGTGTTTATTCAATCAGATTAATGATAGCAATCAAATAAAAGTATAAGCATTATCTCCAGTCTAAAGAAACATCACACCCACATCAACCATCCACATGAATCAGCCTAGTAGACTTTGTTATAGCTACTTTCAAGAATGACATGTCAAACCCCAAAATCTCACTAGAAGTAGTGACACTCTCACAAAGAAATTAAATCCAATAAAAATAGTCACTCTAATGAATGGTAATTGAGAGAAAACAATAAAGAAGTGATATCACATGCTCTCACCAAGATGAAAGAAATATGCCCTCAGCTTAGAAATAATATGATCTCAAGTCAAACAAAAATGCTAGTCAACCCATTTTATTTATCTCTTTTTCTTTTATTATTATGCACCATTACATGTTTTTAGCCCATATAACTAGCTTCTACTTCAAACTATAGTTCCCTAAAATCAAGAAGTACTTTTATTAGGACGTAACGTAGGCTAGGGACATAGCTAATACAGAAGGGAAATAAGGAAAACAAAGTGTATGTTTGAGAAAAATGCAGAGATTTTTTTTTTTTGAAGTTGCAAGGTGTATTTCACCTATTGTTGTTATTTTTATTCTTTTGAAACAACTTTTGTTTTGTTTTTTTTTTTTGCTTTTATTTGGCATAACTTCACTGAACAAAATAATTATTTACATTTTCTCAAACATAAATAGGTGATGGAACTTATAAGACATCGGGTAATACTCCAAATCGGAGTGGGTCAAGATGATAAGTTGACAAAGAAAATGTTTTTTTTTTCTTTTTTTTTAAAGGCTCAAAAGGGATAACTATGGATATTTAATAAAAGGGATGGCTAGAAAGGCTCAAACGGATCAAAGATGGCCTTTCCATCGTCTTTTAGGGCTCTAAATAATCATCAATATCTACTAGTTAGAGGGGCCTCTCAATGTAGCAACACACATTTTTTTCTTTTTCTTCTTTTTTTTTATTTTACAATTTTTTTTAAGGGTTAACTCAAAAGAAATCTAGAGGTCGTATATAAAATAATAAACTGCTAAGTTGTATAAAGAATGGGCAAAAGGGTTACTCTCCAAGAAAAATGATAGGCTCAAAAACTCACTTGGCACTTATTTATGACATGTTCATTCCTTCAAGCAACTCATATTTGTCTCCGACATCAACATGTAAAGTAGCAAACATAGCGTAATATCACTTAAGGCCAAAGATAATACCAATACTAAAATTTGAAATTAATCATGTCATCCAATGTTAAAACAAATAACACAAATTTTTTTTAAACAACATTCTACCCCCCAACCTATTCTAAACATGAAAGGAAAATATGCATGTAGAAATGTGAAAATGATGTAGAAAAATTAATTAGAAAAAGAAATATTTTTTTTTAACTAAGAAGATGCGTTTCTAAAGGCACTACACTCCATATTCGGCCATCTTCGACTCAAATATTTGAATATATTTATAAAGGAGAAATTAAAAAAAAAGAAGAAAAATGAACATCAAAACTTAATAAAGAAAAAGAAAATGTCTAAATTTTTTTTTTGAATTTTTTTTTTGTTGTTTTTTTTTCAAACGATGAAGATGCGTTTCTAGAGTAACTACACTTCATATTCAGCCATCTTCAACACAAAAAGTTAGCAACAGTTAGTTTCTACAACAAAAAATCAGTAAAAACTTAACCAGGATTCCACAATTGTCGACTATTCCCTCCCCCCAACCAGAATGAAACATTGTCCTAAATGTTTGAAAGGAAAGAAGTAGAGTTTAGAAGACATCACATGGGTGGTGTAACACAGAAGAAAATATTTACAAGCGGAGAGTTAAATCTAATTTGTACTTCTTACTGCGGCTACTGTTACTGTCATTATTTGGACGCTCCAACACAAAGGTCCAGGGGTCTGGGTCCGGTCTATAAGCTTGTAACAGATCAAGTAGCTCATTAGCAGTGTGAGCACAAATAAAAAGCTTTTTGGCATTGGAAGGAACGGAATAGTTTTTTATTGCATGGTTAAGAAATGCGATAAAGCCATCATAAAAATTATTGACATTTAACAAACCGATGGGTTTCTGGTGAATGTGCAGATGGGCCCAAGATGCTAGTGTGATAAGTGTCTCTAGTGTTGCAAGATCTCCTAGAAGGAAAATAAAAGCATCAGCATGATTAAGCATTTCAGTTATTCTTTCTTGCATACCTGAGATGACTAACTCTTCTCCAGTTGATAAGTCAGACGAACTGCCCAATGGTTTTAAGACTCTTGGGATGGTGCCTAACACTTGACTTCCTCTGACAAAAGCTGCTTCAGAGACCATTTTTGATAACCCTCGGTTACCTCCTCCATACACCAAGTGTAATTTTCTCTCTGCTATACTTCGACCAAGATCGATGGCTGCCTCAACGAACTCTTTATGTTTGCCATAGGTAAATCCAGAAAGCACACAAATGTTCTTGAATTGTCTATTTGGAGTAACTGCCATTGTGATACTTCTCAAAAAATAATTTGTGAGTGCTTCACAAAAAAAATCACATTTAAGAGTCTTGGTGACAGTGGGTCACAGTTGTATATGAGGTAACATGTCAGTGTCAAATAACGCGTAAAGCACGTGGCTCGCGAGTCAAAAAGGAAACAGTAAAAAGGAAAAAGAAAACAGTAATAAGGAAAAAACAAACAGTAATAAAATTATTAAAGACAATAATGCACACAATAAAACAATAGTGAAATAAAATAACAGTAAAGTAAAAGGATATTTACAAGTAGTTGCGATTGTGGCTCACATCTTCCTCTGGTTTTACGTCCAGAAACGGCTGGAACGCTCTCTATGGGTCGAGGATAGGCTTCCTATCCAGTTTTCTTATAAACTGGCAAACAGGGTCGTTTATAGTCAGATTCCCAAGACTATATCGTGCATGCTCTTTCTGGAATAATGGCCATAACTGGAGAATCGCGCCTTGCACATATTCACTGGGATACGTTTCAAGAGACAAAAGGATATCATCCAATGACTCCTTATTCAAGCCATCCCTAATGAATTGAATCTTATCTTCCCTGTTATCAGAGACCATTCCTAAAGAACATGGGTTTTTATTGCAACTCATTCTGGCACACTTATGACAAACAACATAAATTCTTTGAGCTCGTCGTTTTCTTGCATAATTTCCTTTACCACAACCAGGCATGTATGCAATAAATTTTGGAGGTAACTCACCTGCCGATCGTACTTTAGCCTCGATTAACCAACGGATGTCAGCAGGTATGTTATTCCTCATGAGTAATCGCATGCGTTCGGACTGAGCTTTATAGATCGTAAAGAGGGCATTCTGAGGAAGTGAAGGGAATCACTTGTGAAGCTTCGCTAGAGTCTCGTTTCTGTCCATACCTTCGCTTCAGAATATCAGTTATTATGGGAAACTAAAGTAACTGACTTGATTGTCACGGAGTATTGTTGAGTGTTAGAAAATGCATATTTATAAAGGAGAAAACCGTTATTTTACATTTCAAGTCTTACTAACAACCCTTACTTTTATGTATTTAACCTTCTTGTGATTTAATTACATGTGTTTTATTTTAATTAAGTATTTTATGTATTTTAGGGGCATTATAGTCATTTCACAATAAACGAGAGATCAAATGGCAAAATGAACATCACTTTTAAACTCAGGACGGTCGAAAACCTTAGGAGGAGCATAAAACGAAAAATGACACTGTTCACATATACGATACTATTCACGTGTACGGTACTGTATACGTTACTATTCACAACACTATTCACATAGACAGACGATGACATGGCATTGGCCGATGATGTGGCATTGACTAATAAGGTGTCACGATCCTGTTGGGCTAAAATTCTTATGTACTGTTGATGGTGACGTGGCAGCATATCAGTGGACGAAAAATCTCGCGTACAGTACATGCATCACACAGGATTATTTTCAACCAAACCGCGTTACTGTTCATTCGGGTCAAACCATGTTACTGTTCATCCGCGTGGTCAAACCGCGTACTGTTGACTGATGATGTGGCGCAATCCTGAGCGTCCAAATTGTTTTTAATCTGATGGCCATGATTTACTCCATGTATCTATAAAAAGGGGCCTCTCCCCCCTAATTTGATATCTCTGAATCCATTTTTGGGATCCATTTTCTGTAATTCCTTCTTCATCTTGTATTTTCTTCGTATTTTAATAAATTCTCATTTTGCTCCTAGTTCAATTATGAGTGGCTAATTTTCTTTCAAGCTTGGGTTGAAGGTGAAGTCTCAACATGTGTCATGGGCATAATTTGGTAAAATTATTTTCTCTTCCCCTCTAGTTTTTGTGGATGTTTTGACTTCTCGTCGACAAATAATAATAATCTTGTCTAGATACCGCTTTGGTTACACCGGCTCTCTAGTATAAGGTTATTATTATTTGGCACGATAAGCCCTTAGCACCATATTGATTAGAGTGTGGTTCATGAGGTGTGGATTCCCCCCTCATGATTTAATTGGTATTAATAAGGAATATTTAGCCCATGATGCATGTTGATACGGTTCCAGATACCCAAGTACGTCATTTCAATAGATTTCTCTTCAATTTATTCTTGTCATTTCAATTCCAATTTTAGAATTTATTCTCGCCATTTTAATTTAAGTTTTAGCATATTCCAAATCATTTCCACCACAAATCTAATCACCTATTTACAAAATTAATTCTACACACAATTAAAATCCACCTCTTCGTGGGATCGACACTCGTCATCATTGATCTATATTACAATAGATTCGTTGCTTGCGAGTTCAATAAAATTTGCACAACAAGTTTTTGGCACCGTTGCCGGGGAGGTAAGTAATTTTAATTCATAGAATTAATTTTTGTGAATAATTTCTTTTATTTGTTTTCTTGTATTTTTTTATTAAAAAAAAGAAAAAGAAAAAAAAGTGAATCTACATTTAAAGGTTAGTATTTCTTTTCTTTTTCTCTTCTTTAAAATTATGTAATTTAATTTTCAATTTATTTTTCTTTGTAATTTGTTTTATTTTATTAATTTAATTTTTAGTTAATTTATTTCACGTATTTATTTTTGTGTATTTTTATAGAAAGGTTGTAATAGCGCAATAAGGTTAGTATCGTAATTTCTCCCTCTTCTTTATTTTTATTTGTTTTGTTCCCATCTTTATTTTTATTTTATTTGTTTTGCATGCATTGTCGTAGGTCATTATTATCTAATCTTGAACCTATAGACCTTGAATTCGAAAAAACACTTCGCACATACAGGCACATTAAAAATAAATTTGGAATGGATTTACAAGCACCACATAAGAGGCCATTTAAGGATTATTTCAGTCCTTTAGCTAATTTGAGCACATCATGCATAAGATACCCAAATGTAACTGCTAGGAGTTTTGAACTAAAACCTAGTGTGCTAAATTGTCTCCCAACATTCTATGGCCTAGAAAATGAGGATCCATATAATCATCTGAATGATTTTCATGCCATTTGTCAAACTTTTAAATATGAAAATTTTTCAGACGATGATGTTAAACTTAGACTATTCCCATTTTCTTTAAAAGATAGAACTCGTTCATGGTTAAATACTTTACCTGCTAATAGCATTTCATCATGGGAACAAATGGTAACGAAATTTTTGAATAAATATTTCCCAGTGCATAAAACCAATGCTATTCGCAGGGAAATCTCAGAGTTTACCCAGAGAGATGACGAGCAGTTTTTTGAAATATGGGAGCGATTCAATAGGCTACTCTTGAAGTGTCCACATCATGGGTACGAGAAATGGCATCAATGCCAATACTTTTTGGAGGGATTATTGCCGAATGTGCAAGAATGGCTAATGGCAACAAGTGGAGGAGAGCTAATGTCAAAAAGTGCATCAGAAATTTGAGAATTCTTCTAGCGACAAGCGGATAATTCCCAACAACGGAGTCGATCACTCAGGAATACTAGAAGAATTAAGGGAGTAAATGAGGTTCACGTTGGCGAGTCAACTTCGGGAATCAAAGAAGTTAAGGAGATGGTTGAAGGTCTTGCTCGAGAAATAGTATCGTTAACGAGTGCTAAATCAACAGAACCACTTGACCATGACTCATACTCAGATCAAGCCAATGCCATAGGTGTAATGAGAAAGCCATCGAATTACAACTCATACTCCAACACATATAACCCTGGATGGAGAGACCACCCAAATTTTTCATGGTCTTAAGGACTCCAACAGATTGGACCAGCAACTCCAGTTCCACCAATTCTACAAAATCCTCTAGCCTCTCAGCCCCCATTTAGACCATACAATCAAAACCAAAACTACTCACAACCCAGACCATGCGAGGATGCATTCCAAAATTTCAGGAATGTTACTCACTCCACGATTTAGCAACAGAACCGCACCATTGATGGACTACGAAATGAGTTGAGAGCAGGCTTCAACTCACAAGCTCAATCAGTTTCAAGCCTCGAGAAGATGGTGGGACAACTTGCTTCTTCAGTTCAGACCTTGGCAATGACTGTTGAGAAAGGCAAGTTTCCAAGTCAACCAGTGCCTAATCCTAAAGGAGTGCATGAAGCAAGTACCAGTTCACCACAACAGCATGGAGAGGTCAAAGCAGTCATGACCTTGCGAAAAGGAAAAGAAGTCAACAACAAAGTAGAAATGCCGATGACAAAAAATCAAATTGTACTTGTAAATGTTGACGACTCATCACCGGAGGAAAAAGAAAAAACCAACCCACAAGAATATGTTCCGAAAGCTCCATTTCCTTAGAAGTTAGCGAAAGGAAAGAAGGGAAAATCCACAGGTGAGATTCTCGAAATCTTCAAACAGGTAAGTGTTAACATCCTTTTACTTGATGCTATAAAGCAAGTTCCATCTTATGTCAAGTTTCTTAAAGACCTTTGTACTAAAAAGAGAAACATTCATGTTCAAAAGAAGACATTTTTAACAGAAAACGTTAGTTCTATACTCCAACATAAAATTCCTCTAAAATGCAAAGACCTAGGCTCCCCCACTATCTCTTGTAGTATAGGGAACCACACAATTGAGAATGCTTTGTTGGATTTAGGAGCTAGTGTAAATCTTTTGCCTTACTCTGTATTCGTGAAACTTGAACTGGGAGAACTACACCCAACTCCAGTGATGTTACAGCTTGCAGATCGGTCCACGAAAATACATCGTGGTATTGTGGAGGACGTGCTTATCCAGGTAGACAAGTTTTATTTTCCTGTTGATTTCATTGTAATTGACACTCAACCAATACAGGATTCAAGGAAGCACATCCCCATTATTTTAGGCCGACCTTTCTTGGCAACTGCGGATGCTCACATTCAATGCAGGACTGAAAATATGCAGTTGTCCTTCGGCAACATGACTATGGAGCTGAACATCTTCAACATTGCCAAACAACCTCACAATGCAGATGATGGAATTGTTGATGTGGATTTAATTGAAACAATATTTGATAACACTTTTCTTTCAAACCTTAGTGATGATCCTTTACAAACATGTTTAACTCATTTTGGTTTGGATTTTGATATTAACAGATCGGTCGATGAGGTCAACGCCCTACTTGACTCAGCACCATCCATGGACACTAATAAATGGAAGTCAAAAGTTGAACAACTAGCACCATCAGAGAAGAAACTCATCCCATCATCAGAATCACCACCGAAACTTGAGCTCAAACCATTACCCAACACTCTGGAATATGCATTTTTGAGAGAAGAAAGTACTCTGCTGGTAATCATATCATCATCCCTAAATGACGAACAAAAAAGGTAAGTTGTTGGATGTTTTGAAATAGCACAAAGGAGCATTAGGATGGACCATAGCATACATAAAAGGTATAAACCCAGTAGACTGCATGCATTATATTCACCTTGATGAAAATGCTAAATCTACTAGGGAAATGCAACGTCGGTTAAATCCTAACATGAAAGAAGTTGTTAGAACTGAAGTCCTTAAGCTATTAGATGCAGGTATCATTTACCCAATTTTTGATAGTTCATGGGTCAGTCCTGTGCAAGTTGTCCCCATAAAGTCAGGAGTCACAGTAGTTACGAATGCTGATAATGAATTGATACCCACTAGAGTGACTACATGATGGGGTGTATGCATTGATTATAGAAAGTTGAATTCTGTCACACGTAAAGACCATTTTCCTTTACCATTTATTAATCAAATGCTTGATAGATTAGCAGGCCATGAATTTTATTGCTTTCTAGATGGCTACTCAGGATATAATCAGATTCCCATAGCACCAAAAGATCAGGAAAAAAACTACTTTCACTTGCCCTTTTGGCACATTTGCATATAGGAGAATGCCATTTGGATTATGTAATGCACCTGCTACATTTCAACGATGCATGTTGAGCATTTTTTCTGATATGGTTGAACGATTCCTTGAAGTCTTTATGGATGACTTTTCTGTCTTTGGTGATTCGTTTGATCAATGTTTACATCATCTAACACTAGTTCTGCAGAGATGTATCGAGAAGAACTTGGTCTTAAATTGAGAGAAATGCCATTTTATGGTAAAACAAGGTATTGTTCTCGGTCACATCATTTCGAGCAAATGTATTGAGGTTGACAAAGCCAAGGTGGATCTCATTTCTAATTTTCCTCCACCCAAAACAGTCAGAGAAGTAAGATCTTTCCTTGGGCATGCTGGTTTTTATAGATGTTTCATTAAAGATTTTAGCAAAGTTTCTAGATCCTTATGCAATCTACTTGCTAAGGATGTACCTTTTATCTTTATTAATTCATGTCTTGTGGCATTTGAAAAACTAAAGCAGTTGTTGACATCATCACCCATCATTCAGCCCCCAAACTGGAGCTTACTATTTGAGCTCATGTGTGATGCATCTGATTATACAGTAGGAGCAGTATTAGGACAAAGAGTTGATCGAATTCCCCACGTTATTTACTATGCTAGTATGACATTGAATGATGCACAGTTGAATTATTCAACTGCTGAAAAAGAAATGCTAGCAGTAGTGTTTACATTAGAGAAATTTCGATCTTATCTCATTGGTTGTAAAATAATTATATTCACAGATCATACTGCTCTTAAATATCTTCTCACAAAGAAAGATGCAAAAGTTAGACTAATTCGTTAGGTGTTACTTTTGCAGGAATTTGACTTGGAATTCAAAGATAAGAAATGGACAGAAAATGTTGTGGCGGACCACCTCTCTCGTCTCCATTTTGACACAATTACAGAGCCATTAATATTGAATGAGTCATTTCCAGATGAACAATTAATGAGTGCGGATGTATTGCCTTGGTATGCTGATATAGTTAATTATCTTGGTAGAGGTAAACTTCCAGAGCATTGGACCAAGCAAGACAAGGCTAAATTCTTTGCAGAGATAAAGAATTTCTTTTGGGATGACCCGTATCTGTTCAAGTATTGTGCTGATCAAATTGTTAGACGATGTGTCCCAGAAAATGAAATTCAAAATATTCTTTCATTCTGCCATGAACAAGCTTGTGAAGGCCATTTCAGTGCTAAGAAAACAGCAACTAAAGTTTTACAATGTGGTTTCTATTGGCCAACTATATTTCGAGACGCTTACACTTTCTGTTCTTCATGTGATAGGTGTCAACGAATGGGGAGCATTACGCGAAGGAATATGATGCCACTAAATCCAATTTTAGTGGTTGAGATTTTTTATGTATGGGGTATCAACTTCATGGAACCCTTTCCCCCGTCTTTTGGCCATCAATACATATTGGTTGCTGTTGACTACGTATCGAAATAGGTAGAAGCAATTCCATGTAGGACCAATGATCACAAGGTGGTGATAGCATTTTTGAAAAGCAACATTGTTTCACGCTTTGGATTCCCTCGAGCCATAATCAGTGATGGTGGTGCCCACTTTTGTAACAAAGCATTCAAAGCTCTTTTGACAAAGTATTCAATCACACACAAAGTGGCAATCCCATATCATCCGCAAACCAGTGGCCAAGTTGAGATATCTAATCAAGAAATAAAGCACATATTAGAAAAAACGGTGAGGCCAGACATGAAAGATTGGTCATTAAGACTTGATGATGCATTATGGGCATACAGAACGGCTTTCAAGACCCCGATTGAGATGTCACCCTATAGGCTAGTGTATGGAAAAGCTTGCCACCTACCTGTGGAACTCGAGCATCGTGCGTATTGGGCCATCAAGAAATTCAACTTTGACATGCAGCAAGCCAGCTCAGAAAGAAGATTACAACTGGCAGAACTTGAAGAAATTCGCAATGACGCATACGAAAATGCCAAGATTTACAAGCAACGGATGAAAGTCTTCCATGACAAGTAAATTATCAGAAAATCGTTCACTCCAGGTCAGAAAGTGCTTTTATACAATTCTCGCTTGCACTTATTCCCAGGTAAGTTACGCTCTTGTTGGTCTGGCCCATTTATTGTACATACTGTTTTTCCACATGGGGCAATTGAAATTAAGGACCCAAAGAACGGTGTCATGTTTAAAGTTAATGGTCAAAGATTAAAGCCATATCTGGAGTACCAACCACATGAAGAAGACACCGAAATAAATTTGAGTGACCCACCAGATTTTAATTGATTTTTTTCTTCTTTTCTTTTCGGTGATTTGATATTTTTTTTCTTTTCTTTTTCTTTCTTTATATTATTTTTTTGCTAATTGAAATTATTTTTGCATAAGTGTGTTTGTTTAACTAATAAGTTTTCTTTTATCATTTTTAATCATGAGTACCTTACTTAGACCGTTCCTCCTGAACATTCTTAAACCACTTCAACGTGTCAAAACTCATCTCAAAAGGCAGATTCAATTTTGTAAAACACATCGCATTTGGGCTCTACAGCCACCAGAGTTAGTAGCCTATGTTGAGGGTTTAGAAAGCCAACTCAGAGACATTGAGAGAAGTGTTTACGACATCCAGTTGGAGCTTGAGGTAAATTCAATAAGAGGACGATTTTAATTTTTTTTGTTTGTTTTAATTTGTTTTTCTGTTTGTGTGCTTTAGTTTGTTACTGTTGTGCAAATTTTAATGTACTCGCAAGCGCACGAATCTATTGTAGTGTAGATCAATGGTGACGAGTGTCGATCCCACGAGGAGGTGGATTTTAATTATATGTAGAATTAATTTTGTAAATGGGTGGTTGGAATTGTGGTGGAAGTGATTTAAATTATTCTAAAATTGGAATTGAAATGGCGATAATAAATTCTAAAATTTGACTTGCAATGGCGAGAATAGATTGAAGATAATTCTATTGAAATAACGTACTTGGGTATTCGGATCCGCATCAACATGCATCATGGGCTAAATATTCCTTATTAATGCCAATTAAATCATGAGGGGGGAATCCACACCTCATGAACCACGCTCTAATCAATATGGTGCTAAGGGCTTATCGTGCCAAATAATAATAACCTTATACTAGAGGGCCGGTGAAACCAAGGCGGTACTAGACAAGATTAGTATTATTTGTCGACGAGAAGTCAAAACATCCACAAAAACTAGAGGGGAAGAGAAAATAAATTTACCAAATTAAGCCCATGACACATGTTGAGACTTCACCTTCAACCCAAGCTTGAAAGAAAATTAGCCACTCATAATTGAACTAGGGGCAAAATAGGAATTTATTAAAATACGAAGAAAATACAAGATGGAGAGGGAATTACAGAAAATTGAACTCAAAAATGAATTCAGGGATACCAAATTAGGGGGGAGGCCCCCTTTTTATAGATACATGGAGTAAATCATGGCCATCGGATTAAAAACAGTTTGGACGCTCAGGATTGCGCCACGTCATTAGTCAACAGTCCACGTTTGACCACGCGGATGAACAGTAACACGGTTTGACCCGACTTTGAACAGTAACGCGGTTTGACCCGGATGAACAGTAACGCGGTTTGGTTGAAAATAATCCTGTGTGATGCATGCACCGTACGCGAGATTTTTCGTCCACTGATATGCTGCCACGTCACCATCAACAGTACATAAGAATTTTAGTCCAACAGGATCGTGACACCTCATCAGTCAATGCCACATCATCGGTCAATGCCACGTCATCATCCGTCTATGTGAACAGTGTCGTGAACAGTAACGTATACAGTACCGTACACGTGAATAGTACCGTACATGTGAATAGTGCCATTTTTCCTTTTATGCTCCTCCTAAGGTTTTCGACCGTCCTGAGTTCAAAAGTGATGTCCGTTTTGCCGTCTGATCTCTCCTTTATTGTGAAATGACTATAATGCCCCTAAAATACATAAAATACTTAATTAAAATAAAACACATGTAATTAAATCACAAGAAGGTTAAATATATAAAAGTAAGGGTTGTTAGTAAGACTTAAAATGTAAAATGACGGTTTTCTCCTTTATAAATATGCATTTTCTAATACTCAACACACCCCCCAACCAGCTTATTGCTAGTCCCTAGCAAATAAAGCGAAAACAAAATTCAAATTCAAAATAATTTTTTTTTTTGTTTTAATAGAAACACTCGTATTTATTCCATCAGATTAATGATAGCACTCAAATAAAAGTATAAGCATTATCTCCAGTCTAAAGCAACATCACACCCACATCAACCATCCACATGAATTAGCCCAGTAGACTTTGTTTTAGCTACTCTCAAGAATGACATGTCAAACCCCAAAATCTCACTGGAAGTAGTGACACTCTCACAAATAAATTAATCCCAATAAAAATAGTCACTCCAATGAATGGTAATTGAGAGAGAAAATAATAAAGAAGTGATATCACATGCTCTCACCAAGATGAAATAAATATGCCCTCAGCTTAGAAATAATACGATCTCAAGTCAAATAAAATGTTAGTCAACCCACTTTATTTATCTTTTTTTTTTTTAATTATGCATCACTACATCTTTTTAGCCCATATAACTAGCTTCTACTTCAAACTATAGTTCCCTAAAATCAAGAAGGACTTTTATTAGGATGAAACGTAGGCTAGGGACATGGCTAACAAAGAAGGAAAATAAGGAAAACAAAGTGTATGTTTGAGAAAAATGCAGAGAATTTTTTTTTTTTTTTTTGGAAGTTGCAAGGTGGATTTCACCTATTTTTATTCTTTTGAAACAACAACTTTTGTTTTTGTTTTTGTTTTTTTTTGTTTTTTGTTTTTGCTTTTATTTGGCATAACTTCACTGAACAAAATAATTATTTACATTTTCTCAAACATAAATAGGTGATGGAACTTATAAGATATCAGGTAATACTCCAAATCGGAGTGGGTCAAGATGATAAGTTGACAAAGAAAAGGTTTTTTTTTTTTTTTTTTAAAGGCTCAAAAGGGTTAACTATGGATATTAAATAAAAGGGATGGCTTGAAAGGCTCAAACGGATCAAAGATGGCCTCTCCATCGTCTTTTAGGGCTCTAAATAATCTTCCATATCTACTAGTTAGATGGGCCTCCAAATGTAGCAACACACTCTTTTTTCTTTTTTTTTTATTTTACAATTTTTTTTTTAAGGGTTAACTCAAAAGTAATTTAGAGATCGTGTATAAAATAATAAACTGCTAAGCTGTATAAAGAGTGGGCAAAAGGGTTATTCTCCAAGAAAAATAATAGGCTCAAAAACTCACTTGGTACTTATTATGACATGTTCATTCCTTCAAGCAACTCACATTTGTCTCCGACATCAACATGTAAAGTAGCAAACATAGCGTAACATCACTTAAGACCAAAGATAATACAAATACTAAAATTTGAAATTAATCATGTCATCCAATGTTAAAACAAATCACACATTTTTTTTTTAAACATCATTCTACCCCCCAACCTATTCTAAACATGAAAGGAAAATATGCATGCAGAAATGTGAAAATGATGCATAAAAACTAATTAGAAAAGTTACACGTAAAATGATAGAAAACGAAAATGATTTTTTTTTTTTAAAAGAAGATGCGTTTCTAGAGGAACTACACTCCATATTCAGCCATCTTCGACTCAAAAGTTGGAAAATATATATTTATAGAGGAGAAATTAAAGAAGAAAAATAAACATAAACACATAATAAAGAAAAAGAAAATGTCTGAATTTTTTTTTTTTTTTATAAACGATGAAGATGCGTTTCTAGAGTCACTACACTCCATATTCAGCCATCTTCAACACAAAAAGTTAGCAACAGTTAGTTTCTACAACAAAAATTAGTAAAAACTTAACCAAAATTCCACAATTGTCGACTATTCCCTCCCCCCAACCAGAACGAAACATTGTCCTCAATGTTTGAAAGGAAAGAAGTAGAGTTTAGAAGACATCACCTAGGTGGTGCAACACAGAAGAAAATATTTATAGGCGGAGAGTTAAATCTAATTTGTACTTCTTACTGCTGCTACTGTTACCATCATTATTTGGACGCTCCAACACGAAGGTCCAGGGGTCTGGCTCCGGTCTATAAGCTTGTAACATATCAAGTAGCTCATTAGCAGTGTGAGCACAAATAAAAAGTTTTTTCACATTAGCGGGAATGAAATAGTTTTTTATTGCATGGTTAAGAAATGCGATAAAGCCATCATAAAAGTTATTGACATTTAACAAACCGATGGGTTTTTGGTGGATGTGCAGATGGGCCCAAGATGCTAGCGTGATAAGTGCCTCTAGTGTTGCAAGATCTCCTGGAAGGAAAATAAATGCATCAGCATGATTAAGCATTTCAGTTATTCTTTCTTGCATACCTGAGACGACTAACTCTTCTCCAGTTGATGAGTCAGACGAACTGCCCAATGGTTTTAAGACTCTTGGGATGATGCCTAACACTTGACTTCCTCTGATAAAAGCTGCTTCTGAGACCATTTTTGATAACCCTCGATTACCTCCTCCATACACCAAGTGTAATTTTCTCGCTGCTACGCTTCGACCAAGATCTATGGCTGCCTCAACGAACTCTTTATGTTTGCCATATGTAAATCCAGAAAGCACACAAATGTTCTTGAATTGTCTATTGGGAGTAGCTGACATTGTGATACTTCTCAAAAACAATTTGTGAGTACTTGACAAAAAAGAAATCACATTTAAGAGTCTTGGTGATAGTGGGTCATGGTTGTGTATGAGGTAATATGTCAGTGTCAAATAACGCGTAAAGCACGTGCTCGCAAGTCAAAAAGAAAACAGTAAAAAGGAAAAAGTAAACAGTAATAAAATTATTAAAGACAATAATGCAAACAATAAGACAATAGTGAAATAAAATAACAGTAAAGTAAAAGGATATTTACAGGTAGTTGCGACTGTGGCTCATATCTTCCTCTGGTTTTACGTCCAGAAACGGCTTGAACGCCCTCGATGGGTCGAGGATAGGCTTCCTATCCAGTTTTCTTATAAACTGGCAAACAGGGTCGTTTATAGTCAGATTCCCGAGACTATATCGTGCATGCTCTTTCTGGAATAATGGCCATAACTGGAGAATCGCTCCTTGCACATATCCACTGGGATGCGTTTCAAGAGACAAAAGGATATCATCCAATGACTCCTTATTCAAGCCATCCCTAATGAATTGAATCTTATCTTCCCTGTTATCAGACACCATTCCTAAAGAACATGGGTTTTTATTGCAACTCATTCTGGCACACTTATGACAAGCAACAGAAATTCTTCGAGCTCGTCGTTTTCTTGCATAATTTCCTTTACCACAACCAGGCATGAATGCAATAAATTTTGGAGGTAACTCACCTGCCGATCGTACTTTAGCCTCGATTAACCAACGGATGTCAGCAGGTATGTTATTCCTCATGAGTAATCGCATGCGTTCGGACCGAGCTTTATAGATCGTAAGGAGGGCATTCTGAGGAAGTGAAGGGAATCGCTTGTGAAGCTTTGCTAGAATCTCGTTTCTGTCCATACTTTCGCCTCAGAATATCAGTTATTATGGGAAACTGAAGTAACCGACTTGATTGTCACGGAGTACCGTTATCCGCCACTTCACCGGGGTAACAAACTAAAGCACACAAACAGAAAAACAAATTAAAACACACAAAGAAAATTAAAATCGTCCTCTTATTGAATTTACCTCAAGCTCCAACTGGATGTCGTAAACACTTCTCTCAATGTGTCTGAGTTGGCTTTCTAAACCCTCAACATAGGCTACTAACTCTGGTGGTTGTAGAGCCCAAATGCGATGTGTTTTACAAAATTGAATCTGTCTTTTGAGATGAGTTTTGACACGTTGAAGTGGTTTAAGAATGTTCAGGAGGAACGGTCTAAGTATGAGACTCATGATTAACAATGATAAGAGAAAACTTAATGGTAAAATAAACACACTTATGCAAAAACAATTTCAATTAGCAAAAGAATAATAATAAAAAGAAAGAAAGAAAAATCAAATCAACGAAAAGAAAAAAAATCAATTCAAATTTGGTGGGTCACTCAAATTTATTTCGGTGTCTTCTTCATGTGGTTGGTACTCTAGATATGGCTTTAATCTTTGACCATTAACTTTAAATGTGACACCGTTCTTTGGGTCTTTAATTTCAATTGCCCCATGTGGAAAAACAGTATGAACAATAAATGGGCCAGACCAACGAGAGCGTAACTTACCTGGGAATAGGTGCAAGCGAGAATTGAACAAAAGCACTTTCTGACCTGGAGTGAACGATTTTCTCATAATTTGCTTATCATGGAAGACTTTCATTCGTTGCTTGTAAATCTTGGCATTTTCGTACGCGTCATTGCGAATTTCTTCAAGTTCTGCCAGCTGTAATCTTCTTTCTGAGCTGGCTTGCTGCATGTCAAAATTGAATTTCTTGATGGCCCAATATGCACGATGCTCGAGTTCCACAGGTAGGTGGCAAGCTTTTCCATACACTAGCCTGTAGGGTGACATCCCAATCGGGGTCTTGAAAGCCGTTCTATATGCCCATAAGGCATCATAAGTCTTAATGACCAATCTTTTCTGTCCGGCCTCACCGTTTTTTCTAATATGTGCTTTATTTCTCGATTGGAGATCTCAACTTGGCCACTGGTTTGCGGATGATACGGGGTCGCCACTTTGTGTGTGATTGAATACTTTGTCAAAAGAGCTTTGAATGCTTTGTTACAAAAGTGGGCACCACCATCACTGATTATTGCTCGAGGGAATCCAAAGCGTGAAACAATGTTGCTTTTTAAAAATGTTATTACCACCTTGTGATCATTGGTCCTACATGGAATTGCTTCTACCCATTTTGATACGTAGTCAACAGCAACCAATATGTATTGATGGCCAAAAGAAGGGGGAAAGGGTCCCATGAAGTCGATACCCCATACGTCAAAAATCTCAACCACTAAAATTGGATTTAGTGGCATCATGTTCCTTCGTGTAATGCTTCACATTCGTTGACACCTATCACATGAAGAACAGAAAGTGTAAGCGTCTCGAAATATAGATGGCCAATAGAAACCACATTGTAAAACTTTAGTCGCTGTCTTCTTAGCACTGAAATGGCCTCCACAAGCTTGTTCATGGCAGAATGAAAGGATATTCTGAATTTCACTTTCTGGGACACATCGTCTAACAATTTGATCCGCACAATACTTGAACAAATACGGGTCATCCCAAAAGAAATTCTTTATCTCTGCAAAGAATTTAGCCTTGTCTTGCTTGGTCCAATGCTCTGGAAGTTTACCTGTAACAAGATAATTAACTATATCAGCATACCAAGGTAATACTTCCACACTCATTAATTGTTCATCTGGAAATGACTCATTTAATGGTAATTGTTCTATTATTGTGTCAAAATGGAGACGAGAGAGGTGGTCCGCCACAACATTTTCTGTCCCTTTTTTATCTTTGAATTCCAAGTCAAATTCCTGCAAAAGTAACACCCAACGAATTAGTCTGGCTTTTGCATCTTTCTTTGTGAGAAGATATTTAAGAGCAGCATGATCTGTGAATATAATTATTTTACAACCAATGAGATATGATCGAAATTTTTCCAATGCAAACACTACTGCTAGCATTTCTTTTTCAGTAGTTGAATAGTTCAACTGTGCATCATTCAATGTCATACTAGCATAGTAAATAACATGGGGAATTCGTTCAACTCTTTGTCCTAATACTGCTTCTACTGCATAATCAGATGCATCACACATTAGCTCAAATGGTAAGTTCCAGTTTGGGGCCTGAATGATGGGTGATGATGTCAACAACTGTTTTAATTTTTCAAACGCCATAAGACATGAATCATTAAAGATAAAAGGTACATCCTTAGCAAGTAAATTGCATAAGGGTCTAGAAACTTTACTAAAATCTTTAATGAAACGTCTATAGAAACCAGCATGCCCAAGGAAAGATCTTACTTCTCTGACTGTTTTGGGTGGAGGAAGATTAGAAATGAGATCCACCTTGGCTTTGTCAACCTCAATACCTTTACTCGAAATGATGTGACCGAGAACAATACCTTGTTTTACCATAAAATGGTATTTCTCCCAATTTAAGACCAAGTTCTTCTCGATACATCTCTGCAAAACTAGTGTTAGATGATGTAAACATTGATCAAACGAGTCACCAAAGACAGAAAAATCATCCATAAAGACTTCAAGGAATCGTTCCACCATATCAGAAAAAATGCTCAACATGCATCGTTGAAATGTAGCAGGTGCATTACATAATCCAAATGGCATTCTCCTATATGCAAATGTGCCAAAAGGGCAAGTGAAAGTAGTTTTCTCTTGATCTTTTGGTGCTATGGGAATCTGATTATATCCTGAGTAACCATCTAGAAAGCAATAAAATTCATGGCCTGCTAATCTATCAAGCATTTGATCAATAAATGGTAAAGGAAAATGGTCTTTACGTGTGACAGAATTCAATTTTCTATAATCAATGCATACACGCCATCCTGTAGTCACTCTAGTGGGTATCAATTCATTATCAGCATTGGTAACTACTGTGACTCCTGACTTTTTAGGGACAACTTGTACAGGACTGACCCATGAACTATCAGAAATTGGGTAAATGATACCTGCATCTAATAGCTTAAGGACCTCAGTTCTAACAACTTCTTTCATGTTAGGATTTAACCGACGTTGCATCTCCCTAGTAGTTTTAGCATTTTCATCAAGGTGAATGTAATGCATGCAATCTACTGGGTTTATACATTTAATGTCTGCTATGGTCCATCCTAATGCTCCTTTGTGCTCTTTTAAAACATCCAACAACTTACCTTTTTGTTCATCATTGAGGGATGATGAGATGATTACCGGCAGAGTACTTTCTTTTCCCAAAAATGCATATTCCAAAGTGTTGGGCAATGGTTTGAGCTCGAGTTTCGGTGGTGATTCTGATGATGGAATGAGTTGCTTCTCTGATGGTGCTAGTTGCTCAACTCTTGACTTCCATTTATTAGTGTCCATAGATGGTGCTGAGTCAAGCAGGGCGTTGACCTCATCAACCGATCTGTCAATATCAAAATCAAAACCAAAGTGAGTTAAACATGTTTGTAAAGGATCATCACTAAGGTTTGAAAGAAAAGTGTCATCAACTAATGCTTCGATTAAATCCACATCAACAATTCCATCATCTGCACTGTGAGGTTGTTTGGCAATGTTGAAGATGTTCAGCTCCATAGTCATGTTGCCGAAGGACAACTGCATATTTCCAGTTCTACATTGAATGTGAGCATCCGCAGTTGCCAAGAAAGGTCGGCCTAGAATAATGGGGATGTGCTTCCTTGAATCCTGTATTGGTTGAGTGTCAATTACAATGAAGTCAACAGGAAAATAAAATTTGTCTACCTGGATAAGCACGTCCTCCACAATACCACGAGGTATTTTCGTGGACCGATCTGCAAGCTGTAACACCACTGGAGTTGGGTGTAATTCTCCCAGTCCAAGTTTCACGAATACAGAGTAAGGCAAAAGATTTACACTAGCTCCTAAATCCAACAAAGCATTCTCAATTGTGTGGTTCCCTATACTACATGAGATAGTGGGGGAGCCTGGGTCTTTGCATTTTAAAGGAATTTTATGTTGGAGTATAGAACTAACGTTTTCTGTTAAAAATGCCTTCTTTTGAACATGCATATTTCTCTTTTTAGTACAAAGGTCTTTAAGAAACTTGGCATAAGATGGAACTTGTTTAATAGCATCAAGCAAAGGGATGTTAACACTTACCTGTTTGAAGATTTCAAGAATCTCACCTGTGGATTTTCCCTTCTTTCCTTTAGCTAACCTTTGAGGAAATGGAGCTTTGGGAACGTATTCTCGTGGGTTAGTTTCTTCTTTCTCCTCCGGTGATGAGTCCTCAACATTCACAGGTACAATTTGATTTTCTTTTGTCACCGGCATCTCCACTTTGTTGTCGACTTCCTTTCCTTTTCGCAAGGTCATTACTGCTTTGATCTCTCCATGCTGCTGTGGTGAACTGGTACTTGCTTCATGCACTCCTTTAGGGTTAGGCACTGGTTGACTTGGAAACTTACCTTTCTCAACGGTCATTGCCAAGGTCTGAACTGAAGAAGCAAGTTGTCCCACCATCTTCTCGAGGCTTGAAACTGATTGAGCTTGTGAGTTGAAGCCTGCTCTCAACTCATTTCGTAGTCCATCAATGGTGCGGTTCTGTTGCTCAATCGTGGAGTGAGTAAGATTCTTAAGATTCTGGAATGAATCCTCCCATGGTCTGGGCTGAGAGTAATTCTGGTTCTGATTGTATGGTCTAAATGGTGGCTGAGAGGCTTGAGGAGTTTGAGAAATTTGTTGCATTGGTGGAGCTGGAGCTGCTGGTCCATTCTGTTGGAATCCTTGAGACCATGAAAAATTGGGGTGATCTCTCCATCCAGGGTTATATGTGTTGGAGTATGGGTTGTAATTTGATGGCTTTCTCATTACACCTATGGCATTGGCTTGATCTGAGTATGAGTCATGGTCATGTGGTTCTGTTGATTTAGCAGTCGATAATGATGCTATTTATCGAGCAAGACCTTCAACCATCTCCTTGACTTCTTTGATTCCCGAAGTTGACTCGCCAATGTGAACCTCATTCACTCCTTTAATCCTTCTAGTATTCCTGAGTGATCGACTCCGTTGTTGGGAATTGTCCGCTTGTCGCTGGAAGAATTCCCAAATTTCTGACGCACTTTTTGACATTAGCTCTCCTCCACTTGTTGCCATTAGCCATTCTTGCACATTTGGTAGTAATCCCTCCAAAAAGTATTGGCATTGATGCCATTTCTCGTACCCATGATGTGGACACTTCAAGAGTAGCCCATTGAATCGCTCCCATGTTTCGAAAAATTGCTCGTCCTCTCTCTGGGTAAACTCCGAGATTTCCCTGCGAATAGCGTTGGTTTTATGCACTGGGAAATATTTATTCAAAAATTTCGTTACCATTTGTTCCCATGATGAAATGCTATTAGCAGGTAAAGTATTTAACCATGAACGAGCTCTATCTTTTAAAGAAAATGGGAATAGTCTAAGTTTAACATCATCATCTGAAAAATTCTCATATTTGAATGTTTGACAAATGGCATGAAAATCATTCAAATGATTATATGGATCCTCATTTTCTAGGCCATAAAATGTAGGGAGACAATTTAACACACTAGGTTTTAATTCAAAACTCCTAGCAGCTACATTTGGGTATCTTATGCATGACGTGCTCAAATTAGCTAAGGGACTGAAGTAGTCCTTAAATGGCCTCTCCTGTGGTTGCAAATCCATTTTATTTTTAATTTGTTTGTGTGTGCGAAGTGTTTTTTCTAGTTCAAGGTCTATAGGTTCAAGATTAGGTAATAATGACCTACGACCATGCATGCAAAACAAATAAAATAAAAATAAAGATAGGAACAAAACAAGTAAAAATAAAGAAGAGGGAGAAATTACGATACTAACCTTATTGCGCTATTACAACCTTTCTATAAAAATACACAAAAATAAATACGTGAAAGAAATTAACTAAAAATTAAATTAATAAGATAAACAAAAAAAAAATTACAAAGAAAAATAAATGGAAAATTAAATTACAGAATTTTAAAGAAGAGAAAAAGAAAAGAAATACTAACCTTTAAATGTAGATTCACTTTTTTTTTCTTTTTTTTTTAATAATAAAAAAAATACAAGAAAACAAATAAAAGAAATTATTCACAAAAATTAATTCTATGAATTAAAATTACTTACCTCCCCGGCAACGGCGCCAAAAACTTGTTGTGCAAATTTTAATGTACTCGCAAGCGCACGAATCTATTGTAGTGTAGATCAATGGTGACGAGTGTCGATCCCACGAGGAGGTGGATTTTAATTATATGTAGAATTAATTTTGTAAATGGGTGGTTGGAATTGTGGTGGAAGTGATTTAAATTATTCTAAAATTGGAATTGAAATGGCGATAATAAATTCTAAAATTTGACTTGCAATGGCGAGAATAGATTGAAGATAATTCTATTGAAATGACGTACTTGGGTATTCGGATCCGCATCAACATGCATCATGGGCTAAATATTCCTTATTAATGCCAATTAAATCATGAGGGGGGAATCCACACCTCATGAACCACGCTCTAATCAATATGGTGCTAAGGGCTTATCGTGCCAAATAATAATAACCTTATACTAGAGGGCCGGTGAAACCAAGGCGGTACTAGACAAGATTAGTATTATTTGTCGACGAGAAGTCAAAACATCCACAAAAACTAGAGGGGAAGAGAAAATAAATTTACCAAATTAAGCCCATGACACATGTTGAGACTTCACCTTCAACCCAAGCTTGAAAGAAAATTAGCCACTCATAATTGAACTAGGGGCAAAATAGAAATTTATTAAAATACGAAGAAAATACAAGATGGAGAGGGAATTACAGAAAACAGAGTCCAAAAATGGATTCAGAGATATCAAATTAGGGGGGGAGGCCCCCTTTTTATAGATACATGGAGTAAATCATGGCCATCGGATTAAAAACAGTTTGGACGCTCAGGATTGCGCCACGTCATTAGTCAACAGTCCACGTTTGACCACGCGGATGAACAGTAACACGGTTTGACCCGACTTTGAACAGTAACGTGGTTTGACCCGGATGAACAGTAACGCGGTTTGGTTGAAAATAATCCTGTGTGATGCATGCACCGTACGCGAGATTTTTCGTCCACTGATATGCTGCCACGTCACCATCAACAGTACATAAGAATTTTAGTCCAACAGGATCGTGACACCTCATCAGTCAATGCCACATCATCGGTCAATGCCACGTCATCATCCGTCTATGTGAACAGTGTCGTGAACAGTAACGTATACAGTACCGTACACGTGAATAGTACCGTACATGTGAATAGTGCCATTTTTCCTTTTATGCTCCTCCTAAGGTTTTCGACCGTCCTGAGTTCAAAAGTGATGTCCGTTTTGCCGTCTGATCTCTCCTTTATTGTGAAATGACTATAATGCCCCTAAAATACATAAAATACTTAATTAAAATAAAACACATGTAATTAAATCACAAGAAGGTTAAATATATAAAAGTAAGGGTTGTTAGTAAGACTTAAAATGTAAAATGACGGTTTTCTCCTTTATAAATATGCATTTTCTAATACTCAACAGTTACCCCGGTGAAGTGGCGGATAACGGTACTCCGTGACAATCAAGTCGGTTATTTCAGTTTCCCATAATAACTGATATTATGAGGCGAAAGTATGAACAGAAACGAGATTCTAGCGAAGCTTCACAAGCGATTCCCTTCACTTCCTCATAATGCCATCCTTACGATCTATAAAGCTCGGTCCGAACGCATGCGATTACTTATGAGGAATATCATACTTGCTGACATCCGTTGGTTAATCGAGGCTAAAGTACAATCGGCAGGTGAGTTACCTCCAGAATTTATTGCATACATGCCTGGTTGTGGTAAAGGAAATTATGCAAGAAAACGATGAGCTCGACGAATTTCTGTTGCTTGTCAAAAGTGTGCCAGAATAAGTTGCAATAAAAACCCATGTTCTTTAGGAATGATGTCTGATAACAGGGAAGAGAAGATTCAATTCATTAGGGATAGCTTGAATAAGGAGTCATTGGATGATATCCTTTTGTCTCTTGAAACGCATCCCAGTGGATATGTGCAAGGAGCGATTCTCCAGTTATGGCCATTATTCCAGAAAGAGCATGCACGATATAGTCTCGGGAATCTGACTATAAACGACCCTGTTTGCCAGTTTATAAGAAAACTGGATGGGAAGCCTATCCTCGACCCATAGAGGGCGTTCAAGCCGTTTCTGGACGTAAAACTAGAGGAAGACGTGAGCCACAGTCGCAACTACCTGCAAATATCCTTTCATTTTACTGTTATTTTATTTCACTATTGTTTTATTGTGTGTATTATTGTCTTTAATAATTTTATTACTGTTTGTTTTTTCCTTCTTACTGTTTGCTTTTTCTTTTTTACTGTTTCCTTTTTGACTCGTGAGCCACGTGCTTTACGCGTTATTTGACATTAACATGTTACCTCATACACAACTATGACCCACTGTCATCAAGACTCTTAAATGTGATTTTTTTTGTCAAACACTCACAAATTATTTTTTTGAGAAGTATCATAATGGCAGCTACTCCAAATAGAGAATTCAAGAACATTTGTGTGCTTTCTGGATTTACCTATGGCAAACATAAAGAGTTCGTTGAGGCAGCCATCGATCTTGGTCAAAGTATAGCAGAGAGAAAATTACACTTGATGTATGGAGGAGGTAACCGAGGGTTATCAAAAATGGTCTCAGAAGCAGCTTTTATCAGAGGAAGTCAAGTGTTAGACATCATCCCAAGAGTCTTAAAATCATTAGGCAGTTCGTCTGACTCATCAACTGGAGAAGAGTTAGTCGTCTCAGGTATGCAAGAAAGAATAACTGAAATGCTTAATCATGCTGATGTTTTTATTTTCCTTCCAGGAGATCTTGCAACACTAGAGACACTTATCACACTAGCATCTTGGGCCCATCTGCACATCCACCAGAAACTCATCGGTTTGTTAAATGTCAATAACTTTTATGATGGCTTTATCGCATTTCTTAACCATGCAATAAAAAACTATTTCATTCCCTCTAATGTGAAAAAACTCTTTATTTGTGCTCACACTGTTAATGAGCTACTTGATATGTTACAAGCTTATAGACCGGAGCCAGACCCCTGGACCTTTGTGTTGGAGCATCCAAATAATGATGGTAATAGTAGCCGCAGTAAGAAGTACAAATTAGATTTAACTCTCCGCTTGTAAATATTGGTTTCTGTGTTGCACCACCCAGGTGATGTCTTTTAAACTCTACTTTTTTCCTTTCAAACATTGAGAACAATGTTTCGTTCTGGTTGGGGGGAGGGAATAGTCGACAATTGTGGAATTTTGGTTAAGTTTTTACTAATTTTTTATTGTAGAAACTAATTGTTGCTAATTTTTTGTGTTGAAGATGGCTGAATATGGAGGGTAGTGACTCTAGAAATGCATCTTCATCGTTTAAAAAAAATTTTAAAAAAAATTCTTTTTCTTTATTAAGTTTTGATGTTCATTTTTCTTCTTCTTTTTAATTTCTCCTCTATAAATATACATTTTTCCAACTTTTGAGTCGAAGATGGCTGAATATGGAGTGTAGTTCCTCTAGAAACGCATCTTCTTTAAAAAAAAAATCATTTTCGTTTTCTATCATTTTACGTGTAACTTTTCTAATTAGTTTTTATGCATCATTTTCACATTTCTGCATGCATATTTTCCTTTTATGCTTAGAATAGGTTGGGAGGTAGAATGTTATTTGAAAAAAAAAAATTTTGTGTGATTTGTTTTAACATTGGATGACATGATTAATTTCAAATTTTAGTATTTGTATTATCTTTGGTCTTAAGTGATGTTACGTTATGTTTGCTACTCTACATGTTGATGTCGGAGACAAATGTGAGTTACTTGAAGGAATGAACATGTCATAATAAGTACAAAGTGAGTTTTTGAGCCTATTATTTTTCTTGGAGAATAACTCTTTTGCCCACTCTTTATACAGCTTAGCAGTTTATTATTTTACACACGATCTCTAAATTGCTTTTGAGTTAACCCTTAAAAAAATTGTAAAATAAAAAAAGAAAAAAATGTGTGTTGTTACATTGGGAGACCCATTTAACTAGTAGATATGGATGATTATTTAGAGCCCTAAAAGACGATGGAAATGCCATCTTTGATCCGTTTGAGCCTTTCTAGCCATCCCTTTTATTAAATATCCATAGTTAACCCTTTTGAGCGTTTAAAAAAAAAAACTTTTCTTTGTCAACTTATCATCTTGACCCACTCCGATTTGGAGTATTACCTGATATCTTATAAGTTCCATCACCTATTTATGTTTGAGAAAAATATAAAAAATTATTTTGTTCAGTGAAGTTATGCCAAAAAAAAAAAACAAACAAAAGTTGTTGTTTCAAAAGAATAAAAATAAAAATAATAGGTGAAATCCACCTTGCAACTTCCAAAAAAAAACAATTCTATGCATTTTTCTCAAACATACACTTTGTTTTCCTTATTTTTCTTCTTTGTTAGCCATGTCTCTAGCCTACGTTACGTCCTAATAAAAGTCCTTCTTGATTTTAGGGAACTATAGTTTGAAGTAGAAACTAGTTATATGGGCTAAAACGATGTAGTGATGCATAATAAAAAAAAAGATAAATAAACTGGGTTGACTAGCATTTTTGTTTGACTTGAGATCGTATTATTTCTAAGCTGAGGGCATATTTATTTCATCTTGGTGAGAGCATGTGATATCAGTTCTTTATTATTTTCTCTCTCAATTACCATTCATTGGAGTGACTACTTTTAGTGGATTTAATTTCTTTGTAAGAGTGTCACTACTTCTAGTGAGATTTTGGGGTTTGACATGTCATTCTTGAAAGTAGCTATAACAAAGTCTACTGGGCTGATTCATGTGGATGGTTGATGTGGGTGTAATGTTGGTTTAGACTGGAGATAATGCTTATACTTTTATTTGATTGCTATCATTAATCTGATTGAATAAACACGAGTGTTTCTAAATTAAAAAAAAAACATTTTGAATTTGAATTTTATTTTCGCTTTATTTGCTAGGGACTAGCAATAAGCTGGTTGGGGGTGTGTTGAGTGTTAGAAAATGCATATTTATAAAGGAGAAAACCGTCATTTTACATTTCAAGTCTTACTAACAACCCTTACTTTTATGTATTTAACCTTCTTGTGATTTAATTACATGTGTTTTATTTTAATTAAGTATTTTATGTATTTTAGGGGCATTATAGTCATTTCATAATAAACGAGAGATCAAATGGCAAAACGGACATCACTTTTGAACTCAGGACGGTCGAAAACCTTAGGAGGAGCATAAAAGGAAAAATGGCCTGTTCACATGTACGGTACTATTCACGTGTATGGTACTGTATACGTTACTATTCACGACACTGTTCATATAGACGGACAATGACGTGGCATTGATCGATGATGTGGCATTGACTGATGAGGTGTCACGATCCTGTTAGGCTAAAATTCTTATGTATTGTTGATGGTGATGTGGCAGCATATCAGTAGACGAAAAATCTCGCGTACGGTACATGCATCACACAGGATTATTTTCAACCAAACCGCGTTACTGTTCATCCGGGTCAAACTATGTTACTGTTCATCCGCGTGGTCAAACCGCGTACTGTTGACTGATGGCGTGGCGCAATCCTGAGCGTCCAAACTGTTTTTAATCCGATGGCCATGATTTACTCCATGTATTTATAAAAAGGGGGCCTCTCCCCCCTAATTTGATATCTCTGAATCCATTTTTGGGATCCATTTTCTGTAATTCCTTCTCCATCTTGTATTTTCTTCGTATTTTAATAAATTCCTATTTTGTCCCTAGTTCAATTATGAGTGGCTAATTTTCTTTCAAGCTTGGGTTGAAGGTGAAGTCTCAACATGTGTCATGAGTAGGGATGGCAATTGTACCCGCAAACCCGTAAACCCGCCCAAACCCACCCGCCAAAACCCGCCCGTTGCGGGTAATTTTACCCGTTGCGGGCGGGTTTAGTATTATAAATTAAAACCCCCACATGGATGCGGGTGGGTTTGGTATTAACCTTATATCCGGTGGATACCCGCATGGATATCCACCAAACCCGCAATATTTTTTTCAAATATTTTTAGTTTAATTTTAATCTAAAAATATATAAAGAAAATAATGTCATTAATTAAATTACCAAATAGCCAAAGGCTCAAAGTTGTGTATGTAGCCTATATCCTATTCTAAAGTCATAATCTAAAGAAAACTAAAGGCATTTTCCTTCGAATTAGTATTTGAAAATATTAATCTTAATTGTTATTATAGGCATTGTGTTGGATGGGTGCTTATGGTGGTGAATGAAATGAATATCTTCTCTTGGAGCTTGTTTTAAATGATAATATGAAATGTAATTATTATTTTTAAATACTAGTTTGTGTTTTTTAAATGGATTTGTGTAATTTATACTTAAATTTGAGAATTTGTGTTGAATTGATGTGGAAATTTTAATTTTTTATTTACATTATTTAAATATAAAATTGAGTATGTTATATGGAATTTGAGGTTATTATTATAAATTTATATATTAAACATTGGTGATTTTAAATACGGAAACCCGCAAAAAATCCGCCGGATACCATTGCGGGTTTGGTAATTGTTAAAACCCGCTGCGGGTGGGTTTTTGTAAAAAAATTAAAACCCGCTGTGGGTTGCGAGTGGGTTTGGTAATTTAAATTTTGTGCGGGTTTGGATTTGGTAATGGCAAACCCGCTGCGGGCGGTGCCCATTGCCATCCCTAGTCATGAGCTTAATTTGGTAAATTTATTTTCTCTTCCCCTCTAGTTTTTGCGGATGTTTTGACTTCTCGTTGATAAATAATAATAATCTTATCTAGATACCGCCTTGGTTACACCGGCTCTCTAGTATAAGGTTATTATTATTTGGCACGATAAGCCCTTAGCACCATATTGATTAGAGTGTGGTTCATGAGGTGTGGATTCCCCCCTCATGATTTAATTGGTATTAATAAGGAATATTTAGCCCATGATGCATGTTAATACGGATCCAGATACCCAAGTACGTCATTTTAATAGATTTCTCTTCAATTTATTCTTGTCATTTCAATTCCAATTTTAGAATTTATTCTCGCCATTTTAATTTAAGTTTTAGCATATTCCAAATCATTTCCACCACGAATCCAATCACCCATTTACAAAATTAATTCTACACACAATTAAAATCCACCTCCTCGTGGGATCGACACTCGTCACCATTGATCTATATTACAATAGATTCGTGCGCTTGCGAGTTCAATAAAATTTGCACAACAAGTATCGTTATCCGCCACTTCACCGGGGTAACAAACTAAAGCACACAAACAAAAAAACAAATTAAAACACACAAAGAAAATTAAAATTGTCCTCTTATTGAATTTACCTCAAGCTCCAACTGGATGTCGTAAACACTTCTCTCAATGTCTCTGAGTTGGCTTTCTAAACCCTCAACATAGGCTACTAACTCTGGTGGTTGTAGATCCCAAATACGATGTGTTTTACAAAAAATTGAATCTGCCTTATGAGATGAGTTTTGACACGTTGAAGTGGTTTAAGAATGTTCAGGAGGAATGGTCTAAGTATGGTACTCATGATTAAAAATGATAAGAGAAAACTTAATAGTTAAACAAACACACTTATGCAAAAATAATTTCAATTAGCAAAAGAATAATATAAAGAAAGAAAAAGAAAAGAAAAAAAATATCAAATCACCGAAAAGAAAAGAAGAAAAAAAATCAATTAAAATCTGGTGGGTCACTCAAATTTATTTCGGTGTCTTCTTCATGTGGTTGGTACTCCAGATATGGCTTTAATCTTTGACCATTAACTTTAAACATGACACCGTTCTTTGGGTCCTTAATTTCAATTGCCCCATGTGGAAAAACAGTATGTACAATAAATGGGCCAGACCAACAAGAGCGTAACTTACCTGGGAATAAGTGCAAGCGAGAATTGAATGAAAGCACTTTCTGACCTGGAGTGAAAGATTTTCTCATAATTTGCTTGTCATGGAAGACTTTTATTCGTTGCTTGTAAATCTTGACATTTTCGTATGCGTCATTGCGAATTTCTTCAAGTTCTGCCAATTGTAATCTTCTTTCTGAGCTGGCTTGCTGCATGTCAAAGTTGAATTTCTTGATGGACCAATACGCACGATGCTCGAGCTCCACAGGTAGGTGGCAAGCTTTTCCATACACTAACCTGTAGGGTGACATCCCAATTGGGGTCTTGAAAGTCGTTCTATATGTCCATAATGCATCATCAAGTCTTAATGACCAATCTTTTCTGTCTGGCCTCACCGTCTTTTCTAATATATGCTTTATTTCTCGATTAGATATGGGGTCGCCACTTTATGAGTGATTGAATACTTTGTCAAAAGAGCTTTGAATGCTTTGTTACAAAAGTGGGCACCACCATCACTGATTATTGCTCGAGGGAATCCAAAGCGTGAGACAATATTGCTTTTCAAAAATCCTATCACCACCTTGTGATCATTGGTTCTGCATGGAATTGCTTCTACCCATTTCGATACATAGTCAATAGCAACCAATATGTATTGATGGCAAAAAGAAGGGGGAAAGGGTCCCATGAAGTAGATACCCCAAACATAAAAAATATCAACCACTAAAATTGGATTTAGTGGCATCATGTTCCTTCGTGTAATGCTCCCCATTCGTTGACACCTATCACATGAAGAACAAAAAGTGTAAGCATCTCGAAATATAGTTGGCCAATAAAAACCACATTGTAAAACTTTAGTTGCTGTTTTTTTAGCATTGAAATGACCTCCACAAGCTTGTTCATGGCAGAATGAAAGAATATTCTTAATTTCATTTTCTGGAACACATCGTCTAATAATTTGATCAGTACAATACTTGAACAAATACAGGTCATCCCAAAAGAAATTCTTTATCTCTGCAAAGAATTTAGCCTTATCTTGCTTGGTCCAATGCTCTGGAAATTTACCTGTAACAAGATAATTAACTATATCAGCATACCAAGGTAATACTTCCACACTCATTAATTGTTCATCTGAAAATGACTCATTCAATATTAATGGCTCTGTAATTGTGTCAAAATGGAGACGAGAGAGGTGGTCTGCCACAATATTTTCTGTCCCTTTCTTATCTTTGAATGTCAAGTCAAATTCCTGCAAAAGTAACACCCAACGAATTAGTCTAGCTTTTGCATCTTTCTTTGTGAGAAGATATTTAAGAGCAGCATGATATGTGAATATAATTATTTTACAACTAATGAGATAAGATCGAAATTTCTCTAATGCAAACACTACTGCTAGCATTTCTTTTTCAGTAGTTGAATAGTTCAACTGTGCATCATTCAATGTCATACTAGCATAGTAAATAACGTGGGGAATTCGATCAACTCTTTATCCTAATACTGCTCCTACTACATAATCAGATGCATTACACATGAGCTCAAATGGTAAGCTCCAGTTTGGGGGCTGAATGATGGGTGATGATATCAACAACTGCTTTAGTTTTTCAAATGCCACAAGACATGAATCATCAAAGATAAAAGGTACATCCTTAGCAAGTAAATTGCATAAGGGTCTAGAAACTTTGCTAAAATCTTTAATGAAACGTCTATAGAAACCAGCATGCCCAAGGAAAGATCTTACTTCTCTGATTGTTTTGGGTGGAAGAAGATTATAAATGAGATCCACCTTGGCTTTGTCAACCTCAATACCTTTGCTCGAAATGATGTGACCGAGAACAATACCTTGTTTTACCATAAAATGGCATTTCTCCCAATTTAAGACCAAGTTCTTCTCGATACATCTCTGCAGAACTAGTGTTAGATGATGTAAACATTGATCAAACGAATCACCAAAGACAGAAAAGTCATCCATAAAGACTTCAAGGAATCGTTCAACCATATCAGAAAAAATGCTTATCGTTGAAATGTAGCAGGTGCATTACATAATCCAAATAGCATTCTCTTATATGCAAATGTGCCAAAAGGGCAAGTGAAAATGGTCTTCTCTTGATCTTTTGGTGTTATAAGGATCTGATTGTATCCTGAGTAGTCATCTAGAAAGCAATAAAATTCATGGCCTGCTAATCTATCAAGCATTTAATCGATAAATGGTAAAGGAAAATGGTCATTACGTGTGACAGAATTCAACTTTCTATAATCAATGCATACACGCCATCTTGTAGTCACTCTAGTGGGTATCAAATCATTATCAGCATTCGTAACTACTGTTACTCCTGAATTTTTGGGGACAACTTGTACAGGACTGACCCATAAACTATCAGAAATTGGGTAAATGATACCTGCATCTAATAGCTTAAGGACTTCAGTTCTAACAACTTCATTCATGTTAGGATTTAACCGATGTTGCATTTCCTTAGTAGATTTAGCATTTTCATCAAGGTGAATGTAATGCATGCAGTTTACTGGGTTTATACCTTTTATGTCTGCTATGGTCCATCCTAATGCCCCTTTGTGCTCTTTCAAAACATCCAACAACTTACCTTTTTGTTCGTCATTTAGGGATGATGATATGATTACCGGCAAAGTACTTTCTTCTCCCAAAAATGCATATTCCAGAGTGTTGGGTAATAGTTTGAGATCGAGTTTCGGTGGTGATTCTGATGATAGGATGAGTTTCTTCTCTGATTGTGCTAGTTGTTCAACTCTTGACTTCCATTTATTAGTGTCCATAGATGGTGCTGAGTCAAGCAGGGCGTTGACCTCATCAACCGATCTTTCAATATCAAAATAAAAACCAAAGTGAGTTAAACATGTTTGTAAAGGATCATCACTAAGGTTTGAAAAAAAGTGTTATCAACTATTGTTTCTATTAAATTCACATCAACAATTCCATCATCTGCATTGTGAGGTTGTTTGGCAATGTTGAAGATGTTCAGCTCTATAGTCATGTTGCCAAAGGATAACTGCATATTTCCAGTCCTGCATTGAATGTGAGCATCCGCAGTTGCCAAGAAAGATCGGCCTAGAATAATGGGGATGTGCTTCCTTGAATCATGTATTGGTTGAGTGTCAATTACAATGAAATCAACAGGAAAATAAAACTTATGTACCTAGATAAGCATGTCCTCCACAATGCCACGAGGTATTTTCATGGACCGATCTGCAAGCTGTAACACCACTGGAGTTGGGTGTAATTCTCCTAGTCCAAGTTTCACAAATACTGAATAAGGCAACAAATTTACACTAGCTCCTAAATCCAATAAAGCATTCTCAATTGTGTGGTTCCCTATACTACATGAAATAGTGGGGGAGCCTAGGTCCTTGCATTTTAAAGAAATTTTATGTTGGAGTATAGAACTAACGTTTTCTGTTAAAAATGCCTTCTTTTGAACATGCATATTTCTCTTTTTAGTACAAAGGTCTTTAAGAAACTTGGCATAAGATGGAACTTGTTTAATAGCATCAAGTAAAAGGATGTTAACACTTACCTGTTTGATGATTTCAAGAATCTCACCTCTGGATTTTCCCTTTTTTTCTTTAGCTAACCTCTGTGGAAATGGAGCTTTTGGAACATATTCTCGTGGGTTGGTTTCTTCTCTCTCCTCCGGTGATGAGTCCTCAACATTCACAGGTACAATTTGATTTTCTTTTGTCACCGGCATCTCCACTTTATTGTCGACTTCTTTTCCTTTTCGCAAGGTCATGACTGCTTTGACCTCTCCATGCTGCTGTGGTGAACTAGTACTTGCTTCATGTACTCCTTTACAATTAGGCACTGGTTGACTTGGAAATTTACCTTTCTCAACAGTCATTGCCAAGGTAGGAACTGAAGAAGCAAGTTGTCTCACCATCTTCTCGAGGCTTGAAACTGATTGACCTTGTGAGTTGAAGCCTGCTCTCAACTCATTTCGTAGTCCATCAATGGTGTGGTTCTGTTGCTCAATCGTGGAGTGAGTAACATTCTGGAAATTCTGGAATGTATCCTCCCATGGTTTGGGTTGAGAGTAGCTCTGGTTTTGATTGTATGGTCTAAATAGGAGCTGAGAGGCTTGAGGATTTTGAGAAATTGGTGGAGCTGAAACTACTGGTCCATTCTGTTGGAATCCTTGAGACAATGAAAAATTAGGGTGGTCTCTCCATCCAGGGTTATATGTGTTGGAGTATAGGTTGTAATTCGATGGTTTTCTCATTACACCTATGACATTGGCTTGATCTGAGTATGAGTCATGGTCACGTGGCTCTGTTGATTTAGCAGTCGATAACGATGCTATTTGTCGAGAGAGACCTTCAATTATCGCTTTGACTTCTTTAATTTCTAAACTTGACTCGCCAATGTGAACCTCATTTACTCCCTTAATTCTTCTAGTATTCCTGAATGATCGACTCCGTTGTTGGGAATTATCCGCTTGTCGCTGGAAGAATTCCCAAATCTCTGATGCACTTTTTGACATTAGCTCTCCTCCACTTGTTGCCATTAGTCATTCTTGCACATTCGGCAATAATCCCTCCAAAAAGTATTGGCATTGGTGCCATTTCTCGTACTCATGATGTGGACACTTCAAGAGTAGCCCATTGAATCGCTCCCACGTTTCAAAAAACTGCTCGTCATCTCTCTGGGTAAACTCTGAGATTTCCCTGCGAATAGCATTGGTTTTATGCACTGAAAAATATTTATTCAAAAATTTTGTTACCATTTGTTCCCATGATGAAATGCTATTAGCAGGTAAAGTATTTAACCATGAACGAGCTCTATCTTTTAAAGAAAATGGAATAATATGAGTTTAACATCATCGTCTGAAAAATTTTCATATTTAAAAGTTTGATAAATTGCATAAAAATCATTCAGATGATTATATGGGTCCTCATTTTCTAGGCCATAGAATGTTGGGAGACAATTTAGCATACTAGGTTTTAGTTCAAAACTCCTAGCAGCTACATTTGGGTATCTTATGCATGATGTGCTCAAATTAGCTAAAGGACTGAAATAATCCTTAAATGGCCTCTCCTGTGGTGCTTGTAAATCCATTCCAAATTTATTTTTAATGTGCCTGTGTGTGCGAAATGTTTTTTCTAATTTAAGGTCTATAGGTTCAAGATTAGGTAATAATGACCTACGACCATGCATGCAAAACAAATAAAATAAAAATAAAAATGGGAACAAAACAAATAAAAATAAAGAAGAGGGAGAAATTACGATATTAACCTTATTGCGCTATTACAACCTTTCTATAAAAATACGCAAAAATAAATACGTGAAATAAATTAACTAAAAATTAAATTAATAAAATAAACAAAAATTACAAAGAAAAAATAAATTGAAAATTAAATTACAGAATTTTAAAGAGGAGAAAAAGAAAAGAAATACTAATCTTTAAATGTAGATTCACTTTTTTTTCTTTTTTTTTTAAAAATACAAGAAAACAATTAAATGGAAATATTCACAAAAATTAATTCTATGAATTAAAATTACTTACCTCCCCGGCAACGGCGCCAAAAACGTGTTGTGCAAATTTTATTGAACTCGCAAGCGCATGAATCTATTGTAGAATAGACTAATGGTGACGAGTGTCAATCCCACGAGGAGGTGGATTTTAATTGTGTGTAGAATTAATTTTTTAAATGTGTGGTTGGATTTGTGGTGAAAATGATTTGGATTATCCTAAAATTGGAATTGAAATGACGAGAATAAATTGAAGAGAAATCTATTGAGATAACGTACTTGGGTATCTGGATCCGTATCAACATGCATCATGGGCTAAATAATCCTTATTAATGTCAATTAAATCATGAGGGGGGAATCCACACCCCATGAACCACGCTCTAATCAATATGGTGCTAAGGGCTTATCGTGCCAAATAATAATAACCTTGTACTAGAGGGCCGGTGAAACCAAGGCGGTACTAGACAAGATTAGTATTATTTGTCGACGAGAAGCCAAAACATCTACAAAAATTAGAGGGAAAGAGAAAGTAAATTTACCAAATAAAGCCCATGACACATGTTGAGACTTCACCTTCAACCCAAGCTTGAAAGAAAATTAGCCACTCATAATTGAACTAGGGGTAAAATGAAAATTTATTAAAATACGTAGAAAATACAAGATGGAGAAGGAATTACAGAAAATGGATCCAAAAAATGGATTTAGAGATATCAAATTAGGGGGAGAGGCCCCCTTTTTATAGATACATGGACTAAATCATGGCCATCGGATTAAAAATAGTTTGGACACTCAGGATTGCGCCACGTCATCAGTCAACAGTACGCGGTTTGACCACGTGGATGAACAGTAACACGGTTTGACCCGGGTTGAATAGTGACGCGGTTTGGTTGAAAATAATCCTGTGTGATGCATGTACCGTACGCGAGATTTTTCGTCCACTGATGTGCTGCCACGTCACCATCAACAGTACATAAGAATTTTAGCCCAACAGGATCGTGACACCTCATCAGTCAATGCCACATCATCGGTCAATGCCATGTCATCGATCCGTCTATGTGAACAGTGTCATAAACAGTAACGTAGACAGTACCGTACACGTGAATAGTACCGTACATGTGAATAGTGCCATTTTTCCTTTTATGCTCCTCCTAAGGTTTTCGACCGTCATGAGTTCAAAAGTGATGTTTGTTTTGCCGTCTGTTTATTGTGAAATGACCATGATGCCCTTAAAATACATAAAATACTTAATTAAAATCAAACACACATAATTAAATTGCAAAAAGCTTAAATACATAAAAGTAAGGGTTGTTAGTAAAACTTGAAATGTAAAATGATGATTTTCTCCTTTATAAATATACATTTTCTAACACTCAACACCAAAATCCTAATTTCATATTGAATTTGAAATATACTTTTATAAATGCTATTTTTCTTAAAAGATGAGTTTGCCTAGGTACAAGATACATAATATCTTGAAGGCACTCATTCGGCTTTCTTTAATCAATGACTAATCTTTTTTTTTTCGAACTTGTTTTAAATGCTTGTTCACATAGAATATTGGGCTGGCCCAATGGGATTTGAATAACCTAATGAGCTTAATGTCCAAGAATGATTGGATTTCCTATTTGCATAATTCCTTATCAAGAGGCATTCCTGGATGAGAATTTGTTTGATTTGCATTGGGTGGTTTGCTTATTGTTATAGGTGTTAATGTGCAAGTATACACAATAAGTAATATGCTGATGAATATTTAGATTGTCTCTACAGGAATTGATGTTATAGGATTTGCTACAATAATCTTAACAGTGCAATTTTAATCTAAATTAAAATAAGATAATTAATGAAACTAATGAACCAACTAAAAAAAATGCAAATAACAAAATGCAATAAGAAAAATCTTAAGCCAAACTCAAGGACAAACTCAATGGGATAAAAGTAATTGATTGATTAAACTCACTTAATGGTTTTGACTATTTTTCTAATTAAAATTCTATTGCTACAGTATCTACTACAACACTGAGCAGAATCTCTCATGCATACTCAATCGTTGCCTGTTAAATGCAACCTAACAAGGACCGTTTGTTACGCTAACATTAGATATAATATTATGTGTTCTAGGTTCCAATTGCTCTACAAGGTGAATTCTTATGTTTAGTTCTTCACTAATTTTAGATCAAGTATGACCCTATTTAAGTCAAGATTAACTCAACTTGAAAAATCCAATTTAAAACCATTATTGTCTTAATTTGTTCCACTAAATCAAACTTTTTAGGCTTCTTTTTAGTTAGTATCTATTAATTGGGTGGTCAGCCAAAATAAGGAACTGAAATAAGTAAAATCAAGACAAAACATTGTAGCAAATTCAAAGCAATACACAAATATCAGTCAAATAACCATTAAGCTTGTTTATCTCTCAACCACAATAAAATTTAGTTCATAATTTGAAATAAAATAGTAACAAAAATCGTTTTAGTCATCAAATACGTTCCCATGAATAAATAAAAACAAGAAAATAAGATGAGGAATTGAGTTCTGCTTAATCTTTGTAATCTCTCCTTTTTTTGCTAGGTGAATCCTCTGTTGCAGCCCTCAAATCTTTCTTATTCTCTATTTTCTTTTTGTATTTCTCTGTTATTTTTTCTTTTATGACATCTCTCCCTTTTTCTTTTCATGTGTGCTCTTTTTATATCTTGGAATTAGGGCAGCCAAATGCATATGGCCACGTGTCTTTCACTTTTATAAACCTTGGATCGCAATCTTTCCGTTAACATGCGTGAAATCTCTTTGCAGTTGCTATAGGATTGCTGCAACAACTGCTACGGTATCTTCATTGTTCTAGACTTGTTTTAATTCCTTTACAGCCAAATTCTTTTGTCATCTCTGCAAGTATGTTGTTGTAGCTTTCCATTCATAAAACTTGAGCTTTTTGGTCACCAACAATCATGCACATATTCTGAGTACAAAATGATCTAAAACAAAATCAATTTATTAAAAATAAACTTAAATAGATGCTCATGCAAAATGTAAATAAAAATGCAATAAAAACACATTAATTACTCTCTAAGTAATATTAGTTTGAGTCTAAAAATGCAATGATAACTCTCATTTCATAGAATTATCAATATGGTTTAACCCATTTTTCTTTGTATTTAAGTGAAACAAAATGTAAGTTTTAAAAGTAAATTTTAGTTATTAGATAGTCAACAATACATCTTAGAGAATTTGTGTTGTAGACAATGCATTTATGCGTTATTTTAGATATAGATTAATGGAGCACGTAAATAGTAATCATTTTGTATTTTTGTATTAGTCAGAGGTAGACAACCAAGTATTTATAATCAGTAGAGAGAGGTAATTGATCTAATAATCAATTATCTTGATCCATACTATAGAGGCTTTTATACATTTCATGAAGTAATAAAATTCACTAGACAACAAATAGAAACAAATTACCATGTTAGCTATTTAATTAACCCTTTAAGCAGTGCATCAACATCATCAAATACACAGTTAAATAATTCTTAAGACAATGCATCATCATCGTCGTCGTCTTCATCCATACAGTTTTGCAACCATTGTGAAGTCTTGGCACGTACAATTATAAAGCTTAATGAAACCAGATATCATTTAGATAGTATAATTGAAACATGTAGACAGAAAATAATTCAATTAGAAAGTGCTAATAAATATTTAATTAGACAAAATATTATATTACAAAATAAATATCATATTCTACTACTAGATCATTAAAAAACCCAAAACACTCAAAAACAGAAACAACCACTAGAAGAGTTATTTAATTTTACCCCAGCTAGACAATTAATAAAAATAAACCTAATTTTATCCTTCCATGGTGACAGTATAGACATTGTAAAAGAAAAAATAATAGGAAATCTATACAAAGAACTTTTTTCTTTGTCCAACTAATTATTCTACAGCCAGTTAGTTCCCTAATTAAATTTGGACCTAGATGGTCATAATTAAGGAATATTACCCCACTTAGACATATTTTCCTACCATTTCTTTTGATTATTCCTTAGTCAAAACACTAAACAACGAAGATATGTTATTCAAAGCCCTTAGTTTTGGAATGATACACACAATTTATATTTTTAGCCTAGACAAATTAAATTATTTCCACCAACATTAAACAAAGCCTTATCCATTGTAAAACCTGCACCTTTGATAATAAATTTTTGCTATATACTATAAAGACCTCAAATAATAAATAAAATAAAAGTTGGTTTCATACTACCAACCTATCTTGTCATTTTTGTAAACGAAAAAGCCAAGAAATTCAAAAGAAGAATTTATTGTGATAAATCCATTTTTTTCACAAAATATATAAATAGAAGAACACATAAAATGACAGCCTTCTATGAACGGGTTGATACTCGTTACAAGATCATAGCTCGAGTAGAGCATTATATTATTATAGCCCAAAAGCATCTTGTTCGTGAGGAACTACTTATTTCTTCACTGCAGATAAAAGTCGACAATCTAAGAAAACGTGAACAATATTTAGAGGTGCTAACTGAGATTAATAATATGCCACCATCAAGGGAAGGATCAAAAGCTATGAGTCATCAATCTTTGGATGAAGATATAGCTGAAGCTATTGATGAAATGACGGATAGATGAGCAACACCAAAAATAGATTAGCTAGCATTAACCAACTAACAATAGTCAAAATTTAAAGTAGTAAGTCTTAATCAGAGTCAAGTTTTTCAAATATCCTTTTTTTGCTCACTACCTGACAAGGGAAAAACTGTACAGGTATCTTTTTCGTTTTGCTTTTTTATTACTAACGATGAGTCAACTTAGACAACAGTAGACAATCACTATTTGTCGACACTAGGCCACTACAAAGTAACATTAGCCAGCTTATCTTTTTACTTTTCACATTTTTAATTAATCGTTGGCTTCTTGCCTCATGTAAAGTGTAATTTTAAAGTTTTTTCCTTGGTATACAGAGTCATAAATTGTATTAATAATTGTATCGATTCCTCAGTTATATATATAGACCTCTCAAGGTTAGAGATCAGATAAGCAAATAAGAGAAACAAACCAATACTCTATACTAAAAAAATCAAAAGCAATAGAAAAAAGTTTCTTATTCATAGACATTGAACAATCTTTTAAGCATCAACTAGAAAGCTCTATCAAATAAGTAGATTTAATACCAATGGGCCTTTGGTCCAATGGGAGAAATCTGCACTTACAATGGTGAGCGTAAGGGTTTGAGCCTCCATAACAGTTTTATAAAAGTTAATTTCAGTACTCCCTCAAGTATCAACTAATTAAGTGGATACAGTATCTCTCTTACCAAATGTGAGTGGAGTATGCATCTCTCGAATATTAGAGAGGGTTTAAAGTATCTAGGCAAGTATTTCAGTGTGTCAATGTATGACGGCGGTCCTAGTTGTATAGTATGATTGTAAATATTAATTGCAATGTCTGATATAATATCAGTAACAATCTGTGTATAACAGAATTAAAAAAAAAGTAAGTAGATTTAATTTATGTAGTTTTACTTATTTACTTTTCGGGTTTAAAAGTCTTGCATAGTTAACGAAAGTATAAATTATATTCAAAGCATTAATAAAAGGTGATCCTTGTTATTATTTAAGGGAAAAGAGTTTGGAAAAAAGTTTTAGAAAAATGGGTTTTTTTTTAACAAAAATAATAAGAACTTAGTAGAGGTTTTTGTTGATTTTCTAAAAGCTTTTTTTTCAAACATGGTCTTCGTTGGCCCGTTTAGCCATTAATGTATTGAGAATGCATTTTTGGGCATGAATCGAGAGTTTAAAAGTATTTTTAACTAGCATTTTTTTCAAAATCAACTTAATAAACTTTGAAAAGCTAATTTTTGCTAAGGTAGCCTCCGCAATTTTCATAAAACTTTTGGGAATTCATAGTACATATGGGGTGCATTTTTTAATCCAGAGGGCATTACTAAGCATTCAAAACTCAAAAGCAATAAAAAAAATTTCCTATTCATAGACACTTAACAATCTTGTAGACATCAATAAAAGTAGATTTAATTTCTTTATTTTTACTTACTTAACTTTTGAGGTCAGAAGTCTTGTCTAGTTAACGAACGTATAAATTATATTTAAAGCATTAACAAAAGGTGATCCTTGTTATTATTCAAGGGAAAAGAGTTTAGAGGAAATTTTTTTGAAAAATGGCTTTTGTTTTTTACAAAAGTAATAAGAACTTAGTCAATGTTTCTGCTAACACCAAAAAAGAGAAAAGGAGAGAAAATGGCCAGAGCAAAGGCCAGGGGAAGACTTGTACGTGGCTTGTCAGACCGGCTATGCCAACTAATATAATTCCAATTCAAGTTAACCATAAGAATATATGTCACTAGTATCCCACCTATATACAGTGAATTTCTGAAAGTTTTATGAAAACTGCGGAAGCTGCCTTGGTAAAGACTGGCTTTTCAAAGTTCATTAAACTGATTCTGAAAATATGCTAGTTAAAAACAGTTTTAAACTCCTGACTCATGCTCAAAAAGGCCATCTCAATACATTAATGGCTAAACGGGGTAACGGAGACCATGTTTGAAAAATAACTTTTAGAAAAACAACAAAAACCTTTACTAAGTTCTTATTATTTTTGTCAAAAACAAAAGCCCATTTTTCAAAAACTTTTCATCCAAATTCTTTTCCCTTGAATAATACCAAGGACTGTCTTTTGCTAATGTTTCAAATATAATTTATACTTTCGTTAACTAGGTAAGACTTACTTGATAAGAGCTTTCTAGTTGATTTCTAAAAGGTTGCTAAGTGTCTATGAATAAAAAACTCTTTTATGTTACTTTTGATTTTTGAGTACAAAGTATTAGCTTGTGACTCTTGTTCACATTTTTGATCTCTAACCTTAAGAGGTCTATATATACAACTGAGGACTCGATACAATTATTGATACAATTTATGACTATGTGTACAAAGAAAAGGACTTTAAAATTACAATTTATAAGAGGCAAAATACCAACGATTAATTAAAAAGGTGAAAGGCAAAAAGATTAAGTGGCTATTGTTATTTTATAGTGACCCAATGTCGACTAATAGTGATGTCTACTGTTGTTTATGCTGACTCATTGCCGGTAATAAAAAGACAAAACGAAAAAGATACATTCACAGTTTTTCTCTTGTCAGTAGTAACTTTTGATCCTTTCGCTCATTTATCCGTTATTTCATCAACAGCTTTAGTTATGTCTTCATTCAAAGATTGATGACTCATAACTTTTGATCCTTTCGCTGATGATGACATGTCATTAATCTCAATTAGCGCCTCCAATTATTCTTCATGTTTTTCTAAATTGTCAACTTTTATCTGCAGCAAAGGAATAAGTAGTCTGTCACGAACAAGACGTCTTTGGGTTATAATGCTTTGCTTGGGCTATGAACTTGTCATTAGTATCAACCCATTCATAGAAGTCTGCCATTTCATGTGTTCTTCTATATATATCTTTTGCGAAGAAGCTAGGTTCATCACGATAAATTCTTCTTCTTAATTTCTTGGCTCTTTCACTTATAAAAATGGCATGATAGGCTAGTAGTATGATATCAGTTTTTGTTTTATTGATTATTTAAGGTCTTGGTGGTATAGAACATAAATTTATTATCAAAGGTGTCGTTTATATAATGGATAAGGCTCTGTTTAATGTTGGTAGAAAGATCACTATCTACATGCTTATTAATCTATCTAAAGTAATGCATAAGTATGTTGACTACTTTTAATTTATTTTGTGGGTTAATACAACTCCACAAATTGTGTAAGATGCATTATTGACTGTCTAATATATGAAATTTACTTCTAAAACTTAAATTTGTTCACGAAGGAAACTGTTTAAGTTTTATTAGACCGAATTCATATATTGCTCTATTCCTATAAAATAGTTATTGAACAATTAGTTTTGAAAGAATATCTACTAAAGTATTATCTTTACCTATTATATACTCAAATTTTGCTTTATATTCTCTACTTGTTATTTCCTCGAAAAATTATATTCATCTTTTACTAATAAAAGAATTTTTCTTTTGTACTTTTTTATAAATTTTATAATATTATTACAATATGTTCTTATTGTAAATATGTCATTTTGTATATATAAATGAAATGAGTTAAGGAATTTATTATTCCTAGAAATTCTAATTCTATACTTGATTTTCTACTTTCTGTTTCTGTAAATTTTCCACTTGTATACATTGTTATTTCTTCTTTCTCTTTTGAGATATCTTTGTTGGGTTTTTGTATTAATATTTATGCCCATCCTAAACTACTTGCATCAGTTTGTATAATTTTATAATAATTGTCTATAGGTAATGCTAATGGCTTAAGATTCTGAACTATTCCTTTAAATTTTTGTATTAATTTTGTGTCTTCACAATAAAATATTTTTGTCCATTTTTACTTGACTTATTATATAAAGGTCTTATTAATGTAGTAAGGTTCGATATAATTTTTTTTACTGCAATTTAATAATCTTAAAAATGTTGTAGTTCTTTAGTATCTTCTATTTTATTTGTAAATTCAAATATTTTACTAACTATAAGTGGTTGTAATTCTATAGTTCCTCTATCAATTTTTAGTCCTAAAAAATCTATTTTTTGTTTTAATAGTCCAATTTTCTTTTTAGAAATTACTATATTATTATTCTTAAAACAATCTAAAATTTTATGTAAGTGAGTTATATGTATGAACTTATTATGACTAAAAACAAGAATATCATCTATATAAACTATACAAAATTTTGGAAAGAGTTTTAAGATTTTATCCATTTTGACTTGAAAAACTTGTGGTGCATTTTTTAATTCAAAGGGAATTACTAACCATTTAAGATGTCCCTCTGAATAACTAAAAGCTGCCAATTGAACAAATTCTTCATGGAGTCATATTTGCCAAAAGCCACTTCTACAATCAAACTTAGAAAAATATCTAGCATTTTATATAGGGTTTACTAGTTCATCTTTATTTGGTATTTTATAACTATTGTCTAAAGTATTATCGTTTAATCTTTTATAATCAATTACCATCCTAGTCTTTCCTCTATTTTGTTCACTATGATTATTTACAATAAATGCTAGACTTCTATGTCTACTTGTACTTTTTCTAATGACCTTTAATTCTAACAATTCATTTATATGCATTTTAAATTCATTTCTATCTTCTAAGCTATAAGCTAGATCTTGTATTTTTATTATTATATCTGGATTAATAATTTCTAATTTATATACTTCTTAATTGTCTTTTCTAATTGGGTTGTTGCCTATTAATTCTAATTTTTCTAATTCTTTTACTTTTTTCTAAATTTCTTCAGACCATTTTTCACATTCTAAACATTCTACTTCTTTTTCTACACTCATTACATCTTCTAAATACTTGTCTATTTCTTCATCATCTAAGATTTCTACTTCATGCATGTTATTTTGTAATTCTAACTTACTATCGTCTTCTAGCTCTTTTGTAGTTTATACTTTTTCTTCTTCTAATAAAGAATCAAATAATTCTATATCGACATCTTTTTCTAGCATTAAAGTCTTCTTTTCGTATGGCAAAATGCGTGTTTCATATTTAGGTTGAATAAATGTTTATTTTTTAAAGAAATTTACTCCATTTGGAGTTATTAATATACTACTATTATTTTCTAATATAAAGTTTAATCCTAAAATTAATTTATATCATACTTTTTTATTTGAAATAAATATTTGTGGTAAAATATGTGTTCCTACATTTATTCTTATAAGTATATTGTTTATACATTTTGTTACTTGCATTAATTCACCAATAAACTGTCTAATATTTATTGGATTTCTTAACTTATTCTTATTCTCTTTAAGTACTAAACTATCATGTATGATGCATTTATTTGCACATGTGTCTATCATTGCTTTATTATAATTTTTTTAAAATAATAATTCTACATCTATAATTATTAGTTCTCTTCCTGCTCTATTTATTTCTATTGTTTTATCTTCCTTTTTTTTTATCTTTACAATTATTATAAAAGAATTTTCCTATATTTGTATCTCTATATCCTAGTTCAAATTTTTTTTATTACAATTTCTACAGTTTTTACCAAAAAATGGTGTGTGTATTTCTAAAATATTAATTTCTAAATCTGATTCTATTTCTGAATTTGATTCTAAACTAACTATTACTAGTTTTTTATTCACTATTACTAATAATACGTATGCTATCATTATTAGATAATTCATCTATATTAAAAATTTCTTCTATGTCTAAAATATGTTCTTCTATATTATAACTATCTATTTCTAATTGATTGACTTTTTTATTTTTAGGGCAATGTGGTTTAATATGTCCTTTACTACATCAAAAACATTTACATGTTTTATTCCTTTTATAGATTCATTTTCCCTTTTTAAAGGCTTTTCTAATTTTTTGTTTATTATTATTATATTTAAAGAATTTTTTTTTATAGAATTTTCTATTATTGTACCTATATGGTTGCTTATTTTGACTATAACGTTTCCTCTTATTCTTATATTTCTTGTGTATAAAATAATTAGGATAATTGCAGTCTAAGGTTGGAACTTCTAACATGTCTATACGCATTTTCCTACATTGTAGTTTTAATTGATGTCTATCTCTAATTCTACCTTTAATGTATTCTAGTATTGGTAATAATGTTGCATAATAATTTATTCCTTGTGTTCTTTTAGTTTTAAAGCAATTAATTACTTCATTATGTAATTCTTCTCATATTTTTCCTAGTAATTTATCTACAAATTTTAATTATAAATCCTCATCAAAAGATCTTCCTATTTCACTCTAATATTTATAAAACTAATTAGCATATTCATCAAAATATCTTAAATCGCAAATTTTTAGTTGTTCTATATTTCTAATTACTTGAATTTGTTTAATTACATCGTCTTTTTCATCTACTCCTAATATTAATTTTTCATTAAATCTATAAAACTAATTATTGTAATATTTATACCAAAATTGTCTAATTCTTTTATTTTATTTTTTTCATCCATTCTCTCCATCCTAAATATTTTTTTTCTCTACTTCCTAAAGTACTTTCTAAATATATCAAATTGTAATTTGGATCTATTATTAGTGCTAGTGCTTCCATAGAATGTGCAAGTTAAATGACCTTCCCACTGGTTCAAAACACTTGTTTCCATTCATAAGGTTTATGTCCTTGTAATTCTAATACTAATAAATCTCTAACTTGCGGCATTGTTTTCCAACTTTCTAGTTTTGTTTTAGCTTTAAATACTCGTTTTGCTTCTGTATACTTTTCATTACTTTTTGGATTCCTCGTTTATTTAAATAACTAATGGTTCTAATATAGGTCTATTACTACTATCACCAAATTTTGATTTTCTATCTTCTTTTCCTACTAATATTTCATGTACTTGTTCTAAATATTATATTTCATCTATGTCTAAATTCTTAAAATCTAAGTTTTTTATAAGTTTGTTGTCTATATCATCATCTGTTATATCATTATTACATAATTGTTCAAATAATTATTCATCTAAGTAGTTTTTAAGATCATTAAATATTAAATCTATAATTTTATCTCTATTATTAAGTAACGTTTTATGTTTATCTATATTTAAATTTTCTATTATAGTCATATTAATTTCTATTGCTTTTTCATTTTCTTCTAATTTTGGATTATTTCTTTGTCTATAATTACTAAATTACTGTGTAACTTGGTTTTGTCTATTATATATGTATAACTAGTTTCTGGTACTTCTAACGTATTATCTTATTCTAATTTAGGTAATATCCACTCTAATCCATCTAATTCACTACTACTTAGTTCTTAAGTACTATCATTTCTACATATTGACTTTTAAACAACCTACTATATTTTTACTTTCAAATCTAATTTTTTTATGATATTTATTATATAATTTTCCTAGAAAATGTTTTAATTCTAAGATTTTTATATTTTGTATTCATTTTATATCCTTTAGTTTGTACACTTAATTTAATACATTTACAAAATTCCTTTATGTCTATATCTATATTAGGTATACAACCTACTACTGCTACTCTATTTTTTAAGTCTACTTTTGCACTGACTATTTGAGCTTGTTCATGGTATAAAATCTATTGTCATATAAATATAAATGAGCTTTAATGTCTAGTCCTTCTCTAGCCTAACTACTCAAGCATCCTACCAAGTAATGATTTACTGGTAAGTAAATACATCACCGATATAGATCTTGATAATAACAATAATAATCCATCACATAATCCACAATTAATAATTATAAATGGCCAATCAAATGCAAAACACCAAATAATTTATCATGATTGGTGTTACTACAAGTAGACACACAGTCAATCTAAATTGAAGTTTTACTAAGCATATATCTTTCATACATTAACAAAATTTAAAGACTAAATAAACTTTATACAACAAAATTAAAGTTTCTACCAAGATACCAAAATAAATAAAATATTTATATGCCTTTAAAAAAATGTATGAATACTATGCCCACAACACACAAGAATGATGGATTATTGAATATTTAAAATTCTGAAAATTGCCAAACCCTATGAAAATTTTGGACTAAAATGAGTAATTTTCAAAACTATAGTAATTGTTTTTAATACCAATACCTTTGGACAAAACTGTAAATTAAATAAAATAAGTTTCTAGGCTATATCATAATTTTCGACAATATCAGGGAAACGTAATGATATTTTCACATGATGACATTCTGTCAAGGACCTTTCTGAAAGGTTTGCAAACATCTTGCGCCATAACAGAATTTCTAAATGCAAACATTCCCTAAACATTGAACCATAACTCAATTTGTACATATATACATATATTTTCCTGCATTTTAAAATCTTGGATTGGAAAGTTTCTATATATATATATATATATATTATTCCTAAAATGGTTTACCCTAACTAGCCGTGTGAGCCGTTCTTGCATAAGGAATTATAGCATTAAAAATCAGCCTTTGGGATCATAAAATAATTTTTAGAAACTTCATGTATGTTTTATAACGTCAAAACCCAAATAATTTTTATTTTCTAGCTAAAGCTATTTTTTTCACGGTCCAACTTAGGCTTTAAGCCACAACACTTTAAAAACCAAACAAAACTTAAATTGTTTATCACTCAACTACAATAAAATTCAGTTAATGATTTGCGATAGAAAAATAAATAAAAGAGTTTCAGCCATTAAATACATCCCCATGAATAAATAGAAAAAAATTGATAAGAAGAACTGATTTCCAATTGATCTCTACGATTTCTCCTCTAGTACAACCTTCAATCCATCTCTTGATTTCTATTTGTCTTGTTGTTTCTTTGCAGTATATCCTTTGGGTGACGGATCTCTCTCTTTCCTTTGCAAGCGTGCTCCTTTTATAACTCAAAATTAGGACAATTGAAAGTATATGGCATGTATCATCTATTTTTGGAAACTTTAGATTGCAATCTTTTCGTTGATGTGCACGAAATCCAATCTGTCATTACTTTAGGATTACTATAGCAGCGGTGCTACAACAACTTCACTGTTTCTTACTTGTTTCAACTCTTCTGTAACCAAGTTCTTTCATTGTCTCTGCAAGTCTGTTGCGACAACATTCCTTTCTTAAAACTTGAGCTTTCGCTCACCTACAATTATGCATATAATTTATGCACACATTACTCTAAACAACTCAATTTATTAAAGATAGACAAAAATGGATGCTCACGCAAAAATATAACTACAATGTAATAGAAGCACATCATTTACTCTCTAAGTATTACTAATTTAGATCTAAAAGTGTTATGATAACTCTCATTTCATAGAGTTATCACTGCCATTTCCAGAAAGAGATGAAATTGGTCTAGAAAAATGAAATAAGTTTGACTTAAAATTGTCAGAACTTCCTTATGATCCTGGACAATAACCCCCAATTTCTTTTTACATCATAATGTTCGAGATGGTGTTCGTAGAGCATATTTACAAAGGGGTCCTTGCCAACCTAAATTCCACAATTTTTGTAAGTCTAAATTTGAGCAACAGCAGCAACGATTCAATCTTGCTTGGTTCATTAAATATCAAAATTGCTTAGAATATAGTATATTAAAGAATGTTGCGTATTGTCTATGTTGTTATCTTTTTCAGACCATAATTTGGTGAGCAAGTAAATGTGAGACATTTACAAAAAATCGGTTCTCAAATTGGAAGAAACCAAAAATATTAGAAAGCATGTTAGAGGTCCTAATAGAGCTCACAACATGGTTATAGGTTATTGTGTGGATTTGATAAAACAAGAGCAGCATATTCGAACATTTTTCAACAAACATTCTGATCAAGATTGAAAAGATTATCGAACTCGCCTATTTGCATCTATTGATGTTGTTCGATTTATTTTTAGAATAAAGGCTTGCATTTTGTGGTCTTAATGAATCTGATAATTCAAGTAACCAAGGAAATTATCTTCGAATTTTAAGATTTCTTGCTAATCATAATAAAGATATAAAAAAAGTGACTTTGAAGAACGCTCCTAGATATAACATTTTGATTGCACCTTCAATTCAAAAAGATATTGTAAGGGCTTGTTCTATTGAAACTACCAATACTATTATTAAAGACATAAGTGATGCGTTATTTGCTATTTTGATTGATAAATCCTGTGATGCATCTATGAAGGAGCAGGTGGTTGTTGTACTGCAATATGTAGATAGGAATCGATTTGTCATTGAGCGTTTCCTAGGTAGTAAGCACGTTACTAGTACCATTACTATCTCGCTCAAGGAAGCTCTTGATCAGTTATTTTCTAAGCATGGATTGAGTATATCTAGGTTGCGCGGGCAAGGTCATGATAGGGCTAGCAACATGTAAGGCGAGTTCAATGGTCTTAGAACACCTATTATGAATCAGAATGAGTGTGCTTATTATATACATTGTTTTATTCATCAACTATAGTTAACTATTATGGATGTGGCTAAGAAACATAATTAATTTAATTCTTTTTTCAATGTAGTTGTTAATGTTGTCAATGTTGTTAGGGTTTCATGTAAAAGCCGAGATATTTTTCAAGAGAAGTACTTGAAAATAATGACTTATCAAGTGGGTAAGGCCAAAATCAAGAGACTACATTAAAATAATTAAAATTTATATTATTATCTCAAATTTATATTATTAACACAACAACTATTCTTACCTGATTTGAGATAATATTCTCAACAAATATGATCTAGTATAGGTTTCTTTAAAGGAGAACCAACTCATTTAGTAGATACCCACACTACTATAAATTATAAACCGTGTAGTGTAAGTGGCTTTTCCCCAATCTATTAATATATTTTTTATTAGCTTAGATGAGAATAAGATCCAACCTCTTGAGCATGAATTTTAATTGTTCCTGAAACAGTTGACTCGAACTAGCCATGTGAGCCGTTCTTGTCTAGCGACTTAAATAGTTAAATTATTGCATCAAAAGTTGACCTTTGGAAACATAAAATAATTCATCAAACCTAAATAATTTTTTAGTAACGATAAATATTTCAAATTTTTTATGTTTAAATTTTATTTTTAATGATGTATAATTTATTGAGTGATTGATAATTTTTTACAAAATTTAAGTGAATTGATGAATGACATAGCATTTGAAATAATTTTTTAGATAAAAGATTTGGATGTATTATACTACCCATAATTTTATTTTATACTTAAAGTTATTTTCTTCATGGTGCTTTTAAACCACAACATATAAAACCAAACAGAACTCATTAAGTCACCGCCACTGAGAGCCATCGTTCCATTTCCCAGGATTAATTGAGCCTTGGCGTGGAACTGAAGTGCTTGTATTGGATTTTTTAATCCAATATTGTTGGATCCTTAATCCAACGTTGGGCTTATATGTGCATAATTATGTGTTGCAGACTGTCATATAAGGTTAAGCACAATTAAAAGTGATTTATTTAGATTTTCAGTATAGGGTGTGGGCCTTTAATATGTAGAGACCCAACAATATTCTAATTCTATGATGGGCATAATTAGGAATACCCAGTGACAACAGGAAAATGTTGTCTATATAAGTGGTTATGGTCCTCAAGTTACACGTATCTTTCTATTTTTTTTTTAAATCACATCGTCAAAGAGAGAGCCCTGAGAAAACTTAAAGGATTCTCTAGGAGAATGTGTAGATCTGAAAGATTAACCACACAACCCTAAAGAACAATTCAACGTTATGGATTTAGGTACGCTTCTGCATAATTTTGTCATTAATTCTTGGTAATACAACATGAATATTCTTGAATTATCGGTGATGGTTTTCACTAAAGGAATTTCTTGTTCTAAAGCTTGGTCCAGTCGGTAGCGCAGACATTGTTGGCAGGAGTTTCGGTGTGTTCATTCCAGTAGGCTGACAATTTTGAGTCTCCATGCGCTGCGGACCATGGTGAAAGGACCAATTTGCTCCTCGCCCATGAAATCTCTTTGGCAAGTGCTCTCTCGGTAGATGCATGAATTCACTTAGACCATCTGGGGGTATTTGATTGTTTCGCTAAATTTCTGAAAGGAATAGAACTGACTGGAGGCTATGATGATCAAAGCTTTTTTGGAAGAAATTACTCCTCTATATATAGGGAGAGGCACTCATCATCTATATTCATTGCCTCTATGTGCCATGATCCTCGTTTGGAGGACCATTCTCTCGGTCTTTGTTATTCCCAACTTGTTTCTTCTTTTGTCTATATGAGAAAATGCTCATCAACACAAAGAAGCACGGGCATATATTATTACACATATAAAATGTACGATAAGGGTGCGTTTGGTACCCGTATTGTATTATGCTGTATTGCATTATTTTAATATTGGTGTATTGTATTATGTTGTATTGCATTAGCATTGTATTATAATAATATTGTATAATATTTGGTGATACACTATACTGTATTAATTTTTAGTTATACTATGTTTGGTATTGCACTGTATTGTATTAATTTCTTTTGGTGATTAATTTTAATTATATATTTAGAAAATAATATCTAATAAGTACTTAGAAAAATACTAAATATAGAAGCGTTAAGTTTAAGAATTTTTACATCAATTTTTTGTTTAAATAAAAGAATCATAATTCTTTATGTAAAACTAACAAATTCTAAGATTTACAGTGATAAAAGATTTATTTTTTCAATAATTCATAAATATATAACCTATGAAATAAATATTGAAACAAATAATCCAATCAAATAGCATTTAAAAACTATCACAGCATAAATAAAACAAACTATCACAAGATTCATTCAAAGTTAATACATATTTCAAAAACATCACAAATTAGTAAAGTAACACAATAGCTATTTGCGTCCGATAATTTAAGTACACGCATCTACAAGCCAAACTACTAATGCAAAATATCATTGTTTAGTTAGAAATCCACACTCTCTAATCAAATTCCACCTCTCCTCTCGTGCTCACGCAAAAGCATCCTAACATAAGCCAACTTACGATCACGATCATTTCGTAATACTTTGAAAGCCCTTATATGTGAAGGCTTCTCAACCATTAAATTTAAGACAATAAGCTCGTCATCCACAGAAAGTCCCATCGAAGCAAGCTCTCTGCCAATGTAATCATGATCTTCACTACTTCTAAACATATTCTGAGACATGTCAGCATTGGCTTGGTGAAATGCTTAAACCAATTTGTCAATACCACCAGCAATTTGTTCATCTAATTTAGACCTCCTCTTGTTTGATGATTGTGAACGTGATCGAGTAGTGTATTGAGAATTTGAAGGTAGTGTAGTCGACATTGGAGAACCTTCATCATCAATCTCATTATCATCATCATTTATTTCTTCTTGAAGTGCTGCATTAGCCATGTCATTTGGAGTTTCTGCTGAACTTCCAGTTGCACGGACTTTTCCAAATATGTTTGCTAGCCTCTCATAATATGGAAATGGCTTATCTCTCCAATTGCTTGCATCTTTATGGGACTACAATAATAAAATAAGATAATTAAATAAACTCTATTATATTCATAACAAACAAATTAAGGACAATGTTTATAAATGATGACATGAAAAGAAATAATTTTCTTTACTAACCTCCATATATGATCTCCATACTTCGTCACTGTCAACCACTACACATTTTCTCGCTTCATTCCAGCCAAAACCGCTAGTGTTCAACATATCAAATATCACTCCATAACTTTTCCTCCATATCCTTATCTTAGAGTCAATATGTGGATACACCTTCAAACCGCTCCCTGGTAATAGTTTTTCTAATTCATTTTCAATATATTTGTAACTTCTAGATTTAAAGGTGTCGTTATCAGCTCGACCACCATTTGCAACTACAGCATCTAAAATGTTCAACATTGCCTCTTCTTTGTCTTTTGTCCATGCTCGTCTTAATCCTGTCTTATTTCCAGTAGTATGACTTGGTCCTCCACTCTCCATTCCTACAAAATAAATATTATAACAATTTTTTGAAAAATAACTAAAATATAACACCAAGTCAATTCACATCAATAAACCTCGATAAATTTCTAATGACATCAAATATAAATACAAGGTTACAACCTTAGACATTTTCCTAATGACATCTATATACTAACAAAAGTACAGCCTCCGATACTTTCCTAATCACATCTATATACTAACAAAAGATGCTTTCCTAACGATCTCTGTATACTAACAAAAGTACAGCCTCAGATATTTTCCTAATCACATGTATATACTAACAAAAGTACATGCTCGGATACTTTCCTAATGACATCTATATACTAACAAAAGTACATGCTCAAATGCTTTCTTAATGACATCTATAAATTAGATAAGTCCTAATTTCCAAGCCAATTATTATACATAGTAGTAGCTAGATCATTCCTCCAGCTCGTCCACTAGTCTGAAGCTTCAATGCTACTTATACTATCATTATCTTCTACTTCATTATTAGGTAAGTCAACTAATTCATGCTCCATTGGATCCATAGACATTTCTCTCCTAATCAGATTATGCAATAAACAACATGCAGTAATAATGCGACATTGGGTTTTAATTGGATAAAATGAATGACTTCAAAGAATAGCCCATCGCATTTTGAGCAATCCAAAACACCGTTCAATTACATTTCTTGCTGAAGAATGTTTCATATTAAAGAATTCTTCTTTATTGCGAGGAGCACACCCATCTCTCTATTCTGATAAATGATATCTCATTCCCCTATATTGTGCAAGGAATCCTTCAGCATTTGTGTATCCGGCATCTACAAGATAGTAATAATCTATTTATTTCACATAAGCATTAATATAATTTTGATTTTGAATATGTAATTTGATTAAATTAATTTTTTGGATTGAGTAATACCTGCAGGAACTTTTAAACTAGTTGGTTTATTTAATGCATCGCGAAGTACTCTTGAGTCAGAGGCAGAACCTTCCCATCCGGACATTACGAAGATGAATTTCATATCTCGTGAACATACCCCTAAAACATTTGTGGCAATCTCACCCTTTCTTGTTCGATATCTTGGTTTATAATTTTCTGACACACGGACTCTAATATAAGTTCCATCCAATGCCCCTAAGCAATTCTACATGCACAAAACAAATGAAAATTTAATTAGCATTAAATTATCAATCGCTATAATAAAGTATAAGTAATTGAAAATATACCTTAAACCACTTCCACCTCTCATCAGTGCAATTCTCTGGTACGGGATCTGGCACCCTTAGTAAAACATTGTGTAGCCATAATACTTCGTTTAACACTGAATTGAAGTATCTACTAACAGTCTCACCAGATCTAAAAAACCTACTGTCAATTGTGCGATTCTTAACATGATGAGACAAAGTGTGCAGGAACATGCAAACTTGCTCTTCAATAGCTAATAACCTACTAGCCTTTAGTCCCCTCGATCGAAGTAGCTCACATAGTAGGCCAAATGTCCTTCTATCCATTCTTAGTTGATTTACACATTGAATGTCACTATTGCCTATAATGCTATCTAAGTATTGTAGTCGAGTAGCATGGAATTGAAATGCACGACTACGAATCATTTTTCTTTCGTTATGCCTTCGGATCAACATCATTAACAAAAACTACATCACAATGAACATGAACCTCAATTTCATTTGCCACATGATGAAAGAAAATTTTCTTCCCATGTCCATATCTAACACAACCAATAAAATGAGGAAAAAAAATCAGCTAGTAGACCATTTGATAAATTTCCATAAAGTTAGATTAGATTTCCATATAAAGGCTATGTTTCAACACTTAAGCTAAATATAATCACAAAGAAGAAAATAGAGGCAGATGATGATGAAAAATAATAATAATAATAATAATAATAACAAAATCATGCCTATCACACGATATAACAGAGGGTACAGGAAATATATTGAAATCCAAGGAATTATATATTGTAAGTCATTTCTTATTGACCAAATAATAAACGGTAAGAAATTGAACTCACTGGAAGCAAGCAGCAGCCGTTGGAAGGAAATTCCAATTTACGTATTTGTTTTGCAACCTAAATAAAAATAACCCATTGAAATGAATAAAAAAGATGTCAATTTTAATGAATAATTAAATCTAAATAAAAATTCATATAAGGTATGCAACATTTGCTAGCTACAATAGCTATAAATATGTGTGTGTATTTAGCAACTAACAAGTTCTTGTAAAATTCATATGAGTACTTAAACTCAAACTCTTTTACTCATACACTAATTTTTTTCCTTTTAATTTATGAATGGACAACAAAACTTGAGAAACTTTTTTATCCCCACATAACATGAATTTGTCCAGGAAAAGATTATCCATTGCACCAATAATACTCTACAGGTGGTCATATATTATATAAAAGAAGATAATGTTCAACAATAATGGTATTTTGAATTTTTTGTTTGGTCTTTAATCATTTTTTCATAAAGTTACTGTCTTTTTGAATTTTATCTTTTGACCAAAAAGTGCAACACAATCATAAATAACCAGTTGCAACTTTTCCAGAAACACCAGCAGTAACATGATATTAACACTTTCTCTAGTTACAATAAACATATTTAAGGAAGTTAAAGCAAAAGCACATGCCAGGACAAATTTACATGTTAATATTAAACAATGAACAAAAAATAAGAAAGCAACTGGAATTACACAATTCCAAGACACCAGATCAAAAATTTCCCAATAACATATCACAAAGAGAGTTGTGCATTGCCAAAATCAGAGAGTGAAAATAAATAATTAAACCCAAATAGAATTCGCCAGACATTATATCACAAATTTAGAGATGCAGCAATGTCAATGGAGAAAGAACTCACAAATTTAGAGAGGCAGCAGCGATGAAGAGAGCAGTAACAGCAGCACTAGAGAGAGCAACAACGAAACAGATAGAGCAGTAACAAGGGAGAGACAGCGGCAGCACACAGAGAGATCACCAGTAGCGAGAGACATAGCAACAACACTAGAGAGAGCAACTAGCCCCTTATTTTCCATAAAAATCAATTGCCACGAATGTTTGATTATAACGGAAAAACATGATTAAATTGAAAGCAAATAAAATAAAACCCTAATCTAGAAATTAAACATAAATTAAAAAATTAATCCCAAATGAAATATCAAACCTTAAGTAGTGAAGAACAGGGAGAACAGTTGTATTGCACAGTAGAGATGGTGTTGCAGCGGAGGTGGTGTCACGCAGTGGAGGTGGTATCACGCAGTGGGTGGGTGTCGTACGATGAGGTTACGGTGGAGTTGGTGTCGCACGACAAAGGCTGCTGATGTGGTGGTGGAGCGTCGTGGAGTTGGCTCTTGTTAAGCACAGGAGAAATCACAGATCGAACAAGGAGAGCTATTTTGGTTTATTTGAGGACAAGGTGAGAACGAGAAGAAAGTCTAATTTTTTTTGTCTCAAAAATAGTTGCAAAACCCGCATAAACCCGACCCCCCCTCGGGTTTAGTTTATACGAGTTTGACCGCATAAGATTTAGAGTTGACCACATTGTAATACTATGTGATGTAATTGCCAAACTTGGTATTATAATACTCTAATACAATGAGGAGCTCTAATACCATAACCAAACATGCCCTATATTCATAGCCTCCATGTGCCATGATCCTCGTTTGGAGGACCATTCTCTCGGTCTTTGTTATTGTCCCAACTTGTTTCTTCTTTTGTCTATATGAGAAAATGCTCATCAACACAAATAAGCGCGGGCATATATTATTACACATATAAAATGTACGATAAGAAGCAACTAGCACAAACAAAAGAAAAAAAAAATTAGTAACAAGGGATAGGATCAGTAGTTCTTTTTTTTTTTGACATAATAATATTCACAAAATCTTAATTTTTCAATACCAACCAAATCAATGGATCAAATTATATCCTAACTTTTATTTTTATTAATAACCAAACAAAAAATAAAAAAGTGCTACAGCATATGATTAAATACTTTTCTTTTTTTCTCCACAGTTTATATGATTCTATTCTCTCTACTTTTCATTGTGCTTAACCATTTTGTTAGCTTCGCACCATTTCTCATAAGGCTCCTTCTAATTTCTATAATCGTATAACGTTGGTTTTGGAGGGCATGGCTGGATCAACACATATTTGTAGCCTTTAGCAGTGAGAATATTAAATAGATTGTATTTCCAATCTAAATAATTTTCGCCAGTGAATTCATTTTTAACAAGGATAATTAATAATGGGTTGATGAAAGACATTTTCTAAAAAAACAAAATAGATATGCATAAATACTTTGAAACAATATTCACAATAAATGACATAAATGTAAAAAAAATAAATACATTTTAATTTATTGTAACGATAATCTAGTACCGCTTTGACAAGCTATCTATTAGGGAAGTCATGTCGACACTTACTAAATCCAATTATCCATTGGATTCTTTACTTTCATGAAGAGACATAATAAATAATTATCATTATCCTTTTGGGCCTAAATTTGTTAACAGAGCTTCGTTGGGAAGGCTAATAACAAATTTTAGTTGAGTGTATAACCATTGTTTCAATCTATATATTTTTCATATCAACAGTCACCGTTGGGGTGAACAATCGATTAAAAAATATTTCAATTTTATCTTTGAAGAAGTTCATCAAATAAGATATCTAATATATATACCCTCTATAGGAAGCATCACCGTATCATGAAGTCGATGTATATATATATTTTTTTATTGAATTAACAATGAAGACCATGGGAAAAATTATCTTGAATTTTTCCTCTCCGACTCAATATTTTAAAATTGGTTTTTCCTCTTTTAAAACATACATAAATTATATTGTTAATTGCATGCTTCCTATAATATTATCTAGATGATATCCAATATTATAAAGCATTTGCAAATTACAAACAATATAATGTGATTCATAATATATGAATGACATGTATCATTATGCATAGAGTGACACTACCTATTCTATATGACATGTTATCATGAAATGTTATCATCCAAAACAAAACATATAGAAAAATAATTAAATAATCTTAATTCATGGCTTTTCCTAAAATGAAAAAATACATTAATCCTAAGCCTAATCTTCATAGGGCTTCTTGTCAATGTCCATCTTCCATAAACTTGTCTTTGTTAATGGACTAGGGGAAATTGAGTTTTTAAATTTATTATTGATCAAATTTTAATTTTGAAATAAAATAAATAAAATCCCTTTTTTAAAATAAAACTTTTGGACCAAAATATATTTAATGTATTCAATTTTATCTATGCATTTTAATCCATTAAACTCAATTTTAATTGGACCTAAAACTATGATTCATTAAGCCCAAAACTGTTTTTGAACTTAAATGTAAAAAATTAAAACTTTCAGCCCAAAGAGAAAAATATGAAACTATAGGGATCTCAATAATAAAAACCATTGAAACCCTAAATCCATTTTTTCTCTCCCCAGCCGCCATCACCATAAAGGGCGGCCACTGTTCACGCATCTCTGACGCCGATTTGACCATCACCGCCGCACGAGAAAGCAATTAAACAACGTCCTCCGCTAGATGCAACCGCCTGCAAGTTTCTAGCCCCCCCCCCCCCCCCCCCCGCGCACACTTAAGTTGCTGGTAGGGCTGTTGGTTGTGCGCTACAGCTGCTGCGTGTGCAGCATGCGCTACTGGCCGCTGTGCATGCAGCGTGCACTGCAGGTTACCGCTGAAATTTCTGGCCTTCATTCTCTAATCTGTCGTCGTGTGATAATTCTCCAACGATTTACAAATTTCCTAGGCCAATTTCGGCTTACAAAAATTCTATAACAGTAAAATAAATCAAGAGAGAAACATGGTGATAAAAAACCACCCCTCTTGTTATAGATCCAAAGAAAAAATACAGCAGAAAATCTAACCATGAATTAAGACAAACCAAAAACATGCTTTATTCATATATTAAACAAATAATATATATCTGAATAAATTGTGCCACTCTAATACATAAATATCAAGATTGATTTCATACAAAATTCTTATATATTAATATGAGATGGCTCTGATACTAAATTGTTGGAGAAAAATCAGTTTTTTAAATTTTTTATAAAACCTTTTAAGATCGCTCTCATACAATATATAAGAATTTGTAATCTAGAAATCGTACCTTTAAAATTCGATTTGGCTTTTTCTGCTGAAGTGATTTAGGCTCCCAGATCATGATCCGTCACCACCACTCCTATTAGATCAAAATCCACCACCAAATAATCTTCCAAGCTATGACTCAAGTTTGATCTGCACTTGATGTGTGAGTGCCTTTATCACCACTAAAGCAACTAGCACGAGAAAATTTTTCTCTCAACAATAGAGAGAAAAATCTTTTTCTCTAATCTGTATAAAGTGGCTGCTCTATCTTCTTTAGGGAGAAAATAAGTCCTTTTATATCTCTATCTAATGAAAACCCTAGGCTCCAATTTTTTTATATTATTTAATTTTATTAAATCAAGTTTGATTTAAATTAAAAATAATAAAACCAAAAGTAACATTACTTCTTTCTTGTCATAGGGCCCACTTTGTAAAATAACACAAGGCCCCTTAGACACAAGTACATTATATGGAGTCTCCCATTAAATAATATATTTAGGTTTTTAACTCAAATAACTAGTTATCTTTATTATTAATCCAGTAGTGGCGCAGTCAATTAAATGAGCTAACCCGGGAATCATTTGGAAACATACAATAATGGCTATAATAATTATATATGTAATTAAACTAATAATGGCTATAATAATTAGATCTGTAATTAAACTAACTCAATTATTTAATTCTAAATCTACTCCACTAAAAGATTGGAACTGAACTCCATAATTGTATGCTCGAATAATAATTCGTCCCAAGCCACATCGATTTCTTTACTGCATAATCCTTTGTACCACATCATTAATTAAATCGATATCTCAACTGTCCAATCGATTTAATTACATCTCATTCCTTAATACTTACTGATTTTCTCTAAGTATCATTTCAACATACTAAATATTTTGATACACTCTGAGCAGAGAATTCTATGATCAAGTGCTGAAAACCTATCAAGAGATGTGTTGTACAAATTCTATATTGTTAATTTATAACTCTAATACTTATAATTGCTCCCACCAAGATACCGGGTAATCTTGACCACAAGTGTGTATCGTGCCCATTGGTAACTTAAATGGAATAACAATTACAATAATGAAATCATAACTAACTCAAGATTAAGATTACAGTAAAATCAATGCCTATAAGATTTAATAAGTCTGACAGTCATTTAAAGGTTAATTAAATCTCATATGTGATCCAGCTCAATATAGTCAAACTATATCAGTAAATTCATATATGATTAAGACAAATCATTCAATGAATTTACTACAGTCTAAACATAAATAGAGCGTCCAACTCTATTTATCAACTGCGAACTAAATTTATTTAATCATAAGATCACTTGTATTTATGTCTTCTGTGAATCCATATGATGATCACATAAATACATATAATATGATTAAACGGACATTATTCAATAAATATTTTTGCAATTGAAAATATCTCAAATATTTTATTAATTAGAAAATAAATTAAAATGCTTTAAAAGAGCATATAATCCCAACATAACTCTCCTTTGTGATTGGTTGCATCCTTAATGATTGAAACTCTCCATTTATTTTAACTGTTTGTCATGCTTGTATAATTCGTATACGAGCTTTGAACCCACACTTATTTATATTCTCTTTATCTGGCACATCTCTTTCTTCATTTTCTTCTGCAGCCACATACTTTTTCTTTTTTCCCTTTCGGAAAATACTTTCCTTGACGGGCACAAAAATTGCCTACTAATTACTTTATTCGAAACCCATCTATTCTTAGTTTAAGTTCAAGTTCGAATCCAAAATTAATTCTTGTCGATTATAACTTCAAGCTTCTTCCATTGATTCAAAAGTTATTCCCACGAATGATGTTTTAAAGTTATCAGTACGATTTTTTGGGCTACTTATTTCATCATTCATCTCTTGAATTATTTCAACCACTTTGACAAAATCTCATATTTTATATCATGGTTAAATATCAAGAAGTTATTATTCAAATGATCATAAACATCATATAGAAATTTATTTGTCAACCAATGTTTAACTAAAAGATTAATTAAAGCATGGTGATAGAGGAAACAATAATTTATTTGTCAATCAATGTTTAATTTTTTAAAAAAAAGATCATCTACACAAACTATTATAATGGGAAAAAAAATATCATCAAGGCGTTCAAGGTCTATTTATATGTATATAAATGTTTTTAGTTTCAAAAATGTTTATATCACCATTTTTTTAAATAATTATGTCTGTAAGAAATGCAGTTGGGTCATAATGGCATAATTAATTGGGAAAAAAGAAAGACTATATGACTATTTTTACAACAACTAAGATCTATTTGCATATTCGAGCAAAGCTTAGGATGAGGGTGTCTTTTCCCAAATAGTATATAATAAGACTATTTTATTGTGATGCAGCTAATTTAATACACTTTGATTCTTCGCTAAATGGTTGACCCGGACTGGCCGTGTGTGCATTTCTTGCCCATGGACAAATTAATGAAATTATAGTAAGTTGGACTTTGCGAATATAAAATAATTTTAAAAAAAATCATATTTTACTTGATCTTCATGCCAAGCAAATCTAATTAATTTTTAATATATAGTAGTCAAAATTCATGGCTGCTGGAAATTGGCAAGGAAATTTCATTAAAATGATTGTTTTACTCATAACACCTAGAAACGTTCATTTTGAATAGAAAAGATTTCATGGCTGAATTTTCCAGATAGAAAATAGTGACGAGACAAAATGCTAGCAAAATGCTGTTGAAAACAATGTTAAACCGGATCCAGTATGCCGTATTTATGATTAAGTGTGTTATCCAAACACAATTTGTCGTTGCTTTTCTCAAGGTTTTGTATAATTTTTTTCTACAACACCTAAAAACTTTTTGGTGGTGTTTGGTTGGGAGGAGAGAATAGAGGAGAGGAAAGTAATTTAAATTCTCTTTTTATTTCCATTATTTGGTTTGACAAAATATATAAAAATTTAATTTCCACTACAATTTAATATTCATCATAATGTAGAATTTGAATTCCACACCAAGAAATGAAGAATTTAAATTCCTCTTATGTTAGAAACTAAAGTTTCTAAAATTACCCTTCAACTTTTCAACTTGTTTAATGTCATTAATAATTATTATTTATAATTTTATTTTATTGATTTAATATTATAAATGGATCACCGTCAGAAAATCACCGGACTATCGCTGGAAAGTCACCGGAAAGTTGTCGGGCCACCCTGGACGTTGTCGGAAAGTCGTCGGACCACACCGAATGTGGCTGGAATGTCGTCGAACCACCGCCGGACGTCACCAGAATCCTGCCAGACTTCACCGGAAAGGAGCCGGACGTTCGCCGGACCTCCACCGCCAGCCACCGGACCGTCATTTTATTTTTTATATACATATTTATTACTAATATAAATAGTTAAATATTTAAGGTAAAGGGTAAATTAGTTTAAAGAAAAAAATTATAATTCTTTTCCTTGTTAAATTTTATATCAAATCAAACAACAAAATCTAATTTTACTATTTTTTTACATTCCTTTCTTCTCTCTTCCTCTCCATTCCACTCTTTTCCTCTCCTCCCTTTTCTACAAACCAAACATGACCTTTAAGTAGCTGCCAAGAGTCAGCCTTCCGATTCCTAGAATTTGAGCCTTGGCTTGGTACTAAAGTACTTGATAAAAATATTACACTGCAGAGCCACAAAAAAATTTTCCGAAAACCACTACTACATGAATTTATATATCATGATTCACAAGTGGCTGTATATGGTTCAATGTATTGCTTCATCTTTAATAATTAATTTTGGGATTGTTTATAATTAATGTTTTCTTTTTTCTTTTTTTGTGAGAGTCATACAGATAGAATGGTCAATTTGATTTATTAGTGAAGATTGAAAAAATATAATCTTTTCAACGGAAACAAATGCTCTTCACATTTTCCTCCGAAATCAGAGTAATGAAGACTTCTAAATTTCCACCCATCTTTGATCTTCAGAATTAATAATGCCGACGAAGTTGGTGTGAAAGTTCTATCCAATTTCCACCAAGAGAGAGAGAGAGACAGAGAGAATTTTGACAATGAAATTGAATGAGTGCTTAATTAATTGACTAAAACAAAAATTTTGCTTCTTTGGTAAACCCGTTTCATATGGTTCAAACCATCAGCCATGTGATCTGAGCATGACTATAACTTAACTGTCGGCATAATTACGGGCTACGGCATGGGCATTTGCAAATTAGTTTAAGAAATTTTTAGTTCATCATATTTTACAACGTTTTGAATAATATAACTCCGTTTTTCTTTACAATTCCAAATAAGATTGGAAAATAAAAACTTGTTTAAATTTATATATTTAACATGTCTCTTCTCACTAAACACGAACTTTTGGTCCATCCAAATCTTTCAAAAAATATAAATATATCGGGCTAAAATTATTTTTAAAATAACACAAAAAAGGCCGATAGTGGGCACTAGTGATATTTTTATTTTAAAAAATAAATTAATAATTTATAACAATAGAAATTATTAAAGTATGGCTAATACTAAGTTACATGCATGTAACTTAGGGGGATCCTTAAAGTATATTTATTACATTCTATATTAATTGCTCCAAACACAGTACAATATTAAAATTTGGTAGATTCAATGCAACACATCGTAGTTCATGCTATTACATTCCATATCATACAGTCTAATGCGATGCACTGAATGAATCCTAACATTTTCCTCTGACATTGTTGTAGTTTTATTTGCGATACCATAAAAATTATTTGTGATAAACACCATCTAGAAATTTGACGAAAGTCATTTCCATTTGTTAGATACCAAATTTTCACATGGTCATAAACAATTGAGTTTAAATATACACACCAAGAAGAGTGTTGAGATCATCAGTATTAGGGTATGTTGAGATCATCAGTCATTTCCATTTGTTAGATATCAAAATTTCACATGGTCATAAACAATTGAGATTAGATATATACACCGATTATGGAGTAAGAAGAGTGTTGAGATCATCAGTCTTAAGGTACGTTTAGGATTGAAGTTGGGCAGCTATAGCTTAAAAATTACAGCATTAAAGTGTTTGGTAAACACTATCTGTTGTAATTTAGAATATATGTTGATATAATTTTTCACTTGTTTAATGAAAAATCTATTATATCTTTAATAATTTTGTTTAAAAGCTACAGCATGTTAATCCTGAACATGACCTTAAATGAGTAACGATAGACATCCCAATATTTTATCCTACATTATATCTCAAATGATGTGGCATGTGATGTGCCATTTATTGAGTGGTAAATAATTTTTGACAATTTTTAAGTGATTTAGTTGTATTATTCTACAATCTAATTGACGAATTCTATATCATTTGTGATAAAATTTTGGAATGTATGGCACTTTTCATCTTAGATTTAGGGCCCATTTAGAATTATTTTTGGGAGGCTCAAAAGTGATTTAAAACTGTTAAAAGTTAATTTTGGTAATTAGTAAATTTTTCTTTTAGAAATTACTTATAGCAGATTTTAAAAATCAGGAAGGAGTAGTTTTTCAAAATCTGATTTTAAAAAAAAATTATACTTCATAAAATTCTATATATACCCTCGTATATATTATGAAAATAAAAAATTATCCTCATTAATTAGAAAATAAAATTATTATATTTAAAGAGATTATTATCATTACCAATTAGATTGAGATAACAAAATAAAAAATATAAGTTTTTTAGTTATCAATTATTATATATACAAAATAAAAATATTTTATATACATGTTTATGAATGTTAATAAATTTTATTTAATATTTTGTTAAATTAAGTCACTTATATTCTTATAGTAATTTAATAATAAGATTTACTAAACACATACAATTGCTTGTGATTTTCTTGCAAGTATTTTCGGACATGAAATCATGAATACTCCAACTAAGGTTGGAAAATAGGCTGGGCCCAACTTGGCCAAGCCTATGCCCAGGTATCTGGCAGTTGAGATAGGCCCAACCTGTCCACACTCTTTGTGGACCAGACCTTTTTGAGCCCAGTCTTTAAAAAAATCATAAATTCTTTTATTTTTAATTAAAATTTAGCTATTGGAAATTGTCTTTATATATCCTTTTCCAAGGAATAATATTGTTCGTACAAATAATGGAAACAAATTTGTGGGGTTATATACATACATACATAAATACCAATATATTCAATATAAATCCTGATGAAACAAATTGTATTTTGAGAGCGCAAGGGGTATAGTTATCCAACTCAATTAATTTTTAATGAAGTCTAATTCTTTCTTTGTGAGAAGATGAATGCAAAACAGTGCTAAATTATCTTCCAAGTTCCATCTTTCATTATTTACTCAAAAGTCATGGCTGACGAAAGTCTAATATAAAACCAGTAGAATGATATGTAATTGATCATCATCACATTCTTTTGATCTGTCAGAGCTTGTATCTTAAGAAATTAAAATTCTTGTCCAAAAAAAAAAAAGATTAAAAAATTATAGTTGACACGTAGACCACATCTGCTGCAAATGAAAATCATGTACGTAACTGGAACGAAAAAATAATAAAAGAAAATCAGCTGATATATTAGCAAATATATAGCAGCCGCTCACAGCGAAAAATGCAGTGAATACAAACTGAGATCAAGAATACAAATTGGGCAATGTTGGACAATTGCTGCAGTACTATATTACAATCATCGACAATTAAGAAGAAGAAGAAAAAAAGAAGAAAAGAAAGTTAAAAACCCACAAACTTAAATAACAATTAAATACTTTTCTTTCAACCCATCATTCTTTGATTCATTGGAGCCATCATAGTGGCTTGCTGGAGATGCATGTTCTGATTCCGTGCTAGGTTTCCTTGATATCCTGCATGCCACAATCAAATAAAATCCCAGATTTACTTTGCGGTTCTTAAGCAAATTTATCGATCATAAAAAAAACTGGGCATATATAAACGGATAGTGAAAGTAAAAGGCTTCAGATTTTTCTTTCTTTTTCTTAAAGGAATTTTACCAATGGAAGGATCCCAGCCTCTGGATTGAAGCTCTCTGTATTCTTGACAAAGAGCACACCATTCGCAGAGACAGTGAGTGATCCAATCCGGCGCCGGAGCTTCAGGGAGGTTGAACTTGCTCCTAAGCTTGGTCCTGTACGTGCATGACATTATGCATGGTATCGCTATGCAGAAGGCAATCCCGGCGTACAGTAACCCACTTGTCCCACAAGCTAATTCAAACAACAACCAAATTATAATTAATTATGTTAAATTCATTGGGGAAAAAAAAGTGTATGATTAAGAAAAAGAAAGTAGAATCCTGTAGAAATACGATTAACTTACAGGTGTGGCCATCATCGACTATCTCCGCAAGCTGGCCGAACGTCAAGCATGGGAAGCAAGCCGTAACAAGAGCTGAACGGTTTTCGAAAAATTCATCAATTAATATTTGGGTTCTCATTTTGTTTGACAAATTACTCAGAAGAGACGCACACTCTTGATCTGCTTCTACGAGATTGCTTAAATGTTTATGTGAGAAAATGGTCAAAATCCCATAGATTCAAACATTTTTTTTTAGTGTCCTATACTATTTTATACCATGTTTCAAAACCCACTAAACAGTAAAAGTTTTTAATGAGTAAAATATTGAAAGACACAAAAAAATCGAAAGTTAACAGCAAGAGATTTGTGATGAGCTTTGAAACATGGTAGAGAAATAATTAATTTGGAGGATTTTAAGAGTAATGATACGTTTACAAATTATTGCACAAACCTTTTTGTATATTGTGATATGGCAGCTTACATGGCATGAAGGGGTTGGTTGATTGAAAGAATTACAAGCCCCACATAATTGTTTTCGATTCTCTCATAATTTGAATTTTTCTCAATCAATTCTCTTAAATTAAGAGAGAATTTTAATTCTCTTCATCAACTACTTTCGCTTCTTAATCATTCCTTTCATGTCCGTACGCTGCCACCTCATGTTATATAAAAAGATTTGTATTCATTAAAAAATTTGAGAGAAGAAATTTGGAATGTATATTATTATTCAATTAAAAAACTTATCAGGTATTAAACTCGGAACAAGGGAGGAGAGGATCACCATTCATTGGGTCATTCATGCAGTCAAACAGGCCGCTACTCCAAGCGTTTTCCTGAATTGACTTTGGGCCTGGGCTTGGCACTGGAATTCCATATTGGGCCTGTGGTCCATTATTATTCTGATACTGCATCACCGGAGGAGCTTGGTATCCGACTGTAGGAGGCATTTGTGCTGTGGCCTGAGGATACATCATAGGGGTTGTTTGTACGGTAACCTGAGGGTGCACAGGACTCCTTTGCTGGCTTGGTGGTGGAAACGGCACGGCCGTCTGAGTACCCGGTGGTGGGAACTTCACAGGGTGGGCTGGAATTTTTTGTGGGCCTTGTGGTGGGTATGCAGCTACAGGCTGATTAGGGCCATTTGGAAACGTTTGGTTGTTTTGCTGCATTGTGTGTGGTACAATTGCTGGCCCAGGTGTTTGAGCCCTATAGCCCTGGTTAGCAGGTAGTGGTGATTGTGCTTCTTGTTGTTCATAAGTTGGTGCAGCAGTGTTTTCGTATTGATATTCTTGAGGTTGTAGCTCATATTCTTGAGCTTGCTGATGAGCTGAAGAGCCTGCCGCTTCGGGATTTCCCATGATTTGCTGCTTGAGAGAGCTCAATAATTGGTATCTGGGTGCTAATATGCTACTAGGTGTACTTTGATTTTATATATAAGCTAGGTGCAAAGTATGAAAGAATAAGCAACTTGCACCAAGAATTCACTAAAATTTAGGTAAAAAATTACAAAAACAAAGACTTTGATGAAGTGACAACTAATGCTGACAATTGTATTTGAATGGGTTTACTTTGACTTAAAAAAAATTTTCGATTCTTTGCTGAAGGGCTGATGTATTGCTTAGCTTCGCCATGTGAGCACGATTGAGCCTGTAGTTATAACAGCATGGGCATGGCAAGTTGACCTCAACTCTGTTGGCTAAAGAATTCAGCTTATTAAGTTTAGAAAACTTCACATATTTTCATGCAAACATAGACTTAAATTGGTTGCCAATAATAATTTAGTTTGGCAGCAACTTTTTTTTTTTTTTCATTTAGCTCAATCTTGATGTAGGGTGGTTTCGTACAATGAATAGGGTAGCTTTCAAAGGTTATAACTTAGTTATCGGTGTTTATTTTGATCGTATAAGATATTATTTTGAAACTTGTGATAAGATACACCAAACCCAAATAGCATAGGCTTTTTTGTTCCATGATCGAGCCATAAATTCTATTTTTTTCTGATCGTTTTATGGTTTTAAATTATTTTTCATGTTACTTCCAAGATTTTTTTTTCAGATATCGAATTCTTGTGTTATTTGTTTTGTTTTTTATTTGGATTAGGAGAGAATTTCATTATAAAATAATATTTTGGATTTGCCTACTTTTGTAAATTTGTGATATTTAAAGTTAGTATAAAAGGGGTTCAAAATTCTAATTTTGTTCATTCATACTTTTCAACGATACTGTCATCATTTATAGACTTAGTTTCTCTTAACTATCAATCTTGTTTATATTTCCACATTGTCAAATCTTCTCTTCTCCTACGTGAGTGGAGTTTGAAACGTAGACCTCTTATTTTTCAAGATAAGAAATTTTACAGTCTTAATTAAATGACACTCACAACTAGTAGAAACACGACATTTTATATTTCTTAACACTATTGAGAAACTTTCAAACTCCTATGTATGTAAATTTGAAAGGGAACGTAAAAGAACAGCGAAAATACATATAAATTCCTATTCTATCTCAAATTGTATTTTTTTTTCACTGATCAATCTCATCTTCAACCTGCCCCTTCCACTTGCATATAAAATAAAAACTCAAATAGATAAACATAAAGAGTGTTACAATTTCATGTAGATAACAAATTTTAATTTAACTTATAGTGATGTATAGTGTTGAATAAGCTGATAATAAATTGGTACTTCTACCTTCAATTCTTAATCAATTTAAGTGTTGATCATCATATGCAGTTAATTTCCTTAAATTATTATTTTTCATTATCAAGAATATTTCTTACTGGTTGGAGTTGTTTTACCCAGTTTTTAATAGGAATTTAGAAAGGCCTTAGTCCAAATTATACTTTTCTCTTGCTAATGACCGAGGAGATGGACATCATGTAGCGATTTATTGATAGAGATGGAAAATATACATAAATATGGCACATTTAACTATCTTTTTTTCTCTTTTTTTTTTTCTTTTTAATTTGTGAAGATTGCGCCATGCAATAGCATATTTTAGATTTAATTATAAGCTTGAAAAAACAACCGCAAATTTGCTCTCCTTTGTCTCACTTCAATATGCATGTATCTAATTATTGTGGATTATACAATTCTCTCTTTTTTTTTTTGGTTAATTTTCTTTCTACTTGAGAGACCATGATTAACGGGCGGGAATGACTTGACTTAATCGTCGAGCGTTGACTAATAGAGCCTAATCATCTCTTACCAAACACGTAAAGACCCCGGCCAACTGGCTGACATTGCACGAGTCAATGCTGTGAATTATTAGGTTGGAGTCTTTAAACAGTTCCTCAGCCAATTGCTATTATTTAACTATAGCCAAATATAAATAAATAATTCTATGATTTTGCCGGATACGGAGTTGCGTGGAATATTAGGACATATTACCAATATAAATGGATTTCGATTGATCATTTGCTATGGGTTTTTCAAATACAATCTTATTGTTAGTGAAAAAAAAAAAGTACACTGCAATGCTGGTGCTATTTACTTACCAAAAACTTCTATTTCATAACAGATCCTTCATTTTTATAGTATATAATATTGAAAAAAAGAATCCTTTTTATTTCAAAGTAGTTGTGCCTTAAAAACTATATATAATTATCATAGCAAATAGAACCTACATCCTTTGCTCTTTTTTACGAATGAAAATTTGCGACATGACCTGCTAATCTAACATGAAAGTTCGAATTAACCTAAAATTACATGATTGTCTAAGGACTAAGGGACCAAACTCATGTGAGATATTTTCTAATCATGTCAGTTCAAGTTAAGAGTTTCGGACATGTAAACTAATTTCTTACACGGTTTTTAATTATATATGACAATGTTTCGACTTAAATTTTTTAATTACAATGTTGACACGAAGTTTGAACAATTAATTTCATCTAATCTAATGTTTGATATTGAAAGAGTACCCCCTCGTACCCGAAATCATAGATCTAATGTTTTATCCTTCTCAAGCAGTTCTACGAATTCAAATTGAAATGTAAAAAGTGAGAATGTTTTCATACATGATTGATACCGCTAACCATCAGAACCACTAGTATTTATTTGTTTTCATAAAAAGCAAAAGTACTACCATTTCTTTTACCATCTATATATATATATTAGAAATGGTTAACAGGCATCTTAATTTTTTTCTTCATGTGAAAAAACTATTAAGTCATATGTTTTAATAGAGAGAGAGTCAACCTCAGATTCAAAATTAAAATCCGGACAAAATTACATAGTCATAAATGAGTTTACAACATTATAAAAGTTCATTTCCTATTTCGTAAGTCTGTCCTGAACTTTAAATTCATTGTTTTACAACAACATTGTAAACTCATCTCAGATTTTAATCCAAGATTAAAAAAATTTCGTATGCACATACACAAATCAGATGCAGGCATTCTTTTTTTTTTTTTTTTTTTTTATGCGAACATGCTGTTAAATTGTGCAATTTAACAGAGTAATTTTTTACTGTGCTATAAAACCGTGCAGTTTAACAGCGTCTGAACTGACTCTATCAACCGTAAGGTTAATAGTGAGGGCGATCGCACTAAAGAAGGACTATATATATATATATATATAGCAAAATGGTATTAATATTTAGAACTTAGAACTCAAGCAGCTAAATAAAGAGAACTTAAAATTTACGTACGTTTTTGAAGAGACAATGTCACTCTGTATAAACATCTATTGAGCAACTTGTTGCCTTGTTGGTGGGGGCAAAACAGCTTGCAAGTTCTTGATCATCCTGTCAAGATCCTCCAACTTTTCATTTGCATTAGCCTGCACTAAATATCTCTGCAGCATCCTATACGATGCTTCACTCACTTGCCTTCTCCTCACCAACATTTGTTTAGAGCATTCAAAAGCTTCTTCCCACCGTCCCCTTGAACACAATCCCGTTACCAAAAGATCAAGTGCATGACCATGAGGACAAAACCCTCTATCAATCAAGTATCCCCAAAGATTCAAACCCAAATCAACCCGGAAATTTACGCAAAAGAATTTCATCAGCATCACAACTGTTCTTGTTTTGGGCACAAATTTACCCTCAATCATCCGGTCATAAAGCTTGCAAACACCCTCCAAGCCACTCGACTTCATCAGTCCGAAGAACATTGTATGATACGTCACATTGTCGTGCCCAATACGCTTCTCCTCCATCTCATCCATCAATTCCATCGCAGCATTCAGATCTCTACATCTTATGAGCGAGCTAATCATAGCATTATAAGCCCCGATATCAGGCTTTAAATTCCTCTTAGGCATTTCATCAAACAGCTGCCTCGCCTGGTGTATGTTCCGAACAAGCCCGGCACCATGAATCAAAGTAGTGATTGTTTGCAACGAAGGCAAGCAAGCAACCCGTTCCATTTCTTCAAAAAGTCTCATAGCATCACCAAAGCATCCCTTTTTACAATAACCATCAATTCTAATATTATAAGTAACAACGCTCGGCCTAAACCCTCTTAGTACCATTTCATGATAAAACATCTCCATTGCTGTAACGTCCCCAGATTCCTTAAACCCCAGAAGCAAAATGTTCATAGTTTTGTTGTTGGGAGCAAATCGCGAAAGCAATTTTACAAACACTGACCTCGCCTCTTTCATTTCCTTTTGAGTGCAAAATGCTTGAAGAAGTACATTAAACTCTTCGCTACCGAACTTCCTTATCCCAACAAAAATTTCCCTCTCCATTCTGTCAAATGCTTCGAGGGTTTCTTCATAAGATTGAAATTTGGAAATTCTTGACAGCATGATGCTCATGGACTTAAGTGTGAGCAGCGAAGGGTGAGTGCGTTGCACGTGTGACATCAGCTCCCAAGCTTGATCGAAATAGCGCATACGTGCGAGGATGTGGAGGGTCTTTTCGAAAGCGTCGGGGGTTGGAGTGAAGTGGGGATGTTGAAGGGTGAATTTGAAGAATTCGAGGGCTTTAAGGCCATTCGAGTGAGCGGCGAAGAGGCGGCCGAGAACGTTCTCGACGAGAGTTGAGGAGAGGGGAGTTGTTTGCGGGAGGTGTTGGAGGAGTGTTGGGTGCAGTGGTTGATCGGGAAATGGATGGTCGTTGATGATTCTGGTGATCCGCTCGATTTCGGAAGATTGAGTTGTAGTAGAAAATAATAAGGCAAGCCTGTCGGAGATTCCAGGAAATTTATCGGATCTCTTCAATCTCTTCGCCAGGAGCATCCTTTGGTATTGAATTTTTAATAGCGATGGTGGTCGAGTGCAAGCGCGGGGCACGCAACATATTTGAACTTCTCGGGCCCATGAAATTTGGGTCCATCTACATTTGCAAGGAGCAGTTCAAATATTCGAGCTCTAACATAACAGAGGTATGGACTGATAAGGTCATGGTTCCAATAAATTTATGATAGCAAGTATCGGTAAATTATAAAATTATATTAAAAAATTTATTTTCATAAAAAAGAATTAAATTGTTTTGTGACACGATGGACCATGGTACATATTAATTGCTTATGTTCCCGCTAATTTTGGTCTTAAAAATTATGTTTAACAAATTCTACCAAGCACAGTTTTTTTTAATTTTTAATTTTTATCTTTCAACTCTGCAATTGTAACAAAGTCGACACATTTTTCATGCTATTGAGAGAATAACAATAGATTTTTCTGTCTCAAAATATCTATTTTTATTATTAGACCGAACGCACTCATGTCAATGTAGTCATCAGCGGAGGCCCAACACAGAAATTTAATGTCTGCGTCACCATCATAAGCCCAAAAAGAACCAAGCCCCTTGAAACACACGCTTAATACAAAACTATTTAGAAGGAAATAACCACCGTATTACCAACCGACTGTCGCCTGAGATCTGTGAAAGCAAATGAATCTTACCTCTTGATCCTCTCATTGGCGCGCTGATTTACACAGAAACCAAATATAAACGCACAGCAATTGGTCCCAAGATCCGAAATTCTAAAAAATGGAGGCTCCGCTAGGTGGATCCGACAGAGACAAACCTAACACTTCCTCCTCTTCTCCTGTCTCCGTCATCTCCAACTTCTGGAAAGGTAACGCTTCATTTTTTTATTTTTTTTAAATTCCATAGCCAATGTTATTGATGAGACCATGATTCTATCATTTAGTCGGAGAAAAGCGTTTGGCATCACTGTGACCATAATTTGTCTCAAACATTTAGCACAGTTAGTGCGGCCAAAGGAGGCATTAGTTCAACATTTTTAGTCAATTTTTAGCTACAGGCGTTGTGGATTCGTATTACGAAAGCTGTGAAATTATAATTAAGTTGATGAGGAGCTATTATGATACAGTGTGTTATCTGAGATTACTGTTTTTCGTCATATTTAATCTTCGTGTATTTTAATGTCTTTGGTTGAATTTATTTGGATTCAGCTGGAACTAGTGTATCAAGGTGGACTGAACTGTGAAATATACGTTAGTTCATGTTAGTGATTTATAGGAACATATCATGTCTCATGCTCTGTTATATTAGCTTTCTTTTCGATTAATTTTATAGCCTTGGATCAATTACATTTGGAAACAATATGAGATAGTATAATTGCTAGGTGAGTTTAGTTTTTACTATGACAGTGTTTGCTATGGCTTCTCAGTTGTGCTTTTGTTAATAGAATTTTTCTTCCCTAGTATGCTTGATCAACCCATTGAAAAGGCTCTATATGACATTAATTTGTACCTTTAGTTTGTCATTTTCATCATATGATGATAATGTACTTATATCTTTGTTGGAATGGCTTGCTGATTTCTTCTTCTTTGCTCTCTCTCTCTTTTTTCCCTTCTTTTTTCCCCTTCCTAGAATTTGATTTGGAGAAAGAAAAAAGTTTGCTTGATGAACTAGGACTTAAGATAGCTGAAAATCAAGAGAACAGTCAAAAAAACCGACGGAAGCTTGCAGAGAGCACCAGAGGTACGTAATTGAAATTGTATGCGAATAACCTAGAGAATATCAAATACTCGTTTTGGGTTGAATTTATTTGTGTAGTTATGGAGAGAGGTTTCAGCTAGATCTCCCTTTTATATCCTCCTTTTTCTGTATTTTTTTGGATAAGTTTGTCAGTATTGATGTTTCTAGTTTTGTCCAACAGATTTTAAGAAAGCTTCACCAGAGGAAAAATTAAGCCTTTTCAATTCTTTACTTAAGGGTTATCAAGAAGAAGTTGATAATCTTACGAAAAGAGCAAAATTCGGAGAAAATGCATTTCTTAATATCTATCAAAAACTTTATGAGGCTCCAGATCCTTATCCTGCTCTTGCTTCAATTGCTGTGAGTATTAGATTGTTCATGTTCTTGTTTTAGGTTTATCAGTTTCACGCATAATTAAATTCGCTTTTGTTATATGAATGAATTCTATTGGTCTTGTTGAGAGATGTTCTCTATATTAAGATAGAAGTTAGAGGATTCTTAAGTGTCAATTCATGATTTACTTATGGATGTTAAGATCTATATCTTGTGCCCAAACAGATGTTTTTATGGGTGAGACTATTTGCACTCTTAAAATTAGTTTGAACACTCTTATTTTATAACAAAATACCCGTCATATGAATTACTACTAAGGGCTCTCTCTTATAAACTAATATAATATAACTACTTTGAATACTCATATAGTACACTCACTATTTATTATTTAATTCTCTTGACATAAACCCTAAAAATTTTATTTCCAATCTTTGAAATAATATTTAGTTAAACAAGGAGCAAATCAATACTTTTAATATATTTTGAACACATTTTTCTTTTTTGATTCCAAAAAAAATTATTTTTTGTAGTCTTCTCCTTTTTCTCCTTTGTCTTATTCTTCTTCTTCCTTTTTTTATTCTTCTTCTTTTTCTTCGTCTACTACTACTTCTTCTTCTTCTTCTTTTTTTTCTCTTTGTGGCCAAATGACCAACTTTCTTCTCAATTGTTAGGTTAAAAAATTGGGATCTAAAAGCCAATATTGACCATATTCTTCAATAGATAAAAACCAATAACTAAAACTTGTGTTAAAGAATTTGTTTAGAACATAATTTGATTCCATTGTTGTATGTACTAAGTTGTTATTAATTCATTTTGGATGTGCTAAATAGTTTGATTGGTGTTTTGAGTAAATTAATTTAACTAGCTAAAGTAAAGTCTATTTTTGAATTCTAGAGAGTGTAGAAGTAAAACTTAATTTTTTAAATTTAGCACATGAGTATAAAGAGTAATAGAGTGTTCAGAGTAACTTTTAAAGTGCAAATAGTCCCACTCTTTTTTTTTTTTAATCTATATCCTTAATTTAGAGAAGGACCCGTATGACATGAAAGGACTTTTTGTTCTTATAAACATCTGATACGAAATTAGCAATTATATGTAAAGAATCCAAACTGTTATATCTGCCAAGATTTTCTTTCCATGACCTAATTTAATGGTACCAGGATTCTCTCCTTGGCAAATAAATACTGGTAGATGATTGGTTGTTTTTACAATAAAAAAATTATGAAGGGGTAAATTTTAACCATGCATGGCCAATAATGCACACGTGGTACTAGATCTTTAAAAGCTCAAGAGAGGATCCTTATCCAATTGAATTTGTTGGTATAGTTTTGAACAGATTGTGGCAGAAAGTTTTATTGTGACATGTTCAATTATATTCTAAAGGTCATGTACTATCTTCTTGTAGCTAAGACGTCAATTGTTTTGCTTAAATTGAACCTTCTTTTCTGTTCAGTATAGTCCTCGCCTTCATCACTGTTTCAGTTATCATCTATGAGCCATAACTATCTCGAAGCTTGGTAGTTCATGCTTATTTTAGAAATCACTGCATTTTTTATGTACTCATTTTTTAAAATATTCCTATAAAGACTACAGTTTTCCATTGTGTTGTATTTGTACAAAGAATATGTTTCTGCACAGTTGGCATGTAAGTCACACTTGTCTCTATACAGGAGCAAGATCTAAAATTGTCTGAACTAGAATCTGAAAATCGAAAAATGAAAATTGAGTTGGAGGAATACAGAACAGAAGCAACTCACTTAAAGAATCAGCAGTCAACAATAAGAAGACTCGAAGAGCGCAACCGCCAGTTGGAGCAACAGGTTAGCATCTTATTGCACCCTAGTCATTATGATACCACCAATGTGACAATTTTGTTATTTCCCTGACATGCCTGTGCCCATGACTAGTGTGTGAACAACATGCCAATTGTATTTTATGTGTTAAGATATGTCATTAAAAGCTCTTCTCATGGCCAGATATAACAGTCAGTGATTAAGATCACAGTTTGGAAATTGTTAATGGCATTTTGGTATTGCAGTTTGAACATTTTCAATGGGTTAAAAAAAAATTCCTATATAACTACATGCCTTCTATTAACTCGAGACGTAGTTATGTGTAAAGATGTGAATGGTGATTACTTGGTTTCCTATTTTCTTTTAGATGGAGGAAAAAGTGAAAGAAATTGTGGAGATCAAGCAACGTGGTCTGGCTGAAGAGAATCAGAAGACACTGGAGATTTTACAAGAACGGTATTTTGGTTTTTGTTGAAGTTCATGTTTTACTGGTCAGAATGTTTTGGAGTGTTAGGTTTCATCATGCACTTACCCCTGCTGATAAATGTGAATCTTACTGTGTTAGAAATTCTTTTAATGGTTCTTGTTGAAATTTTACTCTATATCCGGATTCGTGGTTTATTTATTTTGTGCAGGGAGCAGGCTTTGCAGGATCAATTGCGACAAGCTAAAGATAGTGTTGCCACTATGCAGAAATTACATGAACTTGCTCAAAGCCAATTGTTTGAAGTCCGTGCCCAATCAGGTGAGACAATGGATCAGAACTTTTGTATGTTGTTATCTATTTTGACTTTTTTTTTTAATCAAATAGAAAAAAAATTGTTATATTGTCACTTGAATTTGTGAAATCATTAATTCTAATTCTCAATAGAAACTCTGATTTTGGCTGTTATGCTTTTCTTGTCCTCTATGTGAATTTGTGAAATCATTTCCGGTCTACATTTGTATCTTATTTGTTGGTGAATAATATCAGATGAAGAAAGGGTGGCAAAACAATCAGAGGTCAACCTTCTGATGGATGAAGTTGAACGGGCTCAAACACGACTTCTTAGTCTTCAGAGAGAGAAGGTGAAGTCAAATATTCTGTGTTTAGAAATGATTCAACTTGTCTCTTAATTCATTTTAGTGCTGTATTTATGTAGCTGCTTTCTCTTCATTTTTTTTTTGGGGGGGGAATTCATTGTTCAATATCAGTTCTATGTTGTTGTCAATTCATGTATTCATTGTGACATAATTGTTTGAACTTTGAGTTATTTCAACTAATGAAACCAACAAAAAAGGATCACAATTTAGGCAGTATCTGTTGATCTTGCAATTGAAGGTTGAAATTACTTGTGTCCTGTTTTGTAGGATCTCCTACGTTCTCAATTACAATCTGCAAATGATGAGGCTGGAGGTAGGAACAGGTAACACCCTCTAGTTCTATTATTTGTAACATTAATACCATAAAAAGAACTGGAATTTCTGTCATCTTCTGGTGACAAGTTTTCCTCAATTATCAGTAGCAAGGTCCTGTGTTTTTGAAGGTGCTTAAACTATTTAAAAAATTATGAAGTTTTATAAATTTTTTATTTTGATGTAGTAGGTTGTAAAGTAATGTTTTAAATAAATTGCCTGTGTCATAGTAATGTGGAATAATGTGTTTGTTGGAAATTAAGTCTCATGGGTATACTTCAATTAATATCAACATGTTTTACTGCTTGAAATCAGAAATGTCCCCAGAAAAGTAGCATGCCTGTCCGGTAGCAATAGACGAGGCCTGTAGTTTCTTAGGAGTTTAAAACTTGGCTGACATGCCCTAGAGTGTTAGATCCTTACACAACATGAGTGACCTTTCTTTTTGGGGAAAAAAAAAAAGGTGTGTTGGAACGAGCAGCTCTTCTGAAGTAATATGCAAAAATATGTAACGGTCATTTGAGTTTTTTATTATTATTGATTATATTACAGAACAGAAATTTACAAAAGGAAACAAGTTTCTTGCAGAAATATCTGTTACAATTGAAATTTGGGTTTCTTTCTTTTCCCTCCCAACCAAACACTCGCATATTTCTATTGTTTATAATATTTAGAGTTCCATTTCTTTTAGAGCTCACCATTGTCTCCTGTGGTCACAGTGATACTTTGGATTCAAATAGCTACCTTGAAAATTCTTTGAGTGCTAAAGAGAAGATTATCTCTGAGCTGAATTCGGAGCTTCACAATATTGAAACCGCCCTATCAAATGAGCGGGAGCAACACATGAACGAGATCAAGAAATTGAATGCATTGCTTATTGAAAAGGTAATCAGCTACGTGTTTATCAAGTTCTGTTGATTTATTTTAAAGTTTTCTTTCTTCTGTATTTAGTGATTTTTCTACTATCTTAACAGTATATGTAGTCTCACACACACACAAACAAACATGTACGGAGAGAGAGAGAGAGAGAGAGAGAAATTGATGTTGACTTGCTTTTGGAGGTCGTACTGCATTATATTTCTATCAACTACATCCTGCATAATCACAATATTGAAACCAACCTGCCTTTCACATATGACAATTATTATTGCTATTATTATTGTTATTATTTTCCTCACTTATCTATGTTTGCTTGTCTGTTAATCCAGGAAGCTGCTCTTGAGGACATGAAGAAAGAGCTCCAAGCTAGGCCTACATCTAAAATGGTTGATGATTTGCGTAAAAAAGTGAAAATTTTACAGGTAATATCATTTTCTCTCTATATTGTGGTTAATCATTGGGGATTCTTCCTCAATAGATTTTGTTTTAGGTTGTATGAATATGTTGAAATTTCACATAATTTCTCTAGTTTCATTTGGCCTATTTTTAGGTGCCGATGCTTGGACTGCTTTAAACTACATTATATTAGTTGTCTTGCTAGTTATGTGATCTTATTATCCCAATCAATTTAAATGTGCTGAAGTACTTAATTCCCTACAAGCTTAAAATCATTGAGAATTTAAGAAGGAAACCAAATAATTGTTGAAGGATAAAATGGAGTCTTAAATTTTCTAAAGACATATAATAAAGTCCTCATGTTGGGATATATGATTTTGTCCCACTTCAGCTGTTATTGTTGCTTGATGTTTGGGTGCCATTGTGATTTTCTTTTTCTCTCTCTTGAAGTAGTTGGCCATGAATTGTAACTGAGATATATGATTTTCTGCCAAATATGTTTAAATGGACTGGTTAGAACTTGAATTCTATCATTATTTAACATGCACGGCTTTTTTTATTTTGCACTCTATTCATTATGCATCTTGCCATGGTGCTTATATTTTGTGATCCCTACTTTCACATTTCTGTGCATCCTAATAGCATTTGGTACCTCTATCTGTGTAGTTTGATTGTTGTAGGCAGTGTGTAATAATTCAATTCAGTTGGAAGATTAACAATGCTTTGTTATTCTACTGTTTTATATATTTAACCACCATAGGCAGTGGGTTATAATTCAATTGAGGCTGAAGATTGGGAAGTAGCTACAAATGATGAAGAGATGAGCAAAATGGAATCTCTTCTTCTTGATAAAAATCGAAAAATGGAACACGAGCTGACACAATTGAAGGTATGTTGCCTATTTGTTTCCTTGTTAGTTTTGCTTTCCTGGTTTTCGTCAAGAACAAGAGCATTATATTATATCCAGATAATGAAAAAGCTTTAGAGGAAATTAATGTCTCATGAATTCATTAGGGTGCCTTATTTCCAGAGCATTCCAGTATAAAACGGTACTCCTAGCTGCTTTTACTCGTTATTTACCAGTTACCTTTGGTCATTGCTAATCTTACTAATTTCAGGTCAAGCTTTCTGAGAAAACGTCTTTGCTGGAGACAGCAGAAGGCAAGATAGCAGAACTTACAGCAAAGATCAATGAGCAACAAAAATTGATACAGAAGTTGGAAGATGATATTTTGAAGGTTGGGATTATTGACTTCCCAAAGTCTCAAAAATGCCATTGTACTTTCAAGTTGTATATTTTGAGTGTTACCTTATTGCTGATTAATGAGCTTTACGTTTATGTACACCTTATTTGGTGTCCAATATATTCATTTAAAGTCGCATAATATGGTCTTTTTGAACATGTTCTTTGGAGTCTACCCTTGTGAAATATTAAGTATTAATTCTTGAACATGTATCAGATAATGTGTGTGTGTGTGTGTGTATATATATATATATATATATATGATTTCTACTTCAGATGCACACACATACCAAGTGCGCATCATACACGCATTCGTTCATAACTACTTGTTAGCCTATAAGTTCATAAGTCAGTAATCATTTACATTTTTGTTAAAGGTCAAGTGTTTTCTTCCATTCAACCCAGCACCCCTCTTCTCAGCCCTTCTATATCTCCTGATCCCTTTACTCTTTCGATTTTAATATATTTTTGTTGCAGGGTTATAGTTCCAAAGACCGAAAAGGAAATGTATTTGATGATTGGGATCTATCGGAGGCTGGGGGAACCGAGTTATCTGAGGTCTCTCTCTTCTTTTTTTTTTTTTTAAAGTGAGTGTGTGTGTCTGTTATTTGTTTTGTAGTTGTAAATGCACGTTGATTGCATTATTATTATATTTATGTTTTGAAGTATTTCCTATAAAATTAATAATGGGACCAGGGCTTTCTATGATGTTCTGGCGATAATTTCTGTGACCAGAAGTAATCCATTTTCTCCATGTGGATTATTTTTTTGTTCATATGTTGTGTTTTCTGGATCAGAAAGCAGATAAAAAACATACGTACCCAGATCAAGATCAGAGCTCAATGCTTAAGGTGATCTGCAATCAGCGAGATCGATTTAGGGCACGGTTGCGAGAGACAGAAGAGGTATACTGTTCAAGATTTTGCAATTACTCATCATTCACTTCTTTTTCTACTATAATTGCTATTGAATGTATCCAATATTGAGATTATGGATTTGTTGGCGGGACTAATGAATTTTCCAAATTTTTAGGAAGTAAGGCAATTGAAAGAAAAGATAGGCGTCCTAACAGCAGAATTGGAAAAAACAAAGGCTGATAATGTCCAGCTCTATGGAAAAATTCGTTTTGTCCAAGATTACAATAATGAGAAAGTCATTTCTAGAGGTTCAAAGAAGGTAGCTTGTGTTAGTATTTCCCTAATATGCTTTTAAGTTTCTTGAGCTTATAGTTTCTGTTGTTTGAAACTCAGTATGCAGAGGATCTTGAAAGTGGTTTTACATCAGATATCGAATCCAAGTACAAGAAGATGTATGAAGATGATATCAATCCTTTTGCAGCTTTCTCAAAGAAGGTTGTTGAACTTGCACAGTGTCTTGGTGAACTTGTAATTCATGTTGTATTTACAAGTGCCTTCTGTAACCAAAATGTGAAGTTGTCATGTTCATGCTTTACTTCCAGTCGAATGCTGATTGTTGAGCTAGATGCTATTTTGCATACATTTTCATTATGATATTGTTGCATTGGACTCTTCTTGCTTCTTTCTTCTTAACATTAAAAATAAACAAATAAATAAAATTGTCCTCATCATAGGGAATGAGTGTGGCAGATATTCGTTTTTGTTTGATTGAAGACTCAGATGACACTAACTCTAGAAACAGATGACACACTCTGTTCTTCCTGGAAGTGATGCAAGATTGGCCCAAGACAGAACTAAAATTTATCTTGCCCTTGCATGTTGAAGAGATTTTTTTTTTTGTGTTGGGGGGGGTTGTTGGATTAACAACCAAATTTTGTTTTGTGGGATTAAGTGCAGTCTTTCCATGATTTTTCTTGTCATTCAAATATGAAGGCACTATAAGGATTGTGCTTAATTAGCTTCGTGAAGTATTTTAAGAACCTGATCCATGGAGCTGAGAACCTTACTCGTTCTGATTTAATAGCAGTTACTAATGATTTTAGGATACTTGTAGTAACCTTGTTTCTACACTGCCTAAATATCTATTTCAAATGCATGTGCATGTGTACTTGTTATTTGTTATATGTTATATGTTATAGACTCACCTTCATTTTTCACTTCTGTTAGGAAAGGGACCAACGATACAAGGAGTTGGGTATCCGAGATAGAATCACTCTTAGCAGTGGACGATTCCTTCTTGGCAACAAGTATAACCTGCTTTACTTATTTCTGTTTTCTTAGAATTTTCCCACTATTTTGGTGTCTGTGTGTTGTATATACATCCCTAGATCATATTCGGCCCAACATTTATAATTATGCATCATTAGCAGTACCTCACCTCTGCTCATCAAGGGTTAAAAGCTCAATTTACTCCATTGCCAGTCATGCTTTTTGGAAATATTATTCTTGCTAATCTGTATTTCGCACAGAAATTTCTACTGCTCGGTCCATCTACTGTCTTTCCTTCCCCAGCTTCATTAACTTACAATCATTTTCCTTCTATTCATATCAATGCTTTTCATGGTGTATTCTGAATGTACCCAAGGCATTTGATCAATTCATAGACTAATATATGCCAATGCATATGTTAGGCACCATATGTCAGGTTGACAGGTTCAATGCTTGTTTTCTTCTTACACGTCGAATGAAGTCATTTGTACCCAGCAGAAAGGCCTTCTTGATAAAACTGGATCCTCAACATTCAAAGTCTTTGGGGGAAGACAAACTTGTTTTTACCACTTGGCTTCGCGTATATCTTAAATGTTTTCCACTGTGTTTCTCACCTAAAATTGTATTGACAATTTTCCATCACACTCTTTGGTTTCATTTCCAGAGGATCTATGTTAAAGTATTTGATTAATTTTGCAGATATGCTCGGACTTTTGCATTTTTCTATACAATTTTGTTGCATGTCCTGGTATTTACCTGTCTCTACCGAATGTCGGCTCTGAGCTACCTGAGGTAACTATTTCTCAATCTTCTGATTGAAAGACCTATCTATTTTGTTTCCTGACAACATCTTCGGTTTTGCAGCAATGGTCCCGAGGAATTTGTTGAGAAAACAGTCGACCTCCCTCATGCACTGTGATTTAAGGCCTTGCCTGTTTTTACTGGTTTTTAGTTCACAGAGATGGACCACAGGATCAAAATTATGAATCAAACTGTCATACATTGTACATATAACAAAAATGATGTTATTTTTACTCGTCACCAACTTTAGTTGGTGAATGTAAGCAGCACTATTTTCCCATTAATTTTATTACTTGTAAATAGGCTCTAAACATCCGAACACAATGGACACTGGATTTTCTAAGCATTTTGAACGGTGTTACACATTTTAAATTTTTTATTTTGAAAAATTTATTTCAAATGCTGTGGTATTTATCAATTGGTTAGCAAGATAATATAATTAATTTATTAAAATTTTATAAAGAATTATTAACTATTTAATAAATGTCATTTGGAGTAAAAAATTTGGTGTGTGTATTATTACTCTCTGAACTTTTTGTGTCAAGTATTTTGGAAATTCATGAAGGCACTTGCTTGTACCGTTCACATTGCTGAGTTCGAAAAAGATTCATGATTTTAGTCATTGAAGCACTGTGTATCAAAATTATTGGATGGTTAATACATAATTGAACACATGAAAGGAATATGAACTCTTAAAATTTTATTATTGTTTCTTATTCATAGCTTACTATTTTGTCTTTAACAACAAAAAAAAATAGAATGTTTATTTATTTATTTATTGTCATTTGATTGAGCTATTTTTATTCGACTGGCCACTTAAATTTAAATCTTAGAAAAGATAGAATAAAAAAAAAAATTATACGAGTTTTGTCCACTTCTTATACCTTTTAAAATAAAATAATTAAAAAAATTATCTTATCAAGCATTAAGTTTTATGTAGGATATTACTCATAAGAATGGCATTTCATTCAATATTTTCAACATGAAATGTATGACAGAAACAAATAAGAACTTTATGTGCATTCATGAGTTTTATCTATTCTTATATCTTCCCTTTTCTCTCAAAACTAGACGATGGAGTTATTAATTTTTTATTATTAAAAAATTACAATGAATGATAGAAGTGTAATATTGAAATATTGAAGAAAATTAAATAAAAAAAATTAGCCATAAAATTTCATCATTTTTTTTTATCTCTCTGCCTTGTGTGACCTAGTAATAATCTAGAGTTCTAGACTAGCAGTCTGCTAACAAGTTAGATTGAGCAATGACACTTTGCTGAGTGAAGACATAATGCTATACGAGGGAAATAAATGTAAAATGGGAAATTGTGGTTGCTGTATTAGAGGTGAACCACAGAGATAATACATGAGAAGATAAATGGGAGTTTTTTTTTTTTGAAAGAGAAATGGGAATTGTCTTAAGAGGATATGGAAGATAAAACATATAAGCGAATATTGGAGACAACTTGCTAAAATCAAAAACTAAAATTAATGTGAAAGCATATTCGGTCTCTAATCAAATCATATATGTATAGGTTTATTGTTCTTAAAAATTTCGTTATATTACTATGAGAAATTTCCTGTTATTCAATGTCAATCTAGTGTTAAAAAAAAACCTAAATTAAAAAAAATTATTGATGGAATTAAAAAATAAAATATTTAAACTAGGATTATTATTATTCATATAATTACAATTTTTTTTAGGAGCAAATAATTACATTTTAATAAAAAATTTATATTTCATTTAATTTTTTAATAGAAAATAATTTCAAATATATTTTACTTTATGTTGAGCTCTATTACTATTACATTATAATTTTGATAAATTAATACTTGATAAATTGATAATTTCAATTAAATAATAGTTGTGATCTCAACGTAGAGCAAATGTATTAAATTAATTATTCGATAAATTTATAAGATAATAATTTTTTTAAGTCCTATTTTTCTATCGCACCAACTTACTACATAAATTAATAATTACTAAATTTAAAACTAAATCTACACGATATGTTATGTGGCTTTGATACTGCTTCTTGAAATAGATTTGAAAATTGAATCTCATTGCCTTTTTTTCTTTTTTTTTTAATATGAAATTTTAATTTGCATTCTCATTTTATAAAACGTGCCAGACGGGCTCTATACATCGTCTTTAATATAGAAAAAATAAAAACTCTATAGTAATTTAATTACTACCATTATAAGATAAACTATTATTTAAGTAAAATATAATAAATACTAAATTAAGATAAATAAATACTATGAATGTGATCGTAATTTTGAAAAATAAAAATTTTAATTTATCAATTATTACTATATATTATATTAATAAATTTTCCATGTGTCCAGTACTAATAATTTTAATTTTACTGTAATTTGATTCTTTAACCCTAATTTCATTCCACCATCATCTTGCATCATCAATAGGAATCTGTCTCCTTATTTCCTCTATTTCCTCCAGACCCTAACTCGAAACATACATAACCTACTTCTTAATATTTTTATTTTAATTCACTAATACAATAAAAATACAAAAAAGAAAATGAAATTCGCCAATACATTAACGGCTTCAATATCCGCCGTTCGGTTCCCAAACATTCACCATTCAATTCGCTTCCCACTGAAGCATTCTCCTTTGTGCTGTTGGGGAAGACGAACAAGGATGTCTCGGTCGCCATCAAATTCCACAATTAGGAATTTTTCATCATCAATAAGCAACGAAGAATCTTTGGTTTCACCTAAGCCAAAGCAGCAGCAACAGCACCCGTGGCTCATTGTTGGGCTCGGTAACCCCGGCAAGCAGTACAATGGCACTCGACACAATGTATGTATGTGTGTCTGCGCGCGCGTGTGTATACATATTGTTTTTTCAAACTTTGGATTTATAATTTAATTTAATTTAATTTAGAGGGTCTATTTTATTTTATTTTGTTATTGTTATTTTCAGGTGGGATTTGAAATGGTGGATGCAATTGCTGAAGCTGAAGGAATATCTGTGAGCTCTGTTAATTTTAAAGCCCATTTTGGAAAAGGTTTATTTCACTTTCTTAACGATTCTATAAACTATTTTAAATTGGCTTTAATGTTTCACTCACAAAGTTAATAGTTATTGTTGAGAATTTTAAAACAATATCTACGAAAGGTTTGTTATTTGGTTGATTTTGTGCATCATAGTGGGGTTCTATTATGTGGGTTGATAATGAAATATAAGTTACTTAGCATCCTGTTAGAAGGTTATACACATTGGCATTCATAGATATCAAATCAACATACTTTATCTCTGGAGTTATCATGGCAGGGAGGAATTGTGTATGTAGTTTGTTTTATTTCTTAGTTCCGACTTCTTATCGTTTTCAATATAATATCTCAACATTTTATTGTTCTATTTTTAAGGTTTTATCGGAAATGTTCCAGTAATGCTTGCGAAACCACAAACTTTTATGAACGCAAGTGGTCAGTCTGTAAGTATGTTCATCTCGAAATACCTCATTTGTATTGGCTTTCAGGACTTATCTTTTGGTTTACGTATTAGTGATTTTTCATGTGACTGGTTGATTTGGACTCGTTTTGAAGGTTGGGTCCATTGTATCCTATTACAAGATTCCATTGAAGCAAGTACTCGTGGTAAGATTTCTTTATCCATTGTTCAGATATTTGCTTTTCTCTAAAGTTAGATACTTCACATTGACCTAATTACAGCTTTTCTGAACAGCGCCAGAACATTTTTATTTTGTTTTATAGATATTCGATGACTTAGATTTGCCTTTTTCCAAAATGCGTCTGCTGCCAAAAGGTGGACATGGAGGACACAATGGGTATAAATTTTGACACTGTTTTCCTGCTAATGTATCAGTTTTATCTTTTGCAATTCATTATTGTATGGAAGATATAAACCAACATTAATATTGCAAAACATGGTTAACATCTCCCTGTTATTTCCCTTGGGGAGTGCTAGGAGCAGCTATAGAAACTAGAATTGTCTTACATTCCTTTATTATTTTGATTTGAACTTTTTTATCCAATTATGAGGAAGAGTCATGGTTAAGTCAGTGATGGGCATAGGCAAATAGGAGAGAGCAGTATAAATCTGTGGCTCTGAAATCAACTGTAGGTACCCAAGAGGCAGCCTTGTTCATAATTTTTCATGGCATCATAATGCAGATTCTGTGCTTTGATAGGTTTTTGTGGGAGTCATTTGACTCACCCATCATACTTGTCAGATCCCGCCTCAATTGCATAGTGACACTGAGATACAAATCTTTTAATTTCCCAACTCTTTTTTGCACTAAATTCTGTGTTCTTTCAAAAAATGAACACTAGATCTTTATGAGAACAAGTTAATACACAGCCACCTTTGCTATTTTTGTCCTTTTCCCTCTCTTTGGACCAGTAGGTTATAAAATTTATCACACTATAGGGAAAAGATATTGAAAGCTAAATCTCAATTTTATCCTTTGGAAAGCACATGGTGTCATGGTGACATGGTATACGATATTTAAATTTCCTTTCCCTGCATCAGATGTTTGGGTATAGTTGATAGATATTTATGCTGCTCCACTTATCTAAAGTTTTGAAGTTTTCTATATTAAATTCTATTAGACCGATTCATTTCGGATATTTGGAACCATCCGGGCATGTGGTATCATTTCGTTTAGTGATCTTTATAATCAGTTAAGATTTGAATAAGAATAGATATCTATTTGAGTTGGCACCTTTCTGCTTCAAAAGGTATCACATTTATTGCCGTTTATATAAAAGCTGGAGATTATGTGCAGATTTCTAGCAGTTTTTGCTTTTCACTGAAAAAAAATTCCTGATACTAAGTCTGCTAACTTGTTTGATTGGTTATTTTTTGCTTTTCCTTGCAGCATGAGGAGTATCATTGACCACTTTAAAGGGAGCCGTGAATTTCCTCGTTTAAGAATTGGTATGTTTCAAAAGCACTGTAGTTATATTTAAAACTAGAAAATAGAACCGCGCTTCACGCGGCTTTAAAAAAAGAATTTAGTATTATCCTTTTTTCTTACTTTACACTTGATGAAATTGATAAAAAATATGAATTGATTTTTTTTTAAGATGAGGCAGCCTTATAAAAAACAAAAAAAGCTATTAGCCAGCAATACAAATAAAGAAGTAACGCAAGATAAAGAATAAAATGACATAATATATTATAGAGTAATTTTATTCATTCCAATTGTGTGTGTACAAAACAAAAAGATGAGCTCTCCTTTTATAGTTACATAATCACTCCATGAAATTAATGAAAAATTATGGATCATAATTTCTTGTGAGATAGTGGGAGTTACAGGGAAGCTAAATGTTGCTAATAGGAGATAGTGGGGAGACTAAGAGATATATGTTATGAACATCTACATTTATTTTAATAAATTCATAACACTGCCCCTTGAATGTTCATTACAAAGAATATGCCTTATTAAAATCTTTACATAATTGTTATTGTGTAATAACAATTAAATTAATTATGAGAAGATGAAAAGCCAAATCTAAAAAAAAATTCTATATTTATTAGATAATAAAGAATATACAAAGATGAGAAATGGTGATGCCACATCACCTTCTCTAGTCCCAGCTTTATATATATATATAGATATATATATAGATATAGATATAGATTATTTTAATAAATTCATAACACTCCCCCTTGGATGTTCATTATAAAGAATATGCCTCATTAAAATCTTTACATAATTGTTATTGTGTAATAACAATCAAATTAATTATGAGAAGATGAAAAGCCAAATTTTAAAAAAAAATTCTCTATTTATTAGATAATAGAGAATATACAAAGATGAGAAATGGTGATTGCACATCACCTCCTCAAGTCCCAGTTTTATATATATATATAGATAGATAGATGCTTTTTGCTATATTTAGTGTATTCACCAGATTTGCAATAATGTTCCTAGGGATTGGACGGCCACCTGGGAAAATGGATAGTGTAAATTTTGTGCTTCGCCCTTTCAGTAAACAAGAGCGTCAAGAGGTTTGCAAAGCTTTTTTCTTGCGAACATAAATGATAATTTTCTATATGGGTACTGGATTCTAACATCTTTGTATAAACATCTTTCAGTTGGATTTTACATTTCAACAAGGTGTTGAAGCAGTGCGGATTCTTTTGCTTGAAGGTTTTAATAAAGCCGCTACATTTGTTAACACAGCAAAGCCAATGGAACAACTTAGTTAACTTACTGGTAAGTTATCATTATTTTTGTAATTACAAAGTGGATGTGCTCGGGGAAAAGTGATTATGCATTGTATCAATCCTTGTTCCCCTTGTGAGACAAACTGGGTAATCGATGTTTCATGCCTCCATTTTTTTTTATTGAAGTAGCAGCAACAAGTCATTAGTTATTCATTTTAGGACTTTATTTAGTTCAATTCCATCTTTTTTATTGGAGCACTTCTTGCTTAAAAGAGGGAGTGCTGTCCCTGTTATGGCTGTAAGATTCTGGTGCATATATAAATTTTATTGTTCAAAATCAATTACGGTAGTAGTTATGACCCCAAAAAAAAAATTGTTAAATGAGATTAGTAGTTGAAGCATGGTTTACTAAGATTTTAAGGTTTTTTTTTTACCCCTCCAACTAATTGCATTTAAAGTTTTGGAACTTTAGAATCTGAAGATTGGATAGCAATATTTATTATTATCATTAAACTTTGGATTTTAAGAATATGAAGATGAGATATCAGTCTTCATAATCATTACTTCTTGAAACAAAAAATCTACGTTATCATTAAAGACGTTGCATTATTATGCAATAATCCTATACAAGAACATCATATTTTGGTGAGATCAAAGCCAAATAGAGTAATGCATTTGGGTAAATGTTTGTTTTAATTCCTATATATATATATATATATTTTAAAAAAAGTCTTAAGATACCCATGTTGTTAAATATGTTACACTTTTGCTCTTGTTTTTTTTTTACAATAATACCCTTGTAATAATATTTTTGTTTTCTTGAGGATACAAATGAAAATAGAAAAATTTTAATTTATTAAGTTAGCCTTGAAAATAATATAATAATTTTCACAAATTTTTATGTTATTATTTTACCTTTAGGATTAATTCGGTAAATTAATTTCTTATAAGAATAACTATTAGTTAAATTTTTGTAAGGATATTGAACATTGCTTTTAAGTTATGTGGTATTAATTAATTTATAAATAAATTATTAGTAAGATTGTTGCACGGGTATAAAAAATATTAATTCTTTTATAGTGATATTCGTTGGTTAATTTGTTAATTAATTTTTTACAAGTAAATAATTAATGTCTAGAATATTATTAGAAGGGTATTATTGTAAAAATAATAAAAAGTAAGAATGTAACATAAAAATGTTTTAAAAAAAGTAAGAGTAAGATTGTAACATTTTAAATTCCAATAACGTTTTGAGACAATTTTTAAAATGTTTAAATAGCACAGTGCATCACAAAGGTCAGAATATCTCTCCTCAAGTTCTATAATATACTTTTAGAAGTTTACTTTAAGGAAAATAGTGATTTAATAAAATTTGACAAATCTTTTGAGTTTTTATCAGTTAAAGTATGCTCTCTTTATGCACGTTAACAAAATGACCCGGACCGTAACAGATGCATGGGTACAACTAGTTTTTTTATTAACGGAAACCCTTATGAACTTACTTACATTAGAATTAGAGAAAACTAATTTTTTTTTTTATGTAATAGTCTAATAAAAAAACCAATTGTGCCCGAGAATAACAAATTACTAAATAGATCAACAAGTTGAACAATATTTGATTGGTTTGATTTGAATGACATTTTTCACTTACAATATCACAATAGCTGAGGTTGATAGAATAGGTTGGTGTGTGTGTATAAAATAGATCACCTCATGAAATCCTTTTTCAGTTATATTTATTTTACTTTCGAAACTATCTTTTTTTTAATACACTCTTTGAATTTTTTAATTAATTTTTTTGTTATTAAAACTCAAAGTAGTGTTTGTTATTTTTTTTTTCTTTTGCAATCTTATAATAAATTTGTGTAATTTATTTTTGTTTGATAGGAAGTGACAAGTAGAAAAAAAAAAGATTGACTATGAATATAAGTAATTTGTTAAAAAAAGATTTATATGTATTTGACTTTTATTGATTCTTAGCTGTAAGGTTTTTAAGGATAATGAAGGGTACTAGTAGCTTTATTTATTTATTTATTTATTTTTACATTTTTTCTCAAATAAAAAAGACTGTGAACAAAATTTAAATCATTTTTTTAGCTTCTAAAATGTACTTTCTTAAATTTTGAACTCAGATGATATTTCATCGTACCTTGTGAGAAACTATCACCGCCAAATCTTTCCCAAAAACTAAAATTTAAACGAAGAAAATCCGAGAAGATTAGCTAGTTATAGTGACGTGTTCATGACACTGGGCTTATAAATGCTTGTTTCGTGTCACCTATACCTTCAGACCAAAATTTGTTCACTTTTGAGTCGTTAACTTCATCTTTCCTCTCAACTTTTCTCAAGTTTGAGAGAATTTTCTGTATCTTTTCTATAATACACAAAAGTATATTAAACACTTGCACATATGGATATATGGTATCAGAACTATTCCCATGTACAATGCAAAGAGTTAAAAAACCCATCAATCTCAAGAAATATTCCAAAATTGAGAGAAAGCAATAATATATTTTACTAATGCAATAATCGAATTAGCGATTGACCCGGATTCTGATCCCATCGGTGTCATGCATCATGCCCAAGTATGTTCTATCGTCTCTTGTAGCTCTTTCAGTTGTTATAATTTGTGGTAGTATTCCTGACTAATTTTCGTCTTAATTATAACCATATTCTCAACTTGTTTCTAATTTCCCTTTTAAAACAGCTACATAAGCAGGCGTTTGGCTGGTAAAGATTGAACAATGGATAGTTTAATCAGCGCGCTGGCAGGACAAAGAAGCCCATAAGAGCTGCTCTTAATAGAGACCCTGTGATAATCTTCCAATTCAGCTTCTGCATATTATCTCGAGTTATCTCACCATTGCAGACTTTCTCGCCTTCGGTTATGTTTGCTAAGATTGGAGGGGAAAAAAAAAAAGTTTCCAAGAAACCAAACAGGAAGTTGATGTCATCACAACAACCACCTCTTATGAGTTACATGTCATTAAGAGCAAAGCAATTGCTTGCTTGGTGTTTCAAGTGGGCACTTGATCATTGCAGATTTTCTCAGGAATATTTGGCTCATTAATCCTGTTACAGGAGGCCAAATATATTATGAGCAGAAATGATCAAGCTGTCATTGTAGCTCTATCCCCTGATCTTTTTCTAAAAGATTTATTTGACCCGATTAATGTCTTGGCGCGTGCTACGTCATCCCTTATTGGAAAATTTACAAAAATAACCTTAAAAATTTATTATTTTCACAACTAGCCCTCTAAACTCTTTTCTATCAACATTAGTCAAAAATCCTCCCAAGTGCTGAAAATACCCCTCCCATAACTCCTCCCTCTCCTCTCTCTCTCTCTCTCTCTCTCTCTCTCTCTCTCTCTCTCTCTCTCTCTGCCGAATTCTCTCCCAACGTGTTCACTCGTCGCCAACAGCCTCCCGGAGTCCATTCTCGGCAGCCAACATCACCAAAATTTCGGTTAAGAGCTGAAATTAAATATTAGGTCAAAAACCCTAGATTTCTATTTTCTATTTTTCTTCTATGTTGTGGTTTTTGTGTTGTATTGGTGATGGTGAGTGAAGATTGAAGGGTTTGTGATGTTGATTGCATGGGTGAAGTTGTTGGTGTGGTGCATAGGTAAAGAAGTTGTCGTGGGCGTGGATTAGATTGAGTGATAGCGCGCGATCTGCGATCAGGTGTGACAGGTACGATGTAGTGCATGCTCGACAGGCAGTCTATCGCACCAAATTACAGTTTTTTTTTGTTAAGTTAATTTCTCTTTTATTTTGTTGTAAATACAATCTAATAATGTTATAAATATTACAGATCCATGGCGAAATCAGAAGTATCGAGAAACGAATTGGGCAAGATGAGTTAGCTTATACCGATCACTTCTCGGGGTGAATTTCGAGCATGTGTAACTTTTCTACAGTCGTAAAAGCCATTGAGTGGAAATTAATAAAATGGCAGTTGCGTTTGTTCAAGGATGACATATTTGGGTATTTCTTGGAGTGCTGAAACTTTCCGTTCAGTAGTGTAATTTTGTACAATGTTTTGCTTAGGCAAGTGGCCCATGGAGAATACAAGGGGGAGGATCAGTTATGGTTTCAAATTGGTGAGCATTTGATACACTTGTCAATTGGAGAATGGTGCTTGTTACTGGACTTTCCTATGGTGTAGATATCACACTAACAAATAAGAAAACGATGCATAGGCTACTGAATGCATATTTTGATGGTTTGTTTCGCAACATCAATCTTAAGCAATTCGATGCATTATTTGAGGAGTTGGACTTCGAGGCTATGAATGCATTAAAGCATTAAAAATCGCGCTCTTTGATTTTGCGGACAGAGTTCTAAGTGGAAGAAAAGGCCACTGTTAAATCAATTTCTCATGGCTTAACGAAGTCAATGATATATATCACTTTTGAAATCGTCCATGGGGTCGTTTGTCGTGGAAAATGATATACGAGAGTCTTGACAATGCACTGAACAAGAAAGACGAGAAATTTAAGACGACTCGATTGGAAAAGCCAAATCATAAAATTGAAAAGTACAATATTTACGGCTTTACGTTCGGGTTCAGGTGAGTTGTTTTTTTTTATTAATAAGTTTTGTAACATTAAATATTTAATGGTAGTTTTAATTGCTTTCTCACTTTGGTTGTTGCATGCTTGGATTTATGAAGCGATCGGAGGTCTGCCGTCAGCATGGGTTGTGAAAACGAAGAAGAAGATTCTCCGCATCGTGCAATAGAAGCCCATGGCTACTTTTAAAATAAAATTTGCTGAGATTTATTTGTTCTTGAATGACGAATCTCGCCTTGTAATTAATATGTATTGGTAGATATATATTATTATTTTTTATATTACTAAATTCGAGTTTTTGTACACTTAATTAAAATTTTCGGTTGAATTCATGGCAGGGAGATGTTTTACAAACCCTTGAGTCGGATGCAAAGGAGAGTCGCAAAAAATATTAGCTTACTGTGAATGATTACATGCCACGTTGTTGGTTATTTTAACTTAATTGCTATTGATGTTAATGTGCAAGTGTACACAACAAGTAATAAAATGATGAATATTCAAGATCGTCTCCACAGGGACTGATGTTGCTAGAAGTGCTACAACAATTACGACAGTGCAAACTTCTTTCTATCTAAAAAAATATAAACAAAGTTGATTGACTAATAAGATTAACAACTTAACAAAGTAAATGCAATGATGAATGTAAATTGGACGGTTTGCACAAAAAGAATTCAATAAGAATAAGGTAGTTGAATGATCAAACTCTCTGGATGGGATGATCGTTTTGTTCAAACTAAAACCAGTTGCTGCAGCAACTCTTATAGCACTGGGAAAAATTACCTTGCATCCTCAACTGTTGCTTGTTGGACTTCTCATACCCTTATGCAGCCTAACAATGATTAGTTGTTATATCACATTAAATATGATGTTATAAACATATACTCTCTCTACTCTACAAGATGAATCTCTATATCTAGTTCATCACAAATTTTAACTCAAGTGTGGCCCTTTTGAGACTCAAGTTAAATTCAATACAGGAAACTTGACTTAAGATCAAATATTATTTTAATAAGGGAAATTATCATTGCACCATCTTTCTTTTTGCATTTGTATCAACTAGCCACTTTTGCATTAACACTATTAAATAATTTTAATAAAATGACAATTTTACCCCCAAATAAATTAAAAAATTATTTTATGTTATAAAAACTTTTAAAATTAAAAATTATAATTATAAAAATATCCCTAAATTTAATATAAAAAAATAAATTCCAAATAGAGGTGTTCAACTGATTTTTACTAAATTTAGATTTTACAAAATTTTAATAATTCTTTTTGTTAAAAATTATAATTTTACAAAATTTTTATAAAAATAAATGAATTTATTCATGAAAAATTTATAATTTTGTAAACTTTTATTAAAATAACTGAATTTATTTCTTAAAAGAATAAATCCTAAAATTTTAATAATTTAGGGGATTTTTATTAAATCCCAAAATTTTGTAAGTATTTTTATAATTATAATTTTATATTAAAATAATTTTCATTAAAAATAAAAATTTAATTTTGGGATTTATTTTTATTAAATTTAGGGATATTTTTATCATTATATATTTTTATTTTATAAAATTTTTATAAAATAAAATGGTCTTTTAATTTATTTGGGGGTAAAATTATCATTTTATTAAAATTATTTAATAGTGTTAATGCAAAAGTGGCTAGTTGATACAAATGTGAAAAGAAAGACGGTGCAAAGTACATACTAGAATTTTGTAGTGGTTGGATGAACAAAAGATAAAATAAATGTGGTGCAAAGATAATTTATCTTTTAATAATTTCCACTAAGACATGCCCTTTTGTGGCTCTCTCTTAACTTGAATCATTAAATGAGAGGTCAACTGAAATAATGATTGTAATAAAAGTTATTAAAACAAAATGCTACAACAATCTTGCAGCAACTCATAACAACAGTTAAAAACCCATCTAGATTGTTTGTCACTCAACTACAATCAAATTTAGTTCATAACTTGTAAAAAAAAACTAATAGCAAAATATTAGCCATGAAATACATCATTTCAATCGAAGAATAAGTAAGGAGACAAGTAAAGAATGATGAAAATTGAATCCAAATAGCTCTGCAGAGTTTTTTCTTTAATGGTGCAGACTTGTTCTCTCTTGAATTATGCTTCTTCCTTCTTTTTCTCTTGATTTTTTCGATGTTCATTCCCGGCTGCTTTTCCATATGATGCGTGCTCCTTTTATAATTGAAAATTAGGGTAAACGAAAGCCTAGGGTATGCATGAGTCATATTAGGAAACTACTAATTGCAATTCTGCAAGTATCCCGTGTGAAATTTTCTCTGTCGTTGTTCCAGGATTGCTACAGCAATGGTTGCTACAGCAACAACTACAGTAACTACACTATTCCAGATTTATTTCAATTCTTTTGTAGTCATGTTCTTTCCTTACTTTTGCGAGCCTATTGTATCAACATTCCTTCCTTAAAATTTGAGCTTCTGGACACCTACAATTATGCACTCAATCTAAGCACGAATTATTCTAAATCAAACAAAATTTATTAAAAATAAACTAAAATGAATATTTATGCAAAATATAACAAAAATGCAATAAAAACACATCATTTACTCTCTAAGTAATATTAATTTAAGTTTAAAAGTGTCATGATAACTCTCATTTCATAGAGTTATCACACGTATTTCAGGCTAGATTCATAAGGTCAGTATCCTATAAGTACTATTATTTATTTAATCGAAATTATTGATTTTTCATTTACTTATTTTAAATGTTACTTTCTATAGCACCAACCTTCAATAAACACGTTGCCGCCCGTTACAAGGCAATCAGACAAGTATGATGACATACTGAGCCCAACACCAGAGCAGTGTCACGACACATCCGAGGGTGAGGTGCTTGTATATGACCATCAGGAGCAAACAAACAAGTCTGATGACGCACATGATTCCGAGGTTATAAATAATTTATTTTCCTCATAAATAAATCATTATAACAATCTGTTATTATAAAGAATTTATTTTTGTAATAGTCGAGGACAAAACAGTTTAATGATTATATGAGACGACGAATGGCCAAGATTGATCGTAACATTTATGCACTTAAGTCAGAATTTAAAGAATTTAAAGAAACCGTGGTGGGATTTATTGATTTACTATCAAAACATCCAACAAGGATTCTTCGATTGGATGCTCGTATGCGGTGAGTAAATTTAAATTTAACAACTATGTTCGTTTAGCTTTTAATTTGATAGTTGTTTAATATATTCATCTTGCCGAATGGATAGACCCCAGATGATTATGACGTGCATACTGATGTGAGCAATCAAAATTTTTCTACTCCCACGTCATTGTATAGTTTCTACGGGGATGTTAGTGGGGAGAGCGTGCAAGTCTTCACTGATGTGTCTTCAGGCATAGTAAGTTCGGCCGAGCGTACAGACTGTCGTATGTTTTTAATAGTCCTTACATTGTTTCTCCATTCAGGCGAGGAAAAAAACGTATGACCTCTACCTCCACCCCAAATCATGGACCATGCAATTGATATAAATACGAGTGTGGATATAAATACAGTTAGAGAATTGGAGGATTCAAGTCTGTATGATGAGTTTGACCGATGGTTCGCTGGCGATATGACAATGGATCAGAGGGTTCAACACTCGCGGTCGTTCTTTTAAGTAATTTTGGGCCATACTTTGATGGGATGGCTAGGTGATGAGTTTTTTTTTCCTAATTTATTTGAGTATTGTGGATTTGTGTATTATTTTTTCTTTTTAAATCGACATGTTTATGTTCCTCTACAGTATATTCACAAGTATTTTTGCTTAATTAGTGAAAAACAACTACAGTATCTGAATACCTTAGTTCAGCGTGTTACACATACAAACACATTTTTTTGGGTAACGTGCAGACATAACTTATAATTACTTTTTTATTTATTTATTATCTCTTAACGCCTTGAAGTTTTGTTAATTTATGCATTTTTGGGATATCTATGTACTAGGTGTTCTTGAATTAGATTTTAACGGTAGTCATGGGAAGTACTTTAGAAAGAAGATTGCAATTGACATATTTAATGACGATATTATATTATAAACCGTTGTAGTAATTCAAATGTTGAAACGTGAATTTTTTTTTCTAATTTGTGTACTTAAGTTTATATGATTTTAATGCTTACATTTTAATATAAAATAAAAAAATAAAATAAAATTTCATGATATATAAGTGTACAATACCCAAAAAAATAACAATTGTTTTAACATAATTACTTGAAACAATACAACTAACTTCGACTCGATGCAATAAGATTCTTACATCGCTTATGGTTATGTCCCGGTTCATTACACCACCTGCATCTAACAGTCCTCCAGTTAACGTCCTCGCTAGCCGAGGGTATTCTGAGCTGTTTACGACAACCAGGTGGTGGTGCCTCAACAAGTAGATAAACGTGCATCTCTTGAATTTCATCTGGAACTTCCCAATCAGTCACGTCGCCAACCAGCTCCACCGGTTGTGCATAAGCTATCGCCAACGATTCCTTAGTGTAAAAGTCCAAACAAAGGTTTATGTAATCCACTCGGACAGTCAGACAAGCCGCAATTGCATGAGCACAGACAAACTGATTAAGCTGAAATACTCTACAGGAGTAAGTTTTCTTTTGTATGTCAACTAAGCATTTTTTAATCCCACCACCTATAACTTGAAATCGATGCAGAGACACTGAGCGAACGATCATTCTTTCAGTCATAGTTCTCCTCTCAGTGACTATTTCATCTGTCCATGTTGTTAGCCGAGTACTCATTGATTTAGCTACAATTTTTCTATCATAAAACCATTGCTGCAATATTTTTCTAGAGTGATTAACAAGATGAGTAATAAGAAATTTTCGCAGTTCCCTCATGAAAGAATTAACGCTCTCCACGATGTCGGTGGTAAGTATACTGTACCTCCTACCTTTAAACTGAGACCTTGCCCAATTACACTTACCCACATTATCCTCTAAGTAATCAGCCGCACTCGAGTGGAGCATTTACAACCCTTCAAGTTGTTTTTTAAATTCTTCGTGTCCATATGCTTTTGCTGTATTAATAAAAGCAGGCTCAAATTCATCTTAAAGAGCTTTGGACATCCTGAACTTTGACTTAATGTTACATTTCACATGATAAAAACAAACGCCATGAGTTGTACTGTGAAATACTTTCAAAACGACTCTCCTTATGATAGTGTATCGATCAGGGATAATTACCAACTCCAGTCTATTGCTAATCATTCCATGTAACTTCATCATAAACCTTTCCCAAACATTATTGTTTTTTGAATCCATGACCCTAATGGCTAACAGATACAGTTGATTGTTACCTTCCAGACATGTTACCACGAACATGCTTCCACGATATAGTACCTTTAGATGAGTACTATCTACAGTAATGGCAGGTCGAATGTACTGCATAAAACCATTGATGGAAGATTCAAGTGCTACAAAGTAGTACAAGAAATTATTATTTCCATCCCACTTGAGGTGAGTGACTGTACCCCCATTCGCTTTAGTCAATACGTGAGAGTACTTAGGGAGCAAGTTATATGACTCTGCAGGGTTCCCTCAAACTATTTCAAAACCAACTTCTCTAGCCCAATATGCATGCAGGTATGTTAACTACACACCGTATTCCTACTGCATATCTATTGTGATGTCATTCGGAGTGTATATCCATTTTTCTTGAATATATTTATCTGCGACAATATAACCGACAACTCAGCTCCTTACTTGACGATGACCATCAACCAATACATCATTATGACAAGTGTGTACATTATCAATTCTCCTCACCACCCAATGACCATTATGCTCGTCGAACTTCTAATTCCTCGAATACGCCATTTACATGATTCCGAACAATAGTGAGCTTCAAAACTTGTCGTTGTAGACTATGCAGTCTTGAAAATCAAACTTTTCCCTAAAGGCAACCTTGCGTACTTGTAATATTAACTCATTCTTCTCAGTGAATAGCTTACCTACACTGATATCATTTGAGTTAGAACTGCTAAGAAAGCTTGGAGCAACCATGTTCGAAGGCAAAATTGGAGCAAGACTTGTGAGGGGGTCAATTCTCCTTCTCGAACCGGTCATTGGAGGAATAGATTGATTGTCTCTGTTATTCATAAAAATATCATCTTCACACTCATGAAATACTAACTAGGCAACCCAAGAGGGGGGGGTGAATTGGAATTTTAAAAATTATCTTAGGCAAACCACACAACAATTTAATCTATTGCCTTAATCAAATTGAAAACAATAAATTCAATAAAAGCACAATAATAAATGAGTAAGGTAAGAGAAAGCAAACTCAAGGATTTTTACGTGGTTCGACAATCCTCGCCTACGTCCACGCCTCCAAGCACACCGGGCTTGAGGATTTCACTAAGCTAGCCTCCCAAGGCTTCAAACGCTTACAATTGACTTCCAAGGTGTCAATGGACCTTTACAACAAGAGATTATCCCCAATCTCTTAACCCAAGTGTATCCCAACACTTACAATCTTTTAACTTGATTTTACAAAAAGGATTACAAATGAATCTCTCTCACACAATGTATTTGATCACAAGTGAAAGCTCAATGTGTGAATGAATGAGATGAATACAAAGATTTAAAGCTCATTGAAAGTTGTATTCTCTATATTTTGCTCAATGATGATCGTTGGAATTGCTCTTGTTTGAATTGGATTGAGCTTATTTATAGTTGGAGCTGAAAAACTAGCCGTTATAGACTGTCGGACAGAAAACGGTTCGCCGTTAACCCTAAACGGTTAACCGTTTCGGTCGGTCAAAGTTACCGTTGGGCTAATTTTCAAATAAACGGTTAGCCGTTTAGGCTTACCCTTTCGCCGTTAATTTCCAGAGACCTGCAAAACAAATTTGGTTTAACCATTCTTACTAAACGGTTCAAGGTTAGCAAACTGGAAATAATCGGTTAACCGTTTTCAATAAACGGTTCACCGTTAGTTTCTAGAATCATCATATTAACAATACTTTAAAGAACATGCTTTCTGGAAATTATCGGTTAGCCTTTTTAAATAAACGGTTAGCCGTTTGCTACAGTGATTGCTACAGTAACCTGCACAGTGCACTATTTTCTAAAATTACAGTTTGACCCCAAAACTTTACAAAACTGTACCATAGCCCAACACGTCATGAAACTTTGCAAATAGGTCCAATTTCAGAATTTTTAAGTAATGCTTTGTTAATCCCAAAACTTTTTGAAATTATGTTATAGCCCAAAAATGCTATGACACTTTTCAAATAAGTCCTTTACCAAAATTCAAGCAATACTTGTTTATTTCAAAGTTTTCAAAATTCTTTCAATTAAACCATAAACTTTGAAAAACAATCAATTTCATAAAATCATTTTTCCATTAAGAATGAAACATTTATAATGTGAAACTAATGATTTATTTAAAAAGAATAAAAACAATCAATTTCATAAAATCATTTTTCCATTAAATACAAAACATTTATAATGTGAAAATAATGATTTATTTAAAAGAATATTAAATAATTTGAGCTTAAAAGATTAATCATTCTTAACTTTGTTTGTTATCATCAAAATCAATATTATGGAAACATATATGTTAACAACTCATCCTATGCTGAAACAACGAAATATTAGAAGGACCAACACCTCCATCATCACCTGCATTATTGAAATAAGTGGCTTTCATACTATTACAATGTTCTGCACAGACATTATCCGCCTCTGCGTTGCTAATATCACCAACATGATCATCATTGTCGTGGAAATCATTATTGTGATATGGAGAATACCGTTACTCCAACGACGTCGTTAGTGGTGATACATCTTCTCTAATATCCGCTAATGTAATGTCGTTGTCATCAATGTTGTCATTATTGTCGTGGAGTGGAGAGTAATATTGCTGCAACAACATCGTCCTTGGCAGCACATTCTCTTTAATACTGGGGCCAGACATATTTACTCTAAATGAAGTTTCTGTTTCAACGGGTGGCTCAAGATCTTCGATCGAAACTCGAGAAGATGTGGTAACGAATATAGGAATGCATCCATAGTTGGCCACATCGGATGTCATATGTAATACAACCCTCACCATTTCATCATTAAATATGTCCATGGGCAGTGCACATGTACGATAGAATGTGTTACTAGATCTCAAAGTTGTCTTCATTGTGATACTATAGTCATTAGGATTTATTTGTAAGACCCCATATACTCTTGCTAAAAACTTATAGAACAGACAATTTTTCCCAACAAAAAAACTGTATTTTTTCCATTCTCATACTCCATACAGCCATCCCTTAACTGAATGTGTTACTAGCCCTCAATTGTATATCGCACTGAAACTCTCGCAAGTTGATAAAATACATCTTACCACTCGGTGATGTGGATTGGTGTTGAATTAGTGTTGGATCCGATGGATTATGCTGTATTTGATCAGAGTTCACTGTTACCATTCGCCATCGGCATTTGTCGTTGCCGTTTGCCGTTGCCAGTGATGATTTAAGAGTGTAAGGCTGCGTTTGTTTTGATAAAGGAGGAGAAGAAAAGTAGGTTTTAGTTTGTAAGCAATGGTAATTTAGAGAGAAAACCTTGTGTTTGGCTAATGTTGATAGAAAAAAGTTTGGAGGGCTAATTGTGAAAATTGCTAAAGTTTTTGAGTTATTTTTGTAAATTTTCCTCCCTTATTTCAGTCACTAAAGTACACCTGATGAAATTATTAGTTATTAATTTTTATTTTTTTCAAGATAATTAGTTATCAATACATATATTTATATATATGAAAGGGTATTGAATTTCGCAATAAGAAATTTTGTTATTTTAGAAAAATTATAAAGGTCTATGTGTATATATTTCTTTTTGTTAAAATATACTTAATTATCTCTATTTTCATTAGTTGCATGTTAAATTTATTTCAATTTTATTTTAGATCAGACAAAATTATTATTTTACCTTAAAGAATTAAGTACAACAACTATGAAAGTAACAAAATGTGTATTTCATGTAATTTTTAAAATTATAAGGACAAATTGAATAACTAACTCAAATTATTATAAGACTAAAAGAACATTTATTCAAAAATTGAAATACATACAAAGTTGGACATACAGGTACTGCTTTTTATTTCGTATCTTCGGAGCTAATGCCATGCATAAATAGAAATCTCTCTCTAGCATCAGATCCCCTTATTGAAATTATTAATTTTTAAAAAAGAAAAAAAATTAAAGAAACCATTCGTTAATGAATTAGTAGTTTAAGCATGTACCCTAAGATTTTAAGTTAAAAGATCCCAAGTCATGAGTGGTACTTAGTTGTTAAGGGTTTGCCAAAAACCGATATCCTCTATAAAATCTGGCATATTGGTTTCCTTTACTTATAAAAAATACAAAACAATTGCAACTTGAATATTTCATGAAAAGAAAAACCAGAATTAATTAAGATCGATAATTATTTTTATTTTATTTATCAACAAAGAATAACAACTCCATGATTCAAATTATTGAAGTTAATAGCTGAATAGAAACGACATCGGTTGAGTCGGTCCTATTTAGCTTATTCTTTGTCAAAATCAAATTTAAATTTAATCAATTTGATGTAGGCTCCATTTAGTGCTCGTGCTGAGGAGCCGTGGCTTAAAAAACACAGCTTTAAAGTGTTTAATAAACAATTACAGCTGTGGTTAATAGAAGTTGAATAATTTTATTTCATAGAAAATTATAACATCATTATTAGTTTTGTCAAAAAATTATTATTTAAAAATCATGTTTATCAAATACTATCAACTTTTATTTCACATTTAAAATTTTTATTTCACAATAACGAACTATAACTTAAAAATACAACACCACAACACTAATGAAACCTATGATATTCTAAGAGCCCAATTGATATTGTTTTTTAAAGGCTAAAAAATGATTTCGAAAAATTAAAAGTTAATTTTTTTAATAGTAAAATTACTCTTATAACCTTCATATGCTTAATGAAATATTTATGTGCCTTTTTTAAAATTTTTAATTTGTTGCACATCCAGGTATAAAAACCGCAAGAATAATGATAATGAATGATCATGACGATGACGGCTACGAAGACAATCACAATGGAAAATATATATATATCAAACCAAATACAATAAACAATTACTTGTAAGCTAACCAGTCACCAACCTGCAGGGATATCTCAATCAATTGTGCACATAACAATTTGCGCACCACTAGAGATATCTCTTATGCTCATCCAAATATTTCCAATCATTTGAATAGATCAACCCGATGGATGATTTTCTAGATTTGGTATCCAATAACTTAAGATCTAGAAATAAGCACTTCCAAGACCTACAAACTACAAAAAGAAATTCTCATATGTAAAATGTAAAAGCTTTAGATCTAGAGATAAAGACCATAAAAATATATGAAGAAGTAAGAAAATCTCCATATATAGAAATCGGGGAGAATAAAATTCATAAAGAATAAAATGATAAAGGATGCTAACGATGATGACATGATAACGATGGAACAAATTTTAAAAATGTAAAACCAAATGCTGTAAATAATTCCTTAAACCATTATAAGCGTACCAACGTTTAGTAATAAATCTTGTGCATTAGTGCAAATTCATAGTATCCACAGATTATGTGCGCATAACAACTTGTACAACACTAGCGAAATTTCTTTTACGCTCAGCAGAATATTCCCACCATCATTATTGATTCTTCTAATTGATATGATCAGATTATATGAGTTAATCCACCTTCTTATTCTCTAGATGTAAGGTCTAAAAATTTCAGATGTATAATATGATAAGCCAAGAAGATCCCAAAGAATGCCGATGAAGAACCCAAAGTATTTTGACTAAGAGCTGACATGCATGGACGTAGATTGCATGAGCCATGCAAAGTGATTCTTGTTTGCTAACGTGCATTGCATGAGCCATGCAAAGAGATTTTTTGTTTGCTAAAGACTTGCTCTAAGTTGTTAATCATGCCCACGTGCTTGCTTAAGAATAGGTCCAGTAGTTGTTATTTAATAATTTTCGGCTGCTTTGCTGTCATTAGCCATTAGTGCCTATTTCATAGAGATGTGATCTAAGAATTAGGAATAGTTGTTAATTCCTTTTGTATTTAAACTCGTTTATAGTCATTAATAAAGTAAGCTTATTCCAATTAAAATTTTTGTGGTTTATTCTCACCTAAGTAGAATATTAAATTTATTAAAAAAAATAGCTTTGATTGGGACCTAACATAATACACACCACAATGACCTACAAAACACAATAAACTCTTAGATTTAAGATGTAAAAGCTTTTGATCCAGAAATAATCACCACAAAAATATATAACAAGTTATAAACTCCCATAAATCAAAACTGGGGAGAAGAAAATTCGATACAATAAAATCTATGGGCCAATTTATACTTTTATAAGGATTTAGAACCAACAGATAAGCAAATGGAATAGAACATAAAATAGAGATTTTCACATGAGAAAGAACAACGTAGTGATTCATTTTTCGACAAGGAGGAGGATAAGATGTGTTTGGTAGGGAAATGTACTTATAATTGGTAAAAAGCATATTGCCACTTGGCCAAACGCAAACTCTTCAAATTTATCATTAATCTGTTTTCTTGATTTTTTTTTTCAGTTTATAGCTCTCATCAATTCAATTGGTTTACAAAAATTTAAAATAACTCATTTCCCTTTTTCTTTATCTTTATAGATTAATTATATTTATTTTTTAGAAGTTAGTGTTTTTTAGGGATGTAGAGAGAGAAAGTTTGAAGAGAAGAATAGGGATAATAGTACTTTAAAAATTTATCACCCATAAAATTATTTATATGAATGGTGAGGTGTATATATATAGTCTGGAAGAAATTTTAGAGTGAGAAAACCACCAAAAATTAAAGATAAGTTAAAAAAGATAGTTTGTCTAGAAAGAAAGAGTGTCTTTTGTATTAAAAGACATCTAATTGAAAAACAGATTTTAAAAGGATAACTGATGGGTGTTAAAAGGCTGTCTCTAACCTTAATTGTGCCCCTAAAATTGTTTTGGACTTGAATCCATAATTAACCTTAGTAGAAATAAGACAAGGCCCAACCTAGTTTAGTTGTGGGCTTCTAATAGATGTAGCCTCAATCAATTATGGCAAAGACCAATAAAAGGAGTTTTAATTAAAGAATTATATTTGAAATTACTTTTAAGTATTATTATATTATATATATGTATATATATAATTACAAACAACAAAAATATAAATTATCAAAACAAGAAGACTGTAAGACTGTTATTATACATTTGACAAAAATAAAAGGAAATATTGTGAAAAGAATTAAGGTCTACTATTTGAAAAATAATAATATGTTCATAAAATTTGGAATATAAAATTTATATTACTGATTGACGAAATGGAAACAATGAAAGTTGATTGATAGAAGAATGAGCAAAGTTGTAGTTTTGGGCCCCTTTATATAGTAATCTTAAATATCACAAATTTACTAAACTAGGAAAATCTGAAATATTATTTTATAATAAAATTTTCCTAATCCTAATAAGAAAAGAAAAACAAATAGCGCCCAACCCCGATATTTAGAAAAAAAGATATAAATCTTTTAAAAAAAGGAAAAATAGGAAAATATTTTAAATTGAAAAATGACCAAGAAAAAAGGGAATTTCATGCTTGAAAATGGAAACTGTTATGGGTTTGATTAATCTCGTCTCAAACTTCCGAACAGTATATTATACACAAAAAATGGACACATGTAGTCGAAATTGTACTCTTCGGAAAATATCCTACTCGTCGCACACAACCCTGCTACATCAATCCCCTTCATTTGGAAAGGAACTCATCCTTGAGTTTGGCTCATACAACTCCTCATCATCGGGATTATATGCAAACAAATCAACCACATTGAGCGTGTAAGAGATATTTTAATCGTCCGGCAGCTGAAGCACATAAGCATTATCGTTAATCTTTTGTGCCACTTGAAATGGACTGTGTTTCCACTTCTCCAACTTGGCAAGAATACCATGGAAAAGCCTACGCCACAAACGCACCATCATCAAATCACCCTCTTGAAACTTGTTCCTATGTCGATGCTTGTCTTTTTCAGCCTTGTACTTAGCATTAGCAACCTCCAAATGAGCTCAAACCTCATCATGAATCTGCAGAGCCTTTTCTGCCACATTATCCACTACTTCACTCCCTCTAGCTGTTGTTGGCGGGATAGTCAGATCATAAACATGGTGTGGGGAACTAGAGTAGGCAATTCAAATATGGTCTTGCTAGTGGATCAATTCACTATGTTGTTGTAAGCAATCTTGACTTGAGATAAGGTAGTTTCATAGTTCATTACTTATCACCACAAACACAGTGCAACATGTTGGCCAAAGTGCGATTGACCATATTTGTTTGTCCATATATTTGTTGATGAAAATCAATACTAAACTACAACTGTGTGTTGAACTTATTCCAGAGATGATGCCAAAACTTGCTAATGACTTCCACATCCTTATCAGAAGTAATAGTTTTTGGAACACCATGCAATTGCACCACATCTCAAGAGAACAAATGTGCAACTGCCGCAACATCTTTAGTCTTTTTACAAGCAATAAAAATATGCTATCTTCGAAAATCTGTTAACCACAAGTAGTATAGAATCTCGACCAGTCCTTGTACGAGATAACCCTAACACAAAATTCATGGATACGTACAACTAAATATTTTCTGGAATAGGTAACGACATGTATAACCATGTGTTCTGTGCATGTCCCTTGCCTTTTTGGAAAATCTGGCACATTTGCACAATCTTGCACACATCTCTATTTAGCTGCAGCCAATAATATTGCTCTTCCACAAGCCGTTTGGTCTTATCTTGATCCATATGACCACTCAAGACTCCTCCTTGCAACTCACGAACAATCTGCTCCCTTAAAGAATTTCGAGGCATGCAAAACTGGTTAGCCTTGAATAGATAACAATCTTGAATGAGAAAGTCTTTCGGATTCTGATGATGAGCAAACTGATTTTAAATATATGTAAAGTCCTCATCCTCAGCGTACAATTCTTTCAAGCATTTAAAACTAGCAACCTCATTTATTAGAGTTACTGGTAAAGTTGCTCGCCTACTTCCGTAAGTTAACTTAAAAAGGTTAAGACACAATTATAATGGAAATAAAAGGCTAAGACACATACCATAATTGACTCTAATTAAAATAAAAAGTTATCAAATAATAAAATTTTTAAAATCCTAAAATAATGTCCTACATCACTAATGATGTGACACATATTTGTTGGTGTTATGCAATTGTCCAGTTAATAATCGTATAAAAAGTTAATTGTTAGTAAACACTTGTTGAAATTAAATTAACCACTACTATTGTTGACATAACAATTAGGTTTCTATAATGCCACAATAAAAATTACGGCATTAATTCCATGATCGATATAAATATTGTAAGTTACATATAGAACTAGTAAATGTAAAGTAAAATCAGTAAATTCATACAAGATTATTAATTATGTAAAAAATTAACATTGTTTCTACAAAGTTTTAGTGAAAAATATTTTAATTCATTTACAAAAAATATTTTCATTAATTAAACAAAAAAATAATTCATTAATTAAACCAAAAAGTTATACTAAAAAAAGTAGAATAAGTTTTATTGAATTCATTTAAACATAAATTTATATTTATTCTAGGACATTTGTATAATTTTTTTCCCCATTTTCTATAATAATATCTATTTATTACACAAGTTAATTAAGCACAATTATCTATCTTGATGTGGTTCATGCAAAAACAAAATAAAAAACAATATTCTTATATTTCTAGACACATATATGATATATCAATAAAATTAGATCTTATTTTGAGTCTTATGTAGTTTCAAACTTTTTACTTGTACTTAGAGACCATTTAGGGTTGTTGTTGAGGAAGTGTAGAAAG
>NW_006262339.1:9541979-9546135 GCF_000493195.1 Citrus x clementina | reverse complement strand
TTTACTAGTTTTAAGTATACCTGTAAATTTTATTTGTTTACTAGTAATACATCAATTTACTAGTTTTATATTATTTTACTTATTTTATCTTCTATTTACAAATCTTATGTTTACTTTTTAAAAATTATGTTTTATTTTGCACTTAATGTGATTTACGAGTTTCATGTTACATTTGCAAGTTTTTGTTTTATTTACTAATAACACATAATTTTATCAGTTTTATATTAATTTACTCGTTTTACCTTTATTTTACAATCCTTATATTTAATTTCTAAAATTTATGTCTTATTTTACAGTTAATGTTAATTTATAAGTTTTATGCTAAATTTATAATTTTTATATTTCATTTACATAATTCATGTTTAATTACGGTATTGATACTGTAACTTTAATCATGACATCATAGAATGACCCAATTAACAATTATAAAATGTTAGGCAAAAGACGTGCATCACCATTTATGAAGGATTTTTCTGTTCCAGCAATATAATTACCGAGAACTTTTATAAAGGTGGGAATTAATTGCATTATTTAAAGTTTGGATTTTAAGATTCTGAAGATGGGATATTATTAGTTATCATTAAACTTTGGATTTTAAGTATCTGAAGATGAGATTTCAATCTTCATTATCATTAAAGACATTCGTTACTAAGCAATAATCTTGTAAAACCAAGAACATCATAGGAGCGGTGGACAATTTCTCCTTTAATAAAGTAAAGCTTTGTTCAAATAATCGTATAAAAAGATAATTATTAGTAAACACTTGTTGAAATTAAATTAACTACTACTTTTGTTGGCATAACAATTATAAAACGTCGGATAGAAGACATGTGGCACCATTTATAAAATTTTCTGTTCTAGCAATAAAATTACTAGGAACTTTTATAAAGGTGGCAATTTATTGCAATTAAACTTTGGATTTTAAGAATCTGAAGATGAGATTTCAATCTTCATTATCATTAAAGACATTCATTACTAAGCAATAATCTTGTGAAAGCAAGAACATCATTTTCTTTTTCCGAGGAGATGCCGAATAGGATAATGCGTTTCATCGAAATAAAAGCAGTGCATTTTGAACATCGCTTTATCCAAATTATTTATAATATTATAAAATAGAGTAATTTTACAATAAGAGAATTTTTTATTTTAATAAAATAAAAGACGAGCTAAACGACAAAAGAACACACACTCTTATCCATTAAATATATACTTTATGTTTTCTAACTTATCCTTCACTTTATTAAAATAAGAGATTTTCTTATTGTAAAATTACTTTTATACAATAATTTTAAAAAATATGAATGATGCCATAGACTAATAAATTACTAAACTGATCATCTTGTTGAACAAATTGGTCGGTTTGATTTAATTCTATTTGAGGTTCCTTTTTTTTAAAAAAAGAAATTAATTCCGCTCAATGGATTCACAAATGCCATCCGCATTTAATGTTAGAAAAATGCTAAAGACACTAAAGGCAGACAGAACACTGACAAAAATAATTGAACGTCAAGCTGATGTCACCGTGTTAATTGATTAATTTTCAATGAACACAATTTTCTTGATTAGGTGTACTTTTGTTTCTGTTGATATCCAGTTAATTTCTTTTTTGGTTTAAATATTATTGTTCTGGGTAATTTTTAAAAATTTCCCCTGAAATTTGGACTTGTTGCAAGTAGATGGCGAGAATTTATTTATTTGTAAAAATTTCCTACCGTCAGTTAACTTTAATATTGATCGTTAGTTGACTGTGCAAAGACAATATTACCCTTAACAACAGTTTGTAGACGGAAATAACTAAAAAAAATTAAAATTATTGGCGCGAAAAGCACAAATCCTATTTTTTGATAATTTTATCCTTGTCAATTCCAAAGATTTACAATATCATAGGTAAAGATTATAACTATTTTATTTTTAAGTTTTTAATTTTATTAAAGAGAATTTTTCAAATTTTTAATTTTATCTTTCTTGTAGGAACTTTAAGAAAATATCAATAATTTAAAGAGAATTTTTCAAATTTTTAATTTTATCTTTCTTGTAGGAACTTTAAGAAAATATCAATAATTTAAAGAGGGTAAAATAGCCAACAATTTTAATTTTTTTTTTTAGTTATTTCCGTCTACAAACTGTTGTTAAGGGTAATATTGTCTTTGCACAGTCAACTAACGGTCAATGTTAAAGTTAACTGACGGTAGGAGATTTTTTACAAATAAATAAATTTTCGTCATCTATTTACAACAAACCCAAACCTCAGGGGAGGTTTTTAAAAATTACCCTATTGTTCTTAACGTTATGACGTTTGCAAATATCACAAAATGAAGTATCACTGTCGAGTAATTTTTAAAATTAATTTAACTCAATATTTTAAAGTTGAAAAAGATGTGACATATTATATAAATGTTCTATGTCGTGTGTTATGTTACTGTTTTATTCTAGTCACTCAAATCTCCTTATGAAACTCACATCCAAGCCATAAACACCATAATCCTGATGCGCAGCTAAAAAACTCAACACTAAATCAACCGCATGTGTGCCATGCCTTTCTTCCTAAAACAAAGAGATTCGCGGCCGCGTCTTTGATACACCATCGTGTATTTAGAGTTGCTTCAGTATCTAGATCTCGCAATCTATTGGGAAAGAGACTACGATAAGCAGCTGCAAATTATGCAGAAACAAAACTCTTTATCTCTTTGTGTGATTAAAATAATATGTGTACCATAAATAAATAAGCAGAAAAATTAACCAACAAAATCCAAAGCAAAAACCAACTATAAGAGACACAGATTTTTACGTGAAAAATCCAAAGCAGGAAAAATCACGGGCTCGTAGTTCAATATAATTTTTTACTATATTAATGAGATTATAGTATTAATTTTTCTCTAAATAATACTAGAGACTACCAACATCAAGAATCTCAATATTCTTGATTTACAGTAACAGCCTAATAACTCTTTTTAACAAGTGAGTGTCTCAAATAATAGCAAAAAAGAATATAAAATAAAAATCAAGATTAATAAAATTGTAAAAGGTGATGCCAGAAACTTAACCTCAAAATTTAAGAGAAAACGAAGTTAATTTCGCCTTCCGATCACCTAATTAAATATTAAAAATCTTACCCTTAAATAATCTCAACTCCACAGTCCCTTCCTTTCTCTCCCGTCTTTTTCTTCTCTCAAAAGGTTACTGCCGCCTCCACTTATGCTGGTTTCTATAGCCAAATTTCATGGCAAATGTCATTTGCTCCCTTTAAGTTTCCTTTAATTGTCTAAACTTATTAAATTTTAAGTTTGGGCCACCTAAATGAGATGGACCCAATACAATCAACGGCTCCTCTGTTGATCCCACCGTCGACAACTAAAACAGTAGCCAAATCAAAACTTTTTTTTATCTTTGCCATCACCCAAAGCCAATTGTTTGCACCAGTGTCCCGTCGATCGCTCAGTGCGATATAGGTGAGGTTGGTAGAGTACTCAGTTATGTATTATTTACTCTTTTGACCTTTTAATGAAATTTGCCACTTTTAAAAAGAAAACGTTATCTTATGATACAAGTTACTAGTTATTATTTATTTTTAATTATATCTTATGGTGTTCTATCATGTCATACGACGGACCAACACCCAGTTCACTCTTAATTTTTCCTAAAATTAAAATTTAAGGAAACAAAATCTGAGAAGATTATCTAGTTATAGTAACTTATTTATGACATGAGCCGAAAATATTCACTATAAATTCGTGCTGACTGTCACCTAAACTCTCATAAGGCAAAATTTCATTTTTTTTGAGCCATTAGTTAAGCTTCCACCATCTTTCCTCTAAACTTTTTTCATGTTTTATAGAGCTTTCTTTTCTTGTCCCGATCAGTACCCAAAATACTAGCAAATCATACAAAATGGACATAATTATATCAAAACAATTACTATATACTCTGTCAAATTTCGCATTTATAAGCAAAGATAAGTGTGCCATCCTAATAAGAGCGAAAAACCCATCAATCTCTAGACATATTCTAACATTGAGAGAAGCAATCATTTATCTTGCTACTGTTATACCTATCGAATCAGCGATATACCAGAACTTTACTCCGCCGATGTCATGTCCTAGTATGTTCGACCCCTCTCTTGTATTTTATTTTATTTGGAAAAAACAACTAGTTCCTT
>NW_006262339.1:9535148-9541879 GCF_000493195.1 Citrus x clementina | reverse complement strand
AAAAATTTTTAAAACATTTTGAAAAACCTTTTTAATTTTTGTTTTTAAAAAAAAAAAAAAGCCTTCCAAAAATTTTTAAAAATTTTTTTTTTTTTAAAAAAAAAAAATTTTTTTTTTTTTTTTTTTTAGGGGCCCTTTTTTTTCCCCCCCCAACAAAAAAAACATATATGTAAATGCAGGCGCGTCCGGGAAAAGAAGGCGCTATGAGGAATCCAATCACGATGCAAGCAGGACAATGAAAAAGGCTGCTCTTAATGGAGAGCGTGGGGTGTTCTTCCCCAGCAACTTCTGAATACAATCTCCAGTAATCACACCATTGTAGACTTTTTGGCAGGGACTGGAGAAACAGACATGGAATCACAGCCCCCACGACGTAGAGTAACATAACATTAGGAGCAGAGCAATTAACTAATGCAGCTGGTATAAGCAACATCAAATAGAGAAAGCATCAGAACAATCGAAAGGTTCAGCAAGCAGAAAGAGAAAAATCAATGGCTGCTCCGAATGGGCTGATCTTTATTAGTTTAGCAACCAATGGCTGTTTGCTAAATGATTTGATTTTCTTATGTTTTCTGTACTTAATCATCACCAGATCTTTTTTTTAAATTGACATCTGACATGATTAATGTCATTGACCTGGGCTATATCTTCCTTAAGGGAATTGATCACATCATTAGTTCGTACCGGTAGAGGCATAAAATATTGTAATTCTTTCACGTATTAATAAGGAACTGACGAACAAAGCCATAAAGGCTGCTCTTAATGGAGACCCCGTGATGATCTTCCATAACAACTTCTGAATATTCTCTGGTAATATCACAATTGCAGACTTCCTTATTTGATGTATGCTCGTAAAAACTAGAGAAAAAATTATTCAGTACTAATTTTATGTATGATTTACAAAATTAATGTATTATTTGACACTTAATATTGATTTACAAATTTTTTGTTACATTTCAAGTGTTAATTTTGTTTATAGTTCTAACACAAATTTATCAGTACTGTATAAATAGAATTCGCAAGAACATTACTCTTGTGTGGCTTCAGAATTGGCTCAAGAATATTAAATTTCGTAAGAAAATCTGATTTTGATGAGCTCCGAATAGAACAATACATTTTGTTCAAAGATTAGTGCTAGAGTCCCTAGGTAGTTTTAAATTTTCATCTGGTTCAATTTGACTTTCCGAAGCTATCCACAATTAATACTATGATGTTTGCTCACATATATATCATAACGTTGTATCACCACAGTATATTTGTCTAAAATTAAACTCAATATTGTAAAATCGAAACAGATCGGACATCTGATATAGAAGTGTCATGTCGTACGCTATATTATCCTTTTATTCATTGATTATAGTCACAATATGAGATTAATTATCAATGATAACTATTATTTTTTGTAATTTTATGTGGTGTTCCATAATACTTTATGGCAAATCATTTCCAAAAATTTCAATTAAGAAAAAGAAAATCTGTGAATATGGATTCTTCATACCACATATTTATGAAATTAGAGTTTATCTTCAATATAAATTCATCCAAGATCAGCTACTATATTTCTCCTCTTATTCTCCTCATATGCGGTTTGAGTTTGAACTAGATTTTGTTTCTCTTCACCAAAATACACAGAAGTCAAAGGAAAGGTTTACAGATGGACAATATATTAATGATGAGTTTACTTGTGGGTTTAGGAAATTTGAATGAAGGAATGAGAATGAAACTTATGTTTACTTGGCAAAATGTAATTTGGGAATGAGAATAAAATGTGTGGGTTCCACATAATTTGGGAATAAAGAATGACAATCTCATTCCCATGGGGGGTTGGAAATGAAAATGTGGGAATGAGAATGAAATATAAATTTACTTTTCTATCCTTCTAATTTTTTCATATTTCCTAAATTAATCATCGTTCAAATCACAAATAATTTTATTATTTTAAATGTCATTAATTATCATTATTATTATTATTATTAAATTTTATTAACTTTATTATTTTAGTTATTATTAATTATTATTATTATTATTATTTTCATTAATATTATTATTATTAACAATAAAAATAATTAATTTATCATTATTAACAATATTATCTTTGTTGTTGTTATTAGGGGTGGGCAAAATCGGGTTCGGGTCGGGTTCGGATCAACCCGATCGGGTTTCGGGTTGGTCGGGTTGGATAAAAATCGATCCGAACTCCACCCGAACTTATAACCCGATCCGATCCGATCCGAATTAAATTCGGATCGGATCGGATCGGGTTAAAAAGTCGGGTGGAGTTCGGATCGGATTGGATTCGGGTTAATTCGGGTTCGGATTAAATTCGGGTTATTCGGATGAATTCGGGTTAATTCGGGTCGGGTGTAATCAGATCGGATTGGGGTTAAATCGGGTTCGGATTAAATTCGGGTTATTCGGATCAATTCGGGTTATGATTAATTTGGCGCAATTGGGTTATTCGGACCCTTGGTTTGCATTGATCGTTACCCAGTTCATATTCCTGAAATTGTCAAGCTCTAGAAAGCCCTTAATTAGCCTCCTCGGTTTCATTGCTATGGGTTGCTACAGCCTACAGTTATTAGGAATCATCTCTTGCCTATATTTGATCTGGGATTTGCATTTGCTGCTGCTGCTGTGTTGTGAAATGTGAACTTAGGCAAAAGCCTTGATTACTTGCACATTTTTAATTTTTCTTTGTCAAAAACTCAAAATTAAGCATCTGCATACTTTGTGAATGATTCAAAATTAATTCAAATGATTCAAAAACTACTATAGAATTAAATTCAAATGATTCAAAATTAAAAATTAAAACAAAGCATAAAATTAAAATTAACACAAAGTTTAAATTTAAAATAATTATTAATCATTAATTCATAAATTAAAACACAAAAAGACTATTAAAAAAATCTACTTAATAGTTAGTATTACAAATTGATTCAAATAATTGTTAATTTAATTTTATGAAACTTTTTGAAATCGATATTTCTAATTTTCCACCATAATATTTATATATGATCAAGAATTCAAGATGCATATTCCATAAAAGAAAACCAAGAAATTAATGTAATTATTTAATTTATAATATCTAATTATCCATTAGCCAAAATAAAATAATATTAATTACATATCCATATCTTAAATTCTTAATTCTTATTATGCCCACATTATATGTACTTAACCACTTAATATTTACTTATTGGTTATCATGCAATTAATTAAATTGATTAATTATTTGTTGAAGTTGAAACTTGAAACTACTGCAATTAAATTGGTTAATTTTTGGTTGAAGTTGAAACTATTGTACAAATACACATATCATATGACATATATAATTATAATTTATATTGTAACATAATATTTAATTTTAATTTTTAATCTAACATTACTATTCATACAAAAAATCAATTATTAATAAGTAACAAAAAATTAATGCCGGATTATTTTCATTTTATTGATAAAATTTAACAATATATAATTATATATAATTAACATACAAAGTTACAATTAACATTTCTCATATAACATATAAAAAATAACAATTATAATTAATCATTAATGCATATATAATTATATATTATATATATACCATCACTTAAACAAGTTCAAAAGCCGGATTTGCTGATTCGGTTCGGGCTTCAAGAGTTCAAGCTCCAAATCCAAACTTCCAACTTCCAAAACAGAGAGTGAAGAGACCTTTTGAGTTTTGAGACTGGAGCCATGACCCGTGAGGCGTGACCGTGAGGGTGTGGTGGCCGGATGTCAACACTCAACAGCCGTGACCCATGAATGCCAATGGTGGAGACTCGAGTGGATCAGAGGCAGCTTGCCGGGTGGATCTTCAATCGGAGTGAGTGATGGTGGAGTGGAGGATTCAAGGCTTGGATCCGGCGCTTGGTTGCAGCAGATCTGTAGATCGGGTCACGATCTTCGCAAATCAGCTTCGACTTCGGTTGGGGTCGTTCTCGGCAGCGGTTGCTGCGTGTGGTGGCCGGTTGAAGGTAGCTCTGTGAACTGTGCGTGTGTGTTTGCTGCGTGTGGTGAGCGACGGAGGCCGTGAGGCGTGAATGGGTGTGGGTTGGCTGCTTGTGCTTGACGGCTTGAGTGCTGGTTTCAGTGATTTGTGTGTGACAGTGAGGGTTTGTGATACCGTGAGGCAGTGACTGGTGAGTGTCTGAGTGAGTGAGGGTTTGTGAGCCAAAATGAGACTTTGCTTTGCTTGTGTTCTTTTCTCTGTGAATTACTAATACTGAATTGTTTTGTTGCGGTGAGGTGAATACTTTGTGAATTACTGTAAAATGTAAATCCGTGAATCTGTGTGACACTGTGAAGTCTGTGATGTGTGATCTGTAGATTCTGTATTCTGTGAGTTACTGAATACTGGTTGTCTGATTCAGTGATTGTGTCGTGTACTCGTGTGAGTGTGTATTTGTATTTTGTATTCTGTGATTTATATTTGCAAAATTTTTTTTTCTCAACCCGATCGGGTTTTCGGATCGGATCGGGTTTCACCCGATCCGAACATGATCCGATCGGGTTGAGATAATTTCACCCGATCGGGTTTTGTTCACCATCCGATCCGATCCGAACCCGAAATTTTTCGGATCGGATCGGGTCGGATCGGGTCGGGTCGGATATTTTGCCCACCCCTAGTGTATATTATAAATTTTATTTTTATTATTAACTTATTTTAGTTATTATTAATTATTATTTTTATTTTTATTATTATCATTATTAACATTTATCATTATTATTATTATTATTAACTAAAATAATGAAGTTAATAAAATTTAATTTTAATAATAATAATAAATGTTAATAATGATAATATTAATAAAAATAGTAATAACAATAATTAATAATAAATAAAATATTAATAATAATAAATGTTAATAATGATAATATTAATAAAAATAATATTAACAATAATAATAATAATAATAATAAACAATAATGATAATATTATTAATAATGATAAATTAATTATTTTTATTAATTATTAATACTATGGATATTTTGGTAAATTGATTCTCATTCTCATTTATTTTGCCAAGTAAACACATCAATGACATTCCAGCACATTTCCATTCCCATTTATTTTTGTCAAGTAAACATTGAAATCTCATTCCCATTCATCATTCTTATTCCAACTCATTCTCATTCTCAGCCCATTTCCATTCCCATAAAATAAACTCACCATAAAAATATTGTCATGTTCTCCACCAACTTTCACATTTATGAGTAAAGATAAGTGTGCACTAAGAGCAAAAAGTCCGTTTATTTCAAGAAGAATTCTTACGTTGAGACAGGCAATAATTTACCTGACCAATATTGTAATCATCGGATTAGCGAGGAATTACCAGATTTTGAATCCCATAAAAAGATGTATTTTAGAAGGAAAAAATGTATACTTGTGATATTTGATGTATTTTTTTATATATATCTATATACTAAAATTAGGTTATTTATGAAGACTCTCTCAACAACGAGAATTGATCTTTGTAAAAATTAAATGTATTCGATGTGAAATTATTTATATCACATATTAATGTTATCCACTTGCACTTTAGAAATAATTTTGAACATTCTAAATTTAATAAAATTATTTATTACAAGAATACCTCTAATATAATTTAGTATTAAGGAGAATATATTATGAGTAAATATAAACAACTACTTCGTACACACATCTTGCACATTCATTCAACTTGTGATTCTCCTACAGCAAATTTTATTTCCAACGTCTTAATAATAATAAGTTGAATAAATATTTATAAATGTCCAAATCAATATTTTGGGAGATTTTAACTACAACTTTTCTTTTTCAGTATAAAAAGAAGGCAATGTACTTGAACACTTTTTGGGGAAAAAATGAAAATGTTTTATCCTTATTTTTTTATTTTCTTTTTTTAGTTTTGGTGAATTAAGTATTTTTATAATTATAAGTGTGCAGAGTAAATAAAGATAACTCATTTAAATAGTTATTTTTGGTGAACTGAGAATTTTACTAAATATAGATAGGGTAAGGGATTTTTTTGACATTTGAAGGAGCGTACAAAGTAAAGTATATATTTTAAAAAAATTTAATTGATAAGTGTTTAGAGTAATAGAATATCCAAAAAAAAATTTTAGATTACAAATAATTCACCCTTATGACAGTAATTATGGAAGGAAAATATGAGCAAATATAGTCTTATATGGTCACAAAATTATGATATTAATTATGGAATAAAAATCTTAGACTATGTAATTTTATATATGGTTAGATATTTATGATATTAATTTTGAAAGGAAAATCTGAGAATCGTATTCTGTATGGTCACTTATTCACTACGTTAAAAAAATGAGAATATGTAATTCTATATGGTCACATATTTATGATATTAATAATGGAAGGAAAATTTGAGAATATGTAATCTAAAATGGTCATACATTTATGGTATTAATTATGAAAGAAAAATCTGAGAATATGTAATTTAATATGATCACGTATTTATGATATTAATTACGGGAGAAAAATCTAAGAATATGAAACCTTATATGGTCACAAATTTATAGCATTAATTATGGAATGAAAGTATCAGAATATTTATTTTATTAATTATGGAAGGATAATATGAGAATAATGGAAGGATAATATGAGAATATGTAATTTTATATGGTATGTACTTATGATATTAATAATAGAAGGAAAATATGAGAACATGAAATCGTATATGGTCACAAATTTATGG
>NW_006262339.1:9509240-9534241 GCF_000493195.1 Citrus x clementina | reverse complement strand
CTTAAAACCCAATAACCTAATACACTCAAATGGTTCCTCCTAAGACCCAAGCAAGTGCTCTCTCAATTCTCTTGAAAAGCACACTTGCTAATGCTTTTAACTCTCACAATTTGGATGCACAAGCTTTTTGAAATGAAGCATTATTCATAGGTTCTAATGGCTTTAAACTTTAACAATTGCGGTACAAAATCTACTGAGACAAGCCATCATTCTTGACTAAAGGAGCATGAATTTCCATCCTCTTTCAAGCCGCCATCACATGGAGTTGGAACTTGCATTGCATGCATTAAAGTCATGCACATTTTGTCAACAATTTTGCAATTTGATGCCCCCTTCAATTTTCAACATCATTTTTTCATTATGTATACCCATTTGCACCCAATTGTCTTTTTTTCCTTGTGCAGTGTAACTAACTCTTAAGTTTCATTTTTATACTGCATTTTTTCATTATTGCTAACTCTCACTGTACACTTTCAGGATTACTTTCTTCTTCTCTGAAAGTGGAAGAAATATTATTATCTACAACTGGAAGTGTATAGACCACTATATCAACAAGGCGAGTAGGTCTTCTTTCTATATGCAATTGCGTCTTGTTGCTGTGAAGGTTCATAAGTCAGAATCTCTTTTGCATCTTCGGTCGATGGAGAATCACCATTTGTCTCCTCAACCGTGTCTAAATCTTCTTTAACCTTTTTAAACTCCATCCACAACGAAATACCACTCCTTTCGTCATCCTTTTATGAATTTTTTTTTCAACATAGCTGATTCATCAAAAGTCACATCCCTATTAGAAATAATTTTCTTTGTAACAGGGCACCAGTGACGATATCTTTTTACTCCATCAGTTATATCCATGAACAATTTTTTTTTTTTTTTACTTATGGGTCTAATTTAGATTTGTTTATATGATAATAAGTAATGGAACAAAAAATATGTAAAGAATCATAATCAGTAGCAGATTTACCAATCCACATCTCCATGGGTGTTTTGCCTTAATTGTAGCTGATGGTAAATGGTTAATTAGATGACACATATATACAATTGCCTCAACCTAAAACTCCATGCCCAATCTAGCATTGGACAACATGCATCAAACTTTCTTTAATATAGTACAATTCATATGTTTTGCCACCTCATTCTACTGTGGTGTATCTCAAACAGTAAAGTGTCGGACAATACCCTTATCTCGGTATACTTGTAGAAACACATCATTGTTGTACTTACCACCATTGTCTGAGAGAAGTTTTTTGACATTTCGACCAGTTTGAGTCTCAACCATCTTCTTCCTTTTTAAAAATATGCCTAAATTTTCATTTTTATTCTTCATCAAATACACCCATATTTTTCTTAAATAATCATCAATAAGAGTAAGAAAATAGTACATATTTCCCAAAGAAGCTACTCTGGCAAGTCCTTGCACAAAACTTCATTTTTGTTCTTCATCAAATAAACCCGTATTTTTCTTAAATAATCATCAACAAGAGTAAAAAAAATAGTGCATACTTCCCAAAGAAGCTACTCTGGCAAGTCCTCGCACATCACTGTGAACAAAGTCTAGAATCTCTTTCGTATTGTGAATTGTTGAACTAAACTTACTCTAGTATACTTGCCCAGAACGTAATATTCCAAAAGTTCAAATTGCAAGAATTGCACCTTCAACAACCTTGCTTGACCAAAAGTCTGCAAGCTTTTCACTAGTATGTTCTACATGCATATGCTATAACTTGGTTGCTTCTAAATTTTCATCTTTTCTAGAAACTGCTGATACTGATCTAATAATTGTAATTCTATGAAAATAGTACAAGTTATTTTTTTCTTATGCCTTTTAACGTCGTCAATACACCAGCTACTATATTTAAGAATCCATCTCTTAGAATGATTGTAAGTCCTTTGGATTCTAGGACTCCTAATAAGATGAGATTTTTCTTCAAGCATGGTACGTAGTGTACGTCCATCAAGACTTGGATTGAGTCTTCATGATTCTTCAATTGGACTAAGCATATTCTCATGGTTTTACAAGCATTGTCATTACCTATAAAAACAACTCTACTGTCCATCCCCTTGACACTAAAAAACTAGTACTTATTAGGACACATATGATAGGTACAATACGAATCCAAAATTCACTCATATGAATGACATGTCAACGTCATACCAAACAAATTAAAGCTTAACTCCTCATCATGCTCCTCTACACATGCATTAGAAATAGCTTTACCCTTTTGTAACTTAGGACAATTCGTTTCTCAATACCCTTTCTTATGACAAAAAATATATTTATCTTTGGTAGGCCTTCCTTTAGACTTACTTTTTATTTTTAGGTTTGCAGTTTTGTGAATGCCTTCTTACTATCAATACTTCTATACCTGTATCCCAATGATCATTTTTTCTTGGTCTCAGAGTTGTACAATGCACTGCATACAACATCAAATATGATATTATATTTCCCATAAAGTAAAATGGTGATAAGATGGTCATATTTATTAGGAAATGAATTTAACATCAACAATGCCTTATCTTTGTCTTTAAATTTCTCATTCAAATTTAGCAAATCCATTAATACTTGTTGAATGAGTTTACATGATCATTCATTGACATGCCAGGTGAATACATAAGTCGATAGAGTTTTTTCTTCATATAAAGTCTGGTTTCAAGGTTTTTTTCATGTACTTTTCTTCCAGCATCTTCTATAATTTCTTTGCAAATGTCTCCCTCATGACATAGTACTTTTTATCTTTAGCAGACATAAGCGAATAATATTACATGCTTGTCTCTAAATCTTTGTCCACTCCTTATCATCCATCTTGTCATGTCTTTTTTCAAGAGCGAGCTCCAAATCTTACTGACATAAGACATCCAACATTTCATACTATCACATACTAAAATTATTGGTACCATTCAATTTCGCCACTTCAAACCTTACAGTAGTCATAGTAGTCTTTTCTAATGAAGACGACGAAAATGCTTCTGCCATCCTTTTTTTTTTCAAATCACTTCATCCAAATGAACAGTGTCTTCGTGTCTATTTGTATAGATAATATACTAGGAAAGATCCCGTGAAAGATTGGAGGGGTCACAACAGCCGAAAAATGAAGTCCCCATCAGTGTAAGGATCCATGATTTGTTCACCCTCCTCAACATCCTCGCACATCTCATTATCTAACTTAAGAGGACGTAAGTGAAATCTCCATAAGAATTATCAAACCCCGAGTCGCAGGTAGTATGATATCTGATGATCGAATGATAAGGACAACAACCGAAAAATAAAGTCCCCATCAGTCTAAGGATCCATGATGTGTTCACCCTCCTCAACATCCTCGCACATCTCATCATCTAACTCAAGAGGACGTAAGTGAAATCTCCATAAGAATCATCAAACCCCGGAGTCGCAAGTAGTATGATATCTAATAATCGACTGATGAGGACAACAGCTGAAAAATGAAGTCCCCATCAGTCTAAAGATCCATGATGTGTTCACCATCCTCAACATCCTCGCACATCTCATCATCTAACTCAAGAGGACGTAAGTGAAATCTCCATAAGAATCATCAAACCCCAGAGTCGCAGGTAGTATGATATCTGATGATCAATAGATGAGGACTTCATTTTTCGGCAATGAAGTGGCAGGAACACCAGAATTCGCTAATAGAGTGTTAATAATTTCAGTTTTTTAAGCAACATGATCCTCGTTAGCCATTCGAGCCTTCCTAACAGTTTCACCCTTCTTTCTTTCAAGCTTTTCATCAATAAGATCAAAATCAAAGTTATGAACATGTTTGAAAATGAAAGCACACAGATCATCAATCTCATTTGTGTACCCTTCATACTCTTTCTCTCTAGCATTTTTAATTTTGGCTTGTGCTTCCAAAAGTTCATCATCAAATTGTTCATTTGACTCTTCAAGATCCTTTACACGGATTTCAAAACTAGAAATCTTCTGAACATCGTGAGCAATCTTTTCTTCAGCCATTTTTTGCTCTTCATTGGCTAAATGCAGCTGACTTTCAATCGTTAACTTTTCTTTCCCAAGGGCAATGAACTCAAATTCTAAATTCTTTTTAACTGCAAGAGCTTGAGATAGTTCTTTGCTTATGGCAGCAACACGATCTTCGGCAGCCCTAACACATGTTTTATAAGATTACAAATACTCTGAATGCTACAATAAATAAATAAATAAATAATAAAAATTAAAGAAAGGCAAGATAAAAAATGAAAGGTAAATATAATGAAGGAATGAAAGTTCTTTACCTTTCTAATAAGTCTCGCTGCAAACTTAAGAGACTTCATGGCCCTCAAATCCTTCACACTAGCGCCTCCAGCCTCACTTACAAATTGGTCCCAATCAATATTATTGGCTTGAAGAGGAGGGATTGTTGGCCTTACGCTCCATTTTTTAATGGTGAGAGCGCGAGCTGGTGATGGATTAGCACCTAAGGCAAGAAGTCAAGAACTGCAGATGGATCGATGATTTGATCACCAGTAACTTTCGAACTCTCTTCTTTCGAAATTAAAGTGTGGGCTAATGTATCATTATTCTAATCCTTTTTTAGTTGCTAAAAAGTAAAGCCCTTTTCCATGAGTCATGGCTTCTCTAGGTTCTTTGTCTTATCTAACAGTCTCAATGGGTTTTTCTTTTTCAAATAACATTGGTCTTTTTCCTCTCTTTTATCCTCCAACTAGTTCATTAGTTGAAGAATCCATGATAAGTTTGGCCACCTTAATAGATAATGGACTACTTAGAATTATGTGATTCTCGGTTAAAGTATTGAATGAGTAAAAGAAGTTGTAATCACGATCTTTTGGAGGCAACTTTAGAGCTGATCTAATGTTTTCTGCCTCTACCCGACGAATCGTGGGTCTTTTCCAAATACCTACAAAAAGAAAGTGAAATTAAGATTAGTCAAAAAATTAAATATGTGCCACATAAAATAAATGTGTGTTGCATATATATATATATATAATCGCACTTCGTTCACAAAAGTGGGTTGGAAGCTAAACCCGGGCATCAACGACTTCATCCCCAAACTCCCAATTTCCACTGACAAAAAAATAAATATGCTTCCACATCTTAATTGAAACGTGAACATGATTAAGTAGAATTTCATTGGAATCTTCATAAGCTTTGAAGTGCCAAAGGCCAAAAGTTTTGGAGTTACGAAATAAACCAAATAGAATTGGAACTCAATCACAGACGGGTCTGAAAATCCAAGCTTCCTCTATACAGCCCACATTCCAATTATCGCTCTCCAAGCAGTAGGAACAAGCTGAGCAAGAGCAAGTCTAAAAGAATGTAGAAGCTTTCGAATATATAGGGCAAGAGGAAGAGAAATTCTGACTTTGAGTATTGCTTTTGTAAACCCAACACAACCAGCAGGGGGTTTGCTAATCAAATCACTCTCCAATAAGTTCATTTCAATAGAAAGGGGAATTTGGCACATGATTTGAAGTATTTCAACACCGACCCAATTGGAGAAACACCAAAATTGAGCATTGCTTTAGCACGAATCAGTGAAGCTCCTCCAGAAAACACTTACCCTCTTCATTATAAATTGAAAGAGTCTACCTCTAAGGTAAATTCTTTCACTAAGTTTTTAGTAGTGCTTGTGAATACATTATGAAGTTTTGAGGGATTTTATAGATGAGAAGAAAGAGAATGTTATAAGTCATTTGCTATGATTGGATAAGAAAAAACAAAGATCATTGGTGGGATGGGGTGGCACTAATGGTGTTTATTAGTTTGGCAGCATCGGAAATGAAAAAAGTAAATTAAAAGAAAGTGATTTACAATTTTTGAGTTTCAAAAATTGAGTTAAGCTTGCACCCATCGAAAAGCCAAGGCTGGAAGCCATAAAATGATCCAAGCCCAACCCAAAGCACATGAAGTAAATAATAATACTAAAATAAAAGTCTAATTTTTCAAATTTGAAAAGATAGACTTGGGGGGCCTCTGTTGTACTAAAATTATAATAAGTTCAAAAAAGCCCACATGAGTATAGACTCAATGAGAAGTGACCTGAGTCCATTCTAAATAAAATGCCAAAAGGGCAACTTTTTGACAAAGTGCCAATGGTATATTTCTACAAAAAGCGACCTAAATCCATTTTCTACAAAGAACAACCTAGGTCCACTCTTTATAAAGAAATACCTAGGTCTATTTTAAGTAAGACACCTAGAGGACAAGTCTTCGACAAAGTGTCAAAGGTAAGTTTCTACAAAGAGTGACCTAGATACATTTTTTACAAAGAACAACCTAAGTCCACTCTTTATAAAGAATGACATAGGTCTATTTTAAATAAAACGTCCAAAAGGCAACTCTTCGGTAAAACGCCAAAGGTATATTTTTACAAAGAGCGACCTAAATCCATTTTCTACAAAGAGTGACCTAAGTCCATTTTCTGCAAAGAGCAACCTAGGTCCACTCTTTATAAAAAAAGACCTAGGTCCATTCTAAGTAAAACACCCTCTGAAAAAACGCCAAAGGCATGTGTCTACAAAGAGCGACCTAGGTTCATTCGTTATAAAGAGTGACCTAGGTTCATTCGTTATAAAGAGTGACCTAGGTTCATTCGTTATAAAGAATGAACTAGATATTCAGTAATTACATGAAAGTAACAGTCCACGAAGGTTACATACATGTGAAATGCCACAAAACTAATCCTCTTTATGAGGAACCAACATAAGAGCTTGAAATCATGACAAGTGTTCAAAGATGATTTTTCATAAACAAGCATGACACATAATGACAAGTGTCTTTATGCATGAGTTTTGCACACACTTGTCACTAAGACAATGCCATGTGTCATGATGACACCTCCACCTCATTAATCAAATTGCCTATATAATGGTTAGAACTTCCCACACCTAAGGTTAAGAGAAAAAAAGGGTAAAGAAATGATGTCCTTCTCTCTTTAGATTTTCCCTTCATAATCAAATATAAAATACTGACTTGAGCGTCGAAGGGTCATCGCCAAAAACCCGACACCCTTTGATAATTTCATTTCTTTTGTAGAACCTTTGACAATGAAAATCCGCATATCAAAGAGAGATTCTTTGCAAAACTTAATATAGAAATGAATTTGAAGCAAAAAGTTAGTTATTACATGTTGAGCAAAAATTTGCAATGACATGTTGTAACTCAATAAATGAGGAATATCAACCAAATATCATCAAAACAAAATAATAAATTGTTGAGTTTTTGTTTCACAGAATCACATTTATGAGGATAAGTGATTTTAATAAAATTTAATTTTCTTTTGTTAGTTATTATAAATTCAAATAAGGATAAACTTATAATTATGAGAGGGGTTTGATAAGAACTTTTTAGGGGTGCCAATAGTATTACATTATTTATTTAAGGAGAAATATCACCACCTTTGCCTTAATTAATTTTGCGCCGAAAGTTGTTTCGGGCTCGCACCGAAGATTTGAAAGTTAAAACCATTCTCTTCTATTTTTTATTTTAACCTTATTTAAAATTACATAAAGAGCCACGTAAGTTTAAAAACTTTTTATTTTAACAATTTCTTAAATCTTTGATGTGATCATCAAGTATTCTACTAAATTAACAATGAATAACTTTGTAGCAAGAACTATAAAGATATTGAATTATTGTATGTTCCCAATACTTTTGAAATAATGGATTAGATGAATTAAGATTGTCTGGTATTAAGTTCTGAAAAATGAATTGAGAGGCCAAAAAGAAAAGTAATTAAGGATATTAATGTAATTAAATTATTTAAGGAGGTGGATTTAGAACAGGGGTTTTATGAGAGTTTTAAATGGGTGCTGATAGTACCCTTTCGGTAGAAGTTATTCAACGCCCAACCTAATTTAATTGTGGGCTCCTCATAGACAGCCCTAATTAACTGAGGCAAAGGGCCGAAGACAAATGAAATGAGTTTTAATTAAACAATTACTATTATTATTATTATTATTATTATTATTATTACTACTACTACTACTATCATGCATATATTTAAATATATAATAACCAAAAAAATACGAAAAAACAAAATTAGCTAAACAAGATGACCGTTATTATACATTTGGCAAAAATAAAAAGCTAGTAATGTGAAAGCTTCCCGTAAATAGAATTCGTACTGAAATTAATGTATGAAATGTTTACAAAATTGAAAGGTAAGATTTGCATTTTAAATGATGTGACATGATGTATCATATATTCATTAGGATAATGAAATTATCTACTGCATAAAAAATCAATTATTGTATTAGTTAACACTTAGTGAAGTTAAATTAATCATTAGTAATGTTAGCATAATAATTATGAAACGTTGGATACAGGACAAGTGGCACTATTTATAAAGAAATTTTCGGTTCCAGCAATACAATTACCTAAACTTATGAAGGTGATAATTAATTGCATTTAAAGTTTGGATTTTAAGAATCTGACGATGGGATATCAATATTCATTATCATTAAACTTTGGATTTTACAAATTTAAAGATGAGATTTCAATCTTTACAATCATTAAAGGCATACATTATTAAGCAATAATCTTGTGTAAACAAGAACATCATTTTTTTTTGGGAGAGATACCGAATAATCATGTATTTAGAACATTATTTTGTCCAAATTATTTATATTTATACAATAATCTTTTTAAAAAAATGAATTATGCCGGAGACTAATAAATCACCAAACCGATCATAACGTTGAACAAATTGATTGTTTTGATTTGAATCTGTTGGATTTTCTTTTCTTTTCTTTTTTAATAAGAAAACAAATTTATTCCATTTAATGAATTTGCCAAATGCCATCCACATTTATTTTAGAAAAATACTAAAGAAACTAAGGCTGATAAAATATTGACAAAAATAACGATACATCTGGCTAATGTTAGCTTGTTAATCGATTATTTTTCAATTAATACAGTTGCCTCGGTCGGGGTACTTTGTTTCTGTCATCATTTTGTTAAATTTTTTCTGTTTAAATTTATCTCTACAAAGTATCACCATCGAGTAGATTTTAAAATTATATTAAACTCAATATTAAATTAAAAAAAATTATATTAAAAATTTACGTTAATTTTTAGAATAAATTTATCTTTTTACCTCATTTTGAGTTTTAAGGAAAAAATAGTTAATTTGCCACAATTCTTTTAACTTTCTAACGAAAGTTAACAGATTGGTGGACGGCAGAAGTGTTTTGTCAACTTAGGGTATACGAGTGATACACTTTAAAAATATTCATACATACTTAATACGAGTGTCATTTAAAAATATATGGTTGATAATTTTTTTTTAAAAATTATATTAAACACAATATTGCAAAATCAGAAATGATGTGACATTTGGATAATTGATCCACGTTGTGTTTTATGTTACTGTTTTTCTCCCGTCACTCAAGTCTACATATGCAACTTGCAAACCCCAAGGCGCAAACAGTATAATCCTGCTGCTAAGAAAATCACCACGAAACCACAAACGCGCGCCTTTTTCTCCTTAAAACTACGAGATTCACCACGTGTTTGGCAATTGCTGGCTTGGTGTTTTATGTGGGCACTTGATCGATGCAGATTTCTCAGGAATATTTGGCTCATAAACCTGTTACTGGAGGCCAAATATATTATGAGCAGAAATGATCAAGCTATCACCAGATTTTTTTTAGGGAAATTTACGAAAATAACCATTATTATTTTATTATTTTTGCAATTAACCCTCTCAACTTTTTTCTATCAACATTAGCCAAACACAAGCATTTTTTCCCAAATTACCCTTCTTTGAGTAACAAAACCAACATCGTTTCTCCCATATCGCCAAACCAAAAGCAGCTTTTCGCTCTTGATTCATCCGTCAACGGTGACCGCAAAAGACAACGATAAAAGTGATATCCGATCATAATTTATCCGGATCCAACACAAATTGACATCCGAATCCCGAATCCAACACAAATCGACATCCGAATCCCGAATCCAACACAAATCGACATCACTTACTGGTATGAGTTATTTTATGAACAACTTGTCACAATATGGATCGGGCGACAGGTTGCCTGTCGCACCCACCATGAAATACATCATTAAAATTGTATTATTTTAATATGGCTGAAATAATTTTTTTTTATAATTTCAGGCTTAATGGATTCAGTTGTACTTGAATTGTGTTACAATGGTTGGTGGGAGACATTAGAGAATAGCCGTATGGAGTACGTGAATGGTAAAAATCGAGCATTTTTGGTTGGAAAAAATTATCTGTTTGATCAGTTATTGGCAAGAGTATACGAGGTGTTACAAATTAACCCTAATGACTATAGTATCACCATGAAGACAACTTTGAGGTCTAGTAACACATTATATCGTATATGTGCAATGCCCATGGATATATGCGATGATGAAATGGTGAGGGTTGTGTTGCATATGGCATCGGACATAGCTAATTTTGGATGCATTCCTATATTCGTGACCACATCACCTCGAGTTCCGAGCGAAGGTATTGAGCCACATGTCGATACAGAAACTTCGTTTAGAGCAAATATGTCTGGCCCCGATAATGATGAAGAGGTGTTGCCAAGGACAATATCGTTGCAGCAATATTACTCTCCAATCCACGATAATTATGACAACATTGATGATAATGGCGTTACGTTACAGGATGTTGGAGCAACAGTATTTCCAATAACAACGTCGTTGGAGCAACGATATTCTCCGTATCACAACAATGTTTTTCGGGACAATGATGATTTTCATAATGAGACAGAGGGGGATAATGTTTGTGCAGAACCTTCTAATACTACAAGGGGGGGCACTCGTTTCAATAATGATGGTGATGATGGAGGAGCCGGTCCTTCAAATGTTCCGTCGTTTCAGCATGAGGATGAGTGTGAAGACAATACTCCTGTGAATAACAGAGGCAATAGACCTATTCCCTCTATGGTTCGATCGAGAAGGCGAATTGACCCCCTTACAAGTGTTGCTCCAACTTTGCCTTCGAATATGGTTGCTCCAAGCTTTGTTAGCAGTTGTGATTCAGATGATATCAGTGTGGGTAAGCTATTTGCTGAGAAAAATGAGTTTATATTACAACTACGCAAGGTTGCCTTTAGAGACAAGTTTGATTTCAAGATTGCACGGTCTACTACGACACGTTTCGAGGCTCACTGTTGTTCAGAATCATGTAAATGGCGTATTCGAGCAACTAGATGTTTGAACGAGCAAAATATTCCGTGGGTGGTGAAGAGAATTGACAATGTACACACTTCTCATAATGAGGTATTGGTTGATGGACGTCATCAAGTCAGGAGCCAGGTTGTCGGTCATATTATCGCAGAAAAATATATTCAAGACAAGAGGATTTATACTCCGAATGACATAAGAGCAGATATGCAACAGGAATACGGTGTTCAGTTAACATACCAGCAGGCATATCGGGCGAGAGAAGTTGGTCTTGAAATAGTTCGAGGCAACCCTGCAGAGTCATACAACTTGCTCCCTAAATACTCTCACGTACTAACTACAGCGAATGAGGGTACAGTCACTCACCTCGAGCAGGATGGAGATGGTAATTTCTTGTACTATTTTGTAGCACTCGGATCTTCCATCAAGGGTTTTATGCAGTACATTCGGCCTGTCATTGCTGTAGATGGTACTCATCTGAAGGGATTATATCGTGGAAGCATGTTCGTGGCAACATGTCTTGATGGTAACAATCAATTGTATCCGTTAGCCATTGGGATCATGGATTCAGAAAACAACGATGCTTGGGAATGGTTTATGATGAAGTTACACGGAGTGATTGGCGATAGACCTGAGTTGGTAATTATCTCTGATCGATGCACTGCCATAAGGAGAGCCGTTCTTAAAGTTTTTCACAATGCAACTCATGGCGTTTGTTTTTACCACGTGAAAGGTAACATTAAGTCTCAGTTTAGAATATCCAAAGCTCTTTGGGATCAATTTGAGCCTGCCTTTATTAATGCAGCAAAAGCATATGGCCACGAGGAATTTAAGAGACAACTTGAAGGGTTGTGGATGATCCACTCGGGTGCGGCTGATTACCTAGAAAATAATGTCGGTACGTGTAATTGGGCAAGGTCGCAGTTTGAAGGTAGGAGGTACAGCATTCTTACCACGAACATTGCGGAGAGTGTTAATGCGTTCATGAGGGAACCTCGAAAATTTCCTGTGACTCATCTTGTTGATCACTTTAGGAAAACATTGCAGCAATGGTTTTATGATAGGAAAATTGTGGCTGAATCAATGACAACTCGGCTAACAACATGGGCGGATGAAATAGTCACTGAGAGGAGAACTATAGCTGAAAGAATGATAGTTCGGCCGGTGTCTCCGCATCGCTTTCAAGTTATAGGCGGTGGGCTTAAGGAAGGGTTAGTTGACTTGCAAAAGAGAACTTGCTCCTGCAGAGTGTTCCAGCTTGATCAGCTTGTGTGTGCTCATGCAATCGCGGCGTGTCTAACACACCGGGTGGATTTTATTAACCTTTGCTCGGACTTTTACACTACAGAATCGTTGGCGATGGCTTATGCACAACCAGTAGAGCCAGTTGGTGATGTGGCTGATTGGGAAATTCCAGATGAAATTCAGGAAATGCATGTATACCCACCAGTTGAGGCACCACCACCTGGCCGTCGTAAAGAACTCAGAATACCCTCGGCTGGCGAGGACGTTGACCGGCGGACTGTTAGATGCGGTCGGTGTCATGAACTAGGCCATAATCGTAAGAGATGTAAGAATCCCATTGCGTCGACTCGAAGTTAGTTGTATTTTGTGTGTTATGAGTTTGTTAAAACTATTATTGTTTTTGTGTTCGTTGGTTAAAACTGTTACTGTTTTTTTTTATATTGTACACTTATATTTCATAAAACTTTATTTAAAGTTTAAAATGTGAGGCATTAAAATTATATAAACTTAAGTGTGCGAAGTAAAAAAAAATTCAAATTTCAACATTTAAATTACTACATAGGTTTACAATTGAATATCGTCATTAAATATATCAACCGCAATCTTCTTTCTAAAGTACTCGACATGACTAGCGTTAAACTCCAATCTAAGCCCGAACATTAAATACATCGTAACCATCAATACAAAAACACCGCAATCGCCAGTTCCGGGCTCTTGTTGTGGCGCGCTCTTAACTGCGATAACTTTCCATGGGTCTTCACTCTGCAACTCCGGTCGGATATTGTAGAAGCCAACGTATTCCAACCATTGAGGGAATATCACTTCAAGTGGCTTGAATTTCAACTTGTACCTTTTGTCGTCGCGATTTGTGAGTAATGAGTCAAAAATCCAGACTTTGTTTTTTCGAAAGTCAACTCGTGCTAGTACCCAATGCGCGCCGTCGAAGTTAACAGGGATGAGTAGCTGCATATAACAATTGAAAAACATGTTCGTTATGTATGAAATTAAAATACAACAAAGAAAAAGCAACAACTTGAATATTTTCATTAGATAGCATGTGAAATGTAATAAAATACATACCATATCGACATCCGTCATTGATTTAGACATTGTGTGCTGTCGGCCACAAAGATAACTATTCACGCGGTCGTCGAATACCATTGAATCGACTGCACAATTCCCGTTATTCCATAACTGATTCAAGAACACCTAATACATAGATAACCAAGAAATGCATAAATTAATAAAACTTAAATTTTTACATCCACATAAAATTTATAAGTTTTGTCGGCACGTTACCCAAAAAAATGTGTCAGTATGTGTGACACGTTGGAGTAAGGCATTTGGATACTGCCGTTGCTTCTCGCTAATCAAGCGGAGATACTCGTGAATATGCTGTAGAGAAACAGAAATATTACGAGTTTTTAAAAACAAATTTATACACAAATCCACAACAGTATACACCACGAGGAAATTATAAATACCTCATCGCCTAACCATCCCATCGAAGCTGTCCCCAAAATTATTTGAAAGAACGACCGCGGGTGCTGGACTCTCCGGCGGACTCTGCTATCACCAGTAAACCATTGATCAAACTCAGCAAACAGACTAGAGTCCTCCAAGCCTCTCAGTGGATTTACTTCCACACTCGTACTCATGTCAATCGCATGCTCCATGATTTGGGGTCGAGGTAAAGGCCGGACGTTCTGTCCTCGCCTGACCGGAGGAATCATGTAAGGACTGTTATAAACATACGACGGTATGTACGCGTGGCCGAACTTACTAACGCCCGGAGGCACCTCTGTGAACACCTGCACGCTCTCCCCACTTACATCCCCGTAGAAACTATACAATGATGTGGGCGTAGACAAATTTTCATTACCCACGTCAGTATACACTCCAACATCATCTGGGGCCTGTACATTCGCCAAAAAGAACATATTAAATAACTATCAAATTAAAAGTTAAACGAACATTATTATCAAATTTAAATTAGCTTACCGCATACGAGCGTGCAGTGGGAGAATCCTTATTTGGACGTTTAGAAAATGTGTCGATGAAGCCAACAACGGTTTCTTTAAAATCTTTTAATTCTGACTTTATTTCATACACGTTACGATCAATCTTATCCAGCCGTCGTCGTACATAATCATTAAACTGCTTTGTCCTCGACTATTACAAAAGAAAAAAATAAAACTTTAGAATAACAATAAAAAATTAATAATTTATAAAAAAAAATATCGTATATTCTTTCTAACCTCAGAATCTCGTGCGTCATCAGAGTTGTCTGTTTGCTGCTGGTGGTCATCAACAGCCACCTCATCCTCAAAAGTGTCATGCCCCACCTCATCCGCAAAAGTGTCATGACGCTGCTCTAGTATTGGGTTTGGTATGTCGTCATGATCGTCATGCTCGTCTGAATGCCTTGTAACCGACGGCATCGCGTTGATTGAGGGTTGATGCTGTATAAAGTATCATTTAAAATTAGTAAATGAAAAGTCAAAAATTTCGATTAACAAATTTTTAGTGCTTAGAGTATACCGACCTTATGAACCCAGTCTGGAATGCTTGGCAAGTAATCCTTCACAGAGAGCCAATAATTTTTGCTACTCTCCTTTGAATTTGGCTCAAGGGTTTTTAAAACGTCCCCCTTCCATAAATTCAATTTAAAATTTTAAGTAAGTATACATAACTTAAATTTAGTAAAGTTTAAAAAATAAGTAATACATATTACTTACAAGACGAGATTCGTCGTTGAAGAACGAATAAACCTCCGCAAAGTTGATTCTCGACGACGCCATGGGCTTCCATTGCAGAATGCGGGGAATCTTATTCTTCGTTTTGACGACCCATGTTGATGGCAACCCTCCGATTGCTTCGTAAATCCAAGCCTACAACAACCAAAGTGAAAAATCAAATAAAACAACTATCAAATATTTAATACAATAAAACTTATTAATAAACAAAAAAAAAATAGCACCTGAACCCCAGACGTAAAGCCGTAAAGATTGTATTTTTCAATATTATGATCTGAATTTTTCAACCGAGTCTTCTTAAATTTCTCGTCTTTCTCGAACAGTGCATTGTCAAGACTCTCGTAAATAATTTCCCACGACAATAGACCCCATGGACGCTTTCGGAAGTACTGTATATCATCAACTTGGTCAAGCCAATCGAAATTAATTTGACAGTGATTTTTTCTTGCATTTAGTACTCTGTCCGCAAAATAAAACAGTGCAATCTTTAATGCGTCCATATCGTTCATTTCCTCGGAATTCAACTCCTTAAATACTGCATCGAATTGCTTCACATTAATCTTACGATGCACACCACCAAAATACATATTCCGTAGCCTCTGCTCCATTTCATCATTTTTTTGATTGGTATCCACACCAAATGAAAGTCCAGTAACCAAGCACCATTCAACAATTGACAAGCGAATCACATGCTTACCAATTTGAAACCATAACTGATCCTCACGGCTATCTTCTTCATGGGCCACTTGCCGCAGTAGAAGATTGTGCAAAATTACCCCATTAAATGGAAAACTTCGACACTCCAAGAAATGCCCAAATATATCCTTTTTGAACATACGCAACTGCCGGTTTGTTAATTTTTCCTCGATGACTTTAACGACCGAAGATAACATACACATGCTCGAAATTCGACCAGGAAAATGATCAGCATAACGAAAATACATCTTGCCTACTTCAATATCCGGTGATTCTGATTTCGCCATGTATCTGTAATATTTATAAAATTATTACATTACATTTACAGAAAAAAAATTAACTCCTTACAAAAAAAAAATTTAATTTTTGGTGCGACGGGCAAGCCTGTCGCACCAAAAATTGGTGCGACGGGGCCAGTCGCACCAAAAAATTGGTGCGACAGGCGCGCCCCTCGCACCAGCTTTGGTGCGACGGGCGCGCGCCTGTCGCACCACAGCTTGTGCGACAGGAGCGCGCCTGTCGCACCAGATTTGGTGCAACAGCGTGCCGCGAGATGGGCAGCAGCGCGCGGCCATCTCCCCTCCCTCCCCACCCGCAATTAAGCACAATCACTCCAAAATCGAAAACAATACTCCCAAACACCACCAACCACCACAAACATCATCACCACCACTATTAATCTCAAGCTATAACTATTATTATTCTAAAATCTCATTTTAAATTAATGAAAATAAGAAAAATGACTAACCTAGATTTTGTTAAAGGTTGTAGATCGTAGATCGGATGCCGGTGAGAGATGGAGCCGCCGCCGACGAGGGTTGATGTCGCCGCCGATGATGGGAGTTGGATTGGTTTGGGAGAGATGAGTGAAATGGAGTGTTGGGGGAGAGATGAGGGAGGGGTATTTTGGTCTCAAATGTTGTTTAATGGCTAATATTGATAGAAATATTTTTGGGGGGTTAAGATGAAAAAAAGAGAAATTTTTTTGGTTATTACTGTAAATTTCCCTATTTTTAAAGGGTGCATTTGGCACATTATATTGTATTACATTATATTGTATTATTTTAATATTGATGTATTATATTATATTGTATTGCATTAACACAGTATTATAATAATGTTGTACAATATTTAGTGTTATATTATATTGTATTAGTTTTAAGTTATACAATGTTTGGTACGACATTATACTGTATTAATATTTTTTGTAAGAAATTTGAATTATATATTTAGAAAATGACATTTATTAGTATTTAGAAAAATATTAAATATAGAATAGATTTAAATTTTTTAGTAGAAGTTAAAAAAAATCATAATTCTTCATAAAGATCGAAGATTATGACCTTAAAATTTTGGCAACATAACATCTATTTTTCTTTTTGCATTTTCCAAATATATAACCTGGAAAATAAAGATCGAAACAAATAATTCAATCAATTAATCTTTAAATAATATCAAAACATTAATAAATAATTAAAACATGCAAAATTTGTCCAAAGTCATTTTAAAATGATAAAAGAAAGGTTTTTACATACTCTAAAATGTTAACATAAATATTTCTTTATTATTGATTTTGATAATAACAAACTTGATTAAAATTAATTAATCTTTTAAAAGATCAAAATAATTTTCATATACTTTTAAATCATCATTCTCACTTTATAAATGAAAATAATTTTGGTTATTCTCTTGTAAATGGTTTTAATTCAAAAAGCTTGAGAACTTTGTTTCATAAATATTGTTTCAAATCCTATAAAATGGATCTATTTGACAAGTTTTATAAACTGTTGGTTTTTAGGTGCAAAATAGTTCACTGTAGCAGTTTCTGAAGAAAACGACGATCCGACATGTATTTAATGGCTTGCCGACATCATACAGAATTGAAGATTAGTCTCTGGACCTAAACGACGATCCAACATGTTGGTAACGGCTCGCTGACATTACAGAACTGAAGATTAGCCTCTGGACTTTAACGGTGATCCGACATGTTGATAACGGCTCGCTGACATCATACAGAATTAAAGATTAGTCTCTGGACATTAACGGCGATCTGACATAATACAGAATTAAAGATTAGTCTCTGGACATTAACGGCGATCCGACATATAGATAACGGCGATCTGATAATTTAAAAATTCAGCCTAACGGTCATATTAACCAGTCAAACGGCGATCCGATATCTAGTTAATCGCGATTTGACAGTGAGCAGAAAGTCAATAACGGCTATTTTTCAGCTCCAACTATAAATAATGTAATTGATTTAATTATTATTTCATTAAATTCATCTTAGATTTGCATGATAATTTGTTTTAAAATCAAATAATTTTTATAATCTCAATTCACCCCCCCTTTTGGGTTGCACACTTGTATTTCACAAAATATTAAAATGATACAATAGTTGTAACAAAGTGAATGATGTTAAGTAATCTGAGTACACACATCCATATGCTAAAATACTACCGCATAATATCATTGTTAAGTTAGACATGCAAACTCTTCATTATGAAACTCCACCTCTCCTTTCATGTTCACGCAAAAGCATCCTAACATATGCTAACTTACGGTCACAATCATTCCGTAATGCCTTGAAAGCCATTATATTTGAAGGTTTCTCTACCATTAAATTTAAGGCCATACGCTCATCATCCATAGAGAGTCCCATCGAAGCAAGCTGTTCAGCAATGTAATCATGATCTTCACTACTTCCATACATATTATAAGACATGTCGGTGTTGGCTTCGTGAAATGCTGAAACCAATTTCTCAATACCAACAACAACATATTCATCTGATTTAGACCTCTTTCTGTGTGATGATTATGCACGTGATCGAGTAGTGTCTTGAGAATTTGCAGAAGGGGAAGCAAACATGGGAGAACCTTCATCATCAATCTCATTATCATCATGGATTTCTTCTTGAAGTGCTGCATTAGCCATATCAATTGGAGTCTCTGCCGACCTTCCAGTTGCACGATCTTTTCCAAATATATTTGCTAGCCTCTCATAATATGGAAATGGCTTGTTCCTTCAATTGATTGCTTCTTTATGGGACTACGAAATAAAAATAAGATAGTTAAATAAACTTTATTATTTTTATAACAATACACCATGTAACCATGCAAATATAACTAACGACATAAAAAGAAAATTATTTTCCTTATTGTAAATTCAAAATACTAACCTCCACGTATGATTTCCACACTTCTTCACTATCAACCTCCACACATTTTCTCACATCATTCCATCCAAAACCGCTAGTGTTTAACATATCAAACAACACCCCATAATTTTTCTTCCATATTCTTATCTTAGAGTCAATATGTGGATAAGCCTTCAAACCACAACCTGGTTGCAGTTTTTCTAATTCATTTTCAATATATTTGTAACTTCCAGATTTGAAGGTACCATTATCAGCTCGACTACCGTTTGCAACTAGTGCATATAAAATGTTCAACATTTTTTCTTCTTCCTCTTTTGTCCATGCTCGTCTTGACCCCGTTTTATTTCCAGTAGTATGACTTGAACCTCCACTCTCCATGCCTACAAAATGAATAAAACATAACACCAAGTTAAATTCACATAAGTAACACTCAATAAATTCCTGTCAATTTCGATATTTTAGCAAGAGTACAACCTTATATATCTTCTTAAGGACATGGCTATATAAGCAAAAGTACAAATTTAGATGCTTTCCTAAGAATATCGATATACTAACAAAAGTACAACCTTAGATGCTTTCCTAAAAACATCTATATACTAGCAAAAGTATAGCCTTAGATGCTTTCCTAAGAACATCAATATACTAACAAAAGTACATCCTTGTATACCTCCTACGGACATCGATATACTAGTAAAAGTACAGCCTTAGATACTTTCCTAATAACATCTATATATTAACAAAAGTATATCCTTAAAAACTTTCCTAATATATATATTAACCAAAGTACAACAACCTAATTACCCAGCCAATTATTATACATTGCAGTAGCTAAATCATTCCTCCAACTCGTCCATTGGTCTGAAGCTTCAAGGCTACTTATCTTATCACTGTCGTCTACTTTATTGTTAAATATGTCAAGTAACTCATGCTCTATTGGATCCACAAGCATTTCTCTCCTAATCAGATTATGTAATAAACAACATGCAGTAATAATGCGACATTGGCATTAGTACGGTGCAAGGAATCTTTCAGCATTTGTGTATCCGGCATCCACAAGATAGTAATAACCTATTTATTTCACATAAGCATTAGTACAATTTTTAGTTTTAATATGTAATTTAATTTAATATCATTTTTGGGATAAGTACTACATGTAGGAACTTTTAAACCGGTTGGCTTGTTTAATGCATCCCGAAGTACTCTTGAGTCAGATGCAGAGCCTTCCCATCCAGGCATCACAAAGATGAATTTCATATCTCGTGAACATGCCCCTAAAACATTAGTAGCAATCTCACCCTTTCTTGTTTGATATCTTGGCTTATCATTTTCTCCCACAAGGACTTTAATATAAGTCTCATCCAATGCCCCTAAGCAATTCTACACATATAAAACAAATGAAAAATTTATAAGCATTGAACTATCACCAGCTATAATCAAATAAAAGTAATTGATAATATACCTTAAACCACTTCCATCTCTCATCAGTGCAATTTTCTGGTACAGGTTCTGGTGCCCTTAGTAAAACATCATGTAATTGTAACACTCCATTTAATACTGAGTTGAAGTATCTACTAACTGTTTCACCAGATCTGAAAAATCTACTACCAATTGTGCGATTCTTGAGATGATGAGACAAAGTGTGAAGAAACATGCAAACTTGCTCTTCAATTGTCACTGAACCATTAGCCCTGAATCCTCCATTCACTCGAAGGAGCTCACATAGTAGGTCAAATGTCCTTCTATCCATTCTTAGTTGATTCACACATTATATGTCACTATTGCCTGTAATGCTATCTAAGTATTGTAACCGAGTGGCATGATTTTGGAATGTACGACTACGAATTAATTTTCTTTGATTATGCCTTCAGATCAACATCATTAACAAAAAAAATGTCACAATGAACATGAACCTCAATTTCATTTGCCACATGACAAAAAAAAAAAATTTCCTCTCATGTCCATATCTAAAACAACAAATAAAATGAGTCAAAAATCAGCTAGCAGGCCGTTGATAAAATGTCCATAAACTTAAATGCTAGCACACTTTTTTTTGTTGCTATTTTCACAAAGAAGAAAATAGAAGCATGCATATATATATATATGGAGAGAGAGGGGGGGTACTATTATTATCATTACACATACACAAAGATACTATGGACCCTAGTCCTAATTAATGACTTAAACAAATCACGTGGAAAAAAATATATATCCCTATTTTCTTCCATCTTTGTTCATGTCCATTGAAATTATAACATGCAGATATAATATAAAGAAAACATTTTCTGGGCACAAAATAAGAGAATGCAATTATGAAACCAAGATTAGAAAAATAAGCATTGTTTCACAGGAAAATAGTTATACATGTACCAAAGTAATGCAAGTTGACCACAAAAATCATAATTGAAAATCTAGTATATTCTTAATTAAAACACATTTAAATCAAACAATAGTTAATTGCCTAAAAGAGTGTAACAGACAAGTTTACCTGAAATGAGAAATTTGAAGATCCACTTGTAAAGAGAAGGTCTTCCAGAGGTCTTTCTGGATCAACACTTTTATCTTATATAGGCCTACAATCAATGATTCTAGTGTCAGGAAAAGTTATGGAAACTATCAGCTACCTAATTTATGAAATTCATTGAAATAAAAATTATGTTATGAACAAGATGAGCAAGAAAATTTTACCCTGTGATTGTCTTGTCTTTTCATAAAAGTTATGTCAATAATGAGACAAATAGGAGGGAAAAGGGAAATAGTGGGATGGGAAAAAGGAAAGAATAGGAGATATCAAATAAATGATCCAGATAATTCAATCATTAAGTTAATTCAAACAAAAAACTCAAATCCAAAATCAAACCTTAGGCGATGAAGGTCGGCACAGTGGTGGTGTTGCGCAATGGGTAGCAGTGGAGATGGGATCGCACAGAGTGTGGGTGTCACACGGGGAGGTGACAGCGAAGTCAGATGGCATAGTGGTGGAGCATTGTGGAGGTGGCTTCTGTTGAGCACAGGGAGAATCACAAGGAGAGTGATTTGAGAACAACATTGATGAGAATAGAAAGAAAATTTTATTTTTATCTCAAAATAGCATCAAACCCGTGTAAACCCGACCCCCCCCCCCCCATGGGTTTATTTTATGCGGGTTTGACCGCATTAACATTTTACTGTAACCACATTACAATCCTATGTGGTGTATTTACCAAACATTGTATAATAATACATTAATACTATGAGGGGTCCTAAGACCTCATAATGAGGGGTACCAAACATAGCCAAAAAGTATTATTTGACCCGATTAAATGTCTTGGCGTGTGCTACACAATCGTTTATTTCAGTCGTTAAAGTTACCTTATGAAATTATCAGTTATTTATTTAAGATTATTAGTTATCAATATATATGAAAGGGTATTGAATTTCGCAATAGAGAATTTTATTATTTTAGAAATTTTTTAAAGGCCTATGTATTTATATTTCTTTTATTAAAATATACTTAATTATCTTTGTTTTCATTAGTTGCATGTCAGATTTATTTTAAATTTATATTAGATCAGATAGAATTACTATTTTACTTTAAAAAGTTAAATCCAACATATATCAAAGTAAGGAAATGTGTATTTGACGTAATTTTTAAAATTACAGCGACTAACTTAATAATTGACTCAAATTGTATGACTAAAAGAACATTTATTCAAAATTTGAAATACATATGACATGAAAAATTCTATGATGCCACCATTAAAATTACGGAATCATGCTATGATAAACATAATTTTTTTGTAAATTACACATAAGTACAATAAATGAAAAGTAAAACAAGTAAATTGATATAAGAGTGGTAAATCAGTATTTTAAAATTGCAAACAAAATAAACATTTGAAAAAATAACATAAAACTTATAAATGAACATAAAACTTTAATTTAAAAATAGTTTATTTATTTAACCAAAGAAAAAAATTTACTCATCAATTGAAAACAAAAAAAAAATTGTATTGAAAACAATTAGAATAAATTTTATTAAATTGGTTTAACCGTAAGTTCTATATTCAAATTAGGACATTTATAAAAAAAAATTCATTTTCAATTATAGTATTTGTTTATTATATAAGTTAATTAAGCAAAATTATTTGTCTTGATGTGGATCAAGCCAAAACAAAATTAAAATACATTCTTATATCACTAAACATATATGAAATATTAATAAAATTGCATCTAATTTTTAATTTTAAACATATTTCATGTATTTAACTTTACTTCTTACTTATACTAAATGATCATTTGGGTCGCTGTCGAAGAGGTTTAGAAGGATGCAAAATCACTTATATTACAAAACTTATCTTACAAACAATTTTGAAAAATCTTCAGTTCTGTAATGTCAGCGAGCCGTTACCAACATGTTGGATCGTCGTTTAGGTCCAGAGACTAATCTTCAATTCTGTATGATGTCGGCAAGCCATTAAATACATGTCGGATCGTCGTTTTCTTCAGAAACTGCTACAGTGAACTATTTTGCAAAAAAATTGTAATTATGAAATATAAGTTAATAGTGTATAGTAAATATAATTTTTTAATATTTATTTTGACAAAATTATTAAAGATGTAATAGATTTTTCATCATACAAGTGAAAAATTATATTAAGATAGCTTTCAAGTTATAGCAGCTAGTATTTATCAAACACTTTAGTGCTGCAGGTTTTAAGCTATAGTTACCCAACCTCAATCCCAAACACACCATAAATAATCTCATAATTATCATTACTCAATTTAGAAACAAAAACAGTAAATATATAAAGGTAACCATTATTATAACAGGTTTTTATTTTGCATTTGTAAGTTTTTATTTTTTTCAATAACTTTTATAATATTTACTTGTTTTACATTTTATCTACAATCTTCTATTTTATTTACATAATTGATATGTTATTTTACACTTAATGCTGATTTACAAGATTTACGTTACATTTGTAAGTTTATATTTTGTTTACCAATAATACATTATTTTACTACTCCTAGTTAATTTACTTGTTTTACGTTGTATTTATAGCTCTATGTTTTATTTACTTAATTTATAATTTTATTTTACACTTAATGTTGCTTTGCAAGTTTTATGCTAAATTGTAAGTTTATATTTTGTTTACTTATAATGCATCATTCTACCACTTTTATGTTAATTTACTTGTTTTATATTCTATTTACTGGTCTTATGTTTTATTTACTTAATTTATATTTTATTTTACAGTTAATGTTAATTTACAAGTTTTATATTATATTGATAAGCTTTTGTTTAATTACCACTGATACATCAATTTACCGTTCCTATATTAATTTACTTATTTTACTTTTCATTTACAATTATTATATTCTATTTACTTCATTTTATGTTTTGTTTTAGGTTAAATATTGATTTACAAGTTTTATATTGTATCTATAAGCTTTTGTTTTATTTACCAATAGTACATCAACTTCCCACTCTTATATTGATTTACTTATTTTACCTTAATTTACAAGTCTTATTTTACACTTAATATTGATTTATAAATTTTATGTCACATTTATAAGTTTTTGTTTTGTTTACCAGTAATAAACCAATTTACCATTCCTATGTTAATTTACTTATTTTATCTTCCATCTACAAGTCTTATGTTCCATTTATATAATTTATGTTTTGTTTTACATTAAATACTGATATACAAATTTTATTTTAAATTTTAAATTTTATATTTCATTTGTACAATTTATATTTAATTAGGGTAAAATCACAGTATTATATTATGACCCATATAGTTGTGGTCCTTGTGGACATACACATACTACTTTTTATTCCATATCTTCGGAGCTAATTAATGCCATGCATAAATAGAAATCACTCTCTAGTAGTAGGTTCCTTATTGAAATTATTAATTTTTTTTTAAAAAAGAAAAAACTAAAGAAACCATTCGTTAATGAATTAGTGATTTAGGCATGTACCATAGGATTTTAAGTTAAAAGATCCCTTATAAAACCTCTCTTAGGAGTCCT
>NW_006262339.1:9487369-9505192 GCF_000493195.1 Citrus x clementina | reverse complement strand
AAAAGATCCGTCAGAAGTAGTATTAGTGTAAGGTTTCGCCCGAAAACCGATATCCTCTATAAATCTGGTATGTTGGTTTCCCTTTATTTATGAAGAATAAAATAAAAAATTACAACTTGAATATTTCATGAAAAGAATAACCAGAATTAATTAAGAAAGATAATTATTGTTATTTTATTTATCAGCAAAGAAGGACAACTTATGATGTAATTTACTAAAGTTAATAGCTGAATAGAAATGATATAGGTTGAGTAGGTCCTATTTAGATCATTCTTTGTGAAAATTACATTTAAGTTTATTCAATTTGACGTGGTGCTCTTGTGGGGAGTTGTGGCTTAAAAAAGTTATAGTTTTAAAGTGTTTAATAAATAAGGGTCCTTCTATAATGATGTAACTCTTTTACAATATCAATAATGTAAAAATATATATACCATTAGATTTAATCAATGGTGCACATTCTTTTTATTAATTAAAAGTTTTAATTATTTTTAAAATAATGTAACTAGTTAACAAGACCGCCTGACATTATATGCACAATTTTCCTATGTTTGTGCAGGTTCTCTCTCCTGATTTTTTTTTTTTTCAGTTTAGACAAATAATCAAACAAGTGTGTGACTGTAAGGAATCGTTCATTATATGATTACATAGCCCGAATCTCCACACAACCCTCTCTCTAATCTCTACTTAACAACAAAATAAACATAACAATTCTAAATATTAAATTACAAATATTGTATACAGGACTAACCCTGCTGATCAATATCCATACTTTTCTTGTAATGATAGCTCAAAGATTTCCCTTGAACAAAAATTGTTTCAAAACTAAAAAAAATTAATTGATTAATGAAAAGCTCCAATCAAATTTCATCTTTCATGAGGTATTGTTTGCTTGTTCTCAATACTTTGTAGAAAAATGATATTTAAGATCCAATGGCTGAAAGCAACAGTAGTACCGTACCACTGTTGCAACATAGGTGGACTCGGTAAAATATTCAAAATTCTTATGATAGCTGTCTTCGATAAAGGAGTTGGCTTAAGTCTGAGCAATTTCACTAGCCACCCCTATACCTTGAAGTATTTTCACATTTTAACTTGAATCATATATTCTATTTAATAACTCGAAATTAGCTAAAGTATATGTAACGCATATATACAAAATTGATATTCACAAGAATTTTTAATTAGACTTTATAGTTTATTTGATCCTCTGTGTCCTATAACATTCATTATTGGTGTTTCGTAGCTTTAATAAGTGGTAATTTCAAGCCAATCATGAAAGAATGGCAAGATATGATGAAGAGTGAATACTAAACTCAAAATTGCTAAAGTAGTACTTAGATCAAATCCTTAATTCTATATGATAATTTGATTGTCATATAATCAACCAATTTTATAATCTATTGTGAAAGAACATGAATAGATATAATCTCTGCTGTGAGATTTTTTATTCTAAACATCTAGTTGTTGAAGACTAGAAGATACATACATACATACATACATACATACATACCTCTATATATATATATATATATATATATATATATATATTCATTTAAATAATAAGCCTTCAATTTTAGCACGCAATATGTGTCATTAGCTTATAAAAATTATATGCAATTGTTGGAATTGGACTACTGTATAAAATATCATATGATGTATTTCATCTAACCTTAGATTAGGGTATCAAATATCCATAAAATATAGTTTACTTCGTTACTCTCTACTCTATAGGATTGATTTTTATCAATATCTATGTTTCATATATCAATTCATTATTGACTATCATATTAATTTCTCTCTTTTTAATAGGGTAGGGGATATATATAAGGTTCTAACTACAAGAAAAATCAATTAGCATTTTTTTTTATAAAATGGTTGCCAATTGTTATTCTATAATAGCATTTTTGTAAAAACAAGGCTATTCATTAAACTATTAAAAAAGGGTTATTCATTTTTTTGTTATATTTGACATTAAAGTTGTAGCACATTATAAAAGTAACGTTTAAGTTTTAATAACGTAATGCTAGAAAAGCTACTTAGTACTACATTTAATTACATTTACACAGTACCATTTTCTTAAGTGCTCTGTATGATATAGAGTAGCATCGTACTTTTTTTTAAATTTTTAATGTTATTAATTCAATAGTTGTTATCTCTTGCTCCCTTTTTTATTCTTCAACAACCAATTGAAATAGAAATAAGAGTATCTCCATTTTTTAAGATAGGAATACTCTTATTATATGGTAGCAACCGTAAAAAAGCCCTTATTTTAGAACCCTTCAAGAATATGAAATTTGGGAAGAAATTGGCTTGAATGGAAACGAAGTCTCCCAAGCATAATTAAAGTTCAGTATTGTAAATCCATGGAAGGATCTAATTTGAAATTAAAAACTAATATTTACCTGCAACTTGTAAGTTGCCTACTATCTTTTAGTTAATTATCTATTTATCTATTATATTAAATCAATTACTAAGACTAAAATACACAAATTTAAGGGTCTATAATAACCCCACTATTAATGCTATAAAAACACATACAGCATTATAGAGAAATCCACATACAACATTATAGAGAAATCCAATAAACAATTGCAGCTGTGGTTATTAGAAATTGAAGTAATTGTGGTTATTAGAAATTGAAGTAATTTTATTACATAGTTATTTGATAAAAAATTATAATATCATTATTAGTTTTGTCAAAAGAATTATTATTTAAAAATTATATTTATTAAATATTATCAACTTTTATTTTATAATTAAAATTTTCATTTCACAATAACCAACTACGACTTAACAGTACAATGCCACAACACTAATGTAGTCTACAGCATACTTAGTGTTGTAGAGAATAAAATGATAACGATGCCAACGATGATGAGATGATAACAATGGAACAAAGATTAAAAATGTAAAACCAAATGCAGTAAATAATTCCTTAAACCATTAATTATTAAGCATACCAACGTTACTAATAAATCTTGCGCATTGGTATGATTATATCAATTAGAAAAATCAACAATAATAGTGGGAATATTATGTCGAGCATAAAAATAATCCACCTTTATCTTATTATCTAGATGTAAAGTACAAAAATTTCAGATGTAGAATACACACAACCAATGACCTACAAACCAAAATAAACTCTAAGGTTTAAGATGTAAAAGTTTCAGATCTAGCAATAATCACCACAAAAATATATAAGAAGTGATAAATTCTCGTGGATCAAAACTGGGGAGAAGAAAATTCAATAGACTAAAATCTATGGGCCAATTTATACCTTCACAAGGATTTTAGAACCAATGGATAAGAAAATGAAATATAACATAAAATAGAGATTTTCACATGAGAAAAAATAATGGAGCAATTTATTTTTCGATACGGAAGATGATAAGATGTGTTCAGTAGGGAAATGCACTTATAATTGGTAAAAAGATATTGTCATTTGGCCAAACGCAAACTCTTCAAATTTAAAATAACTCATTTCTCTTTTTCTTTATTTTTAATAGATTAATTATATTTATTTTTGGGAAGATGGCAATGGGGAGGGGAGGGGAGGGGACCGATCTCCCCGTACCCATCCCCGATATTTTGCGTATGTCCCCGTCCCCTCCCCGTCCCCGTCAGAATTACTTGAGAGAATCCCCATCCCCTCCCCGAATAATAACAGGGGATCCCCGAGGGTCCCCGATCCCCGAATAATTAATACATTTTTTTTCGATTTTGAGTTAATCATATTAAAATAAAAAATTCAAATAAAAGTAAAGTTCGAAATATATCTTACATTAATATCTATTACAAAAGTCACATACATTAAATTAGTAAGTAACGCAACATGCAAGGGATACAAACTTCTTTTGCAAACTATCATGAACAAATTAATAGTCTAATACAAAATTGTTACAAATAAAATCGAATTTAGATTCAAAATTAACTTTTTCAATGGTGGCATGGGCACTTTATAAATGTTGACTATTCTCTTTACAACACAATAGTTAAATCAGAGCAAATCAAAAGCAAATATTAGATTAAATTAGATTAGATATTAAAATTGTGATTCATTGTGGGCAATTATAACATCTAAAAATAAATAAAAAATAGATTTAAGTTTAAAATATTTAAAGAATATTAAAATTAAAAAAAATGTTTAGCTATTAGAATCTACTCAGTCTTTTTAATGTCCTAAATAAAAATTTAGGACTTTAATTAGTTAATTAGGCCTAAAAGTTTAATAATATAAATATTTTGATATTTTTTATTTTTACCAATATTTATAATTTTATAATTTATAATTTATAATTTATAATTTATTTACTAGTAATTTTAAAAAATTAAAATGGGGAAATGGGGTAGGGGAATGGGGATTCCACCTCATCCCCGTCCCCTCCCCGAATAAGAAATTGGGTAAAAAAATATTCCACCTCATCCCCGTCCCCTCCCCGAATAAGAAATTGGGTAAAAAAATTTCCCCGTCCCCTCCCCGAATAAGAAATTGGGTATGAAATTATCCCCATACCCTCCCCGAATGGGGAAAATCCCCGAGGGTACCCGTCCCCGTGGGGATTTTTGCCATCCCTAGAAGCTACTGCTTTTTAGGATTGTAGAGAGAGAAAGTTTGAAGAGAAGAATGGGGATAATAATAATTTAAAAATTTATCACCCATAAAATTGTTAAGGGTGAGATAAAAGGACGGAGTGAGAAAACGTCCAAAAATTAAAGATAAATAAAAAAGAATAGTTAGTTTAGAAAGAAAGAGTGTTTTTTTGTATTAAAAGACATCCATAAGAGCATTATGGAGGTTAGTTTCAGTTCTTCCTCAATTATCAATTAATTGAGTGGAGACAGTCTCTCCCTTACGAAATGTGAGTGGAGCAGGCACCCCTCGAATATTAGAGAGGGTTTAAAATATCTGGGCATATACTTCAGTGTGTCAATGTATGATGGTGGTCCCAGTTATATAGTATGATTGTAAATATTAATTGTAATGTCTGATGTAATGTCAGTAATATTTGTATATAACAGACTTCAAAAAAAAAAAAAAAAAAAAAGACATCCAACAGAAAACGAGGTTTTACAAGGGTAATTGACGGGTGTTACCCTGTTAGAAGCCTCTCTCTAACCTTAATTGTGTGCCCAAAATTATTTTGGGCTTGAATCCATGATTAACCTTGCCCACTCTAATTTAGTTGTGGGCTTCTGATAGACAAAGCCTCGATCAATTGTGGTAAGACAAATAAATGGAATTTTAATTAAAGAATTATTTTTTAAATTACTTTTAAATAATTATTATTATTATTATGATGGTGATGATTATTATTATTATTAGTATACATGTATGTATTAAAAATAATAAAGTACAAAAAGATAAAATAACAAAACAAGAAAACTTTGGTTATAAATAGACTATTTCTATAGTGCTTCATTCAACTTCTTAATTATATACTCAATTGGTCGTCCCTCTTGAAAAAGAACAGCTCCAATACCCTTTCTAGAAGCATCACACTCGACTTCAACAACTTGTTGACGTTTGGCAAGGCTAACATAGGAGTGGTGGACAACTTCTCCTCTAATAAAGCAAAGCTTGCCTCTTACTTTTCTCCCTATTTAAGCTTCCCTTTCTTCAAACTCTCTGTAATAGGTACATTTATAGTACTAAAACCATGTATAAATCTTCTATAAAACATTGCAAACTTCTAAAAACTCTTAACTTCACCCACAGTCTTGGATATAAGTCATTCTCTAATGTCTTGTATCTTCGACTCAATGGCTCGAATTCTATCTACACCAACTATAAAACTCAGAAATTCCACATTACTCTACAAAAAGCTACACTTCTTCATATTACTATAAAGACTATACAATTAGGTTATGCTCTAATTGAAACTTGATTAGATCTCGTTCTAATCCAAACAATTTAATGAGATTGTTAATAATACATAAAGTAAGATTAGATGACGCTCCAGTCCAAACGACTTTATAAGAGAGATTTTGATAAATAATTCCAATGAAAATTATAAAGGTGGTTTTATTTAATAATTGAAACTGAAATTATGAAAACAATAAGAAGACTTTTCTATTTATAATAGAGGACATCTACTTCCATAAGTTAATTTAAAAAGAGAAATTCAGTCATAATTATAAGAGAAATAAAAAATAATACACATACCATAAATGACTTTAATTAAAATAATAAAAATTATATAATTCTAAAATAATGTCCTGCATTACTAATAGTATGACACATTCATTGGTATTATGCAATTGTCTGGTTAATAATCGTATAAAAAGGTGATCATTAATAAACAGTTGTTGAAATTAAATTGACTACTTTTGTTGGCATAACAATTATAAAATGTTGGGCAGAAGACATGTGGCACCATTTTGTAAAGGAATTTTCTATTCCAACAAAATAATTACTAGGAACTTTTATAAAGGTAGCAATTAATTGCATTTAAAGTTTGGATTTTTTTTAAGCTATTTTTTTTTAACTGATTAACCATCAGGTTACTGTATTACACAGAGATATATATAATTGCTATGACAGCAGGTCATTATACTGATATTTACAATCAGATATATACATGGAACTTATATTATTACATTTTTATTCTATGAAGTACATGCCCATTCAAATACCCCTCACGGAGGAGAAATGTCTCTACTCCACTCGCATTTTGCAAGGGAGAAAGACGTTATAAAAAGTCTCCACACAATTATGTTTAATTGAGGGAGGTTGAGTCCGTGTGGACTCGAATCATTACCCTCATAGTCATGCTTAACTTTGAGGGCAATGGTTCACCACTGGGCTACAAGCCCAAGTGGCTTTTTTGAAGCTATTTAAAGTTTGGATTTTAAGAATATGAAGATGAGATTTCAATATTCATTATCATTATAGACATTCATTACTATGCAATAATTTGGTGAAAATAAAAACATCATTTTTTTTCGAGGAGATGTCGAATACAGCATTGCGTTTCGTTGAAATAAAGCAATGCATTTTGAACATCACTTTATCCAAATTATTTATAATATTATAAAATAAAGTAATTTTACAATAATAGAATTTTTTACTTTAATAAAATAAGAGACAAGCTAACAACAAAAGAATACACACTCTTATCCATTAACTATATACATTATGTCTTTTAACTTATCCCTTAATTTATTATAATAAAATTTCATTATTATAAAATCACTCTTATACAATAATCTTTAAAAAAGTAATAATGCCACTAAATTGATCATCTTGTTGAACAAATTGATTGGTTTGATTCAATTCTATTTGGTGTTTTTTTGTAATAAAAAAAATTATTCCGCTGAATGGATCCACAAATGCTATCCTGATTTATCATTAGAATAATGCTAAAGACAGTAGAGGCTGACAGAGCACTGATAGAAATAGTTGTACGTTAAGCTGATGTTTCTGTGTTAATTGATTAATTTTCAATTAATACAACTTTCTCGATCGGGTGTACTTTTGTTTCTGTGTTGTTCAATTATTATTATTATTATTTTTGTTTAAATAGGGAGCACTTAAGTTACAATTCATGTAACTTACATCCACACACAAAAACAATGTGTGGTGTGGGACTCATATACTGTTTATATATGTGGGTATAAGTTACGTAAATGTAACTTAGTGTTTGCCGTTTAAATATTATTATTGTTAATGTTATGACGTTTGCAGATATCACGTCATGAAGTATCACTGATTGAGTAATTTTTAAAATTAATTTAACTCAATATTTTAAACTTGAAAAAGATGTGACATCTTATATAAATATTCCATGTCGTGTGTTAGGTTATTGATTTATTCTAGTCACTCAAGTCTCCTTATTAAACTCGCAACCAAGCCATAACACACTATAATCCTGTTGCGCACCTAAAAAACTTCACCACAAAACCAAACGCAAGTGTGCCATGCCTTTTCTTCCTAAAACAACGAGATTCGTCGCGTCTTTTAGGGGTGGGCACGATTCGGTTCGGTTCGGTTCGGTTCGAATCGGATCGGATCGAAATTAAGTAGAACCAATTTAAATCGGTTATTTTATAAAAAGAACCGAATAAGAACCGAACTCAATAAAAACCGAACTCAAACGGATCTTTTCGGATTGGTTCGGTTTTTTCGGTTCTGTGCCTATTTTGAAATTTCAAATTTTTAGCCCATTGGGCTTCATGAATGTAATAATTTTTTTCAACAATTAGTTCATCCTAATTTCATTACAAATATTAACAATAAATACAAAGTATTCAAAATACATTTTATCACTAATATCTTACTAACTACTAATAAGGTACTCACAAAATATGAAATATTAAAATTTCAAAATACATAACCAAACTCCAATACTCCATCTACATAAACATAATCATAATGTTGTAAAGACACATAAAAATAACAACAATTACAACTTACAACACAAAATAAAAAGAAAATTTAGAAACAAACGCCAACAACATTCTCCCATCTTCATCAATATCAACATCAACTTTAGGTATTTTCCAACTCAATATTTGGATGTATAAAAAAAAAATGAACACATGTCGATTTGAATAAAATATAAAATTAATTCGGTTTTTCGGTTCAGCTGAGTGAACCGAATACCGAATTGATATTTCAGTTTTTTTTACAAATGGTATATTTCAGTTTTTTTAAAAAATAAAAACCGATCCAAATTAGAAAAAACTGCCGATTCGATTCGGTATTTTTAAGACTACGGTTTTTTTCCCATCACTAGCGTCTTTGGTACACCATCGTGTATTTAGCGTTGCTTCAACATCGAAATCCAGTAATCAACACTCAACGGCTCCTTTGTTGGTCCTACCATTGGCGCCTAAAACAGTAGCCCAAATTAAAAATATTTTTATCTTCACCGTCACCAAAGCCAACCGCTTGCACCAATGGCCCGTCGATCGCTCACCACGGTGTAGCCTGTAGGTGAGATTGATAGAGTGCTCGGTTATGCATTATTAACTCTTTTGACCATTTAATGAAATTTGTTATTTTTAAAAAGAAATATCACCTTATAATACTAATTAGTAGTTATTATTTATTTTTAATTATATCTTATGGTGCCCTATCATATCATACAATGGACCACCACCCTTTAATTTTTCCTATTATTAAATTTTAAGGGAACAAAATCTGAGAATATTATCCAGTTATTAAATTTTAAGGGAACAAAATCTGAGAATATTATCTAGTTATAGTAACTTATTTATGACAGAAGCCGAAAATATTCTCTATAAATTCGTGCTTACTGTCACCTAAACTCTCATAAGGCAAAATTTCTTTTCTTTTTTTTTTTGAGCCACTAATTAAGCATTCTCCATCTTTCTTCTAACTTTTCTCATTTTTTAGAGTCTTCTTTCTCTTGTCACGATCAGTACTCAAAAGACCAGCCAATACATACAAAATGGACATAATTATATCAAAACAATTACTATATACTCTGTCTAATTTCACATTTGTAAGCAAGGATAAGTGTGCCATACTGATAAGAGCAAAAAATCCATCAATCTCTGGACATATTCTAACATTGAGAGAAGCAATCATTTATCTTACTACTGCTGCAATTATCGAATCAGCGATATACCAGAATTTTTAATCCGCCGATGTAATGTCCCAGTATGTTCGACCCCTCTCTTGTATTTTATTTTATTTTAAAAAAAAAACAATTAGTTCCTTTTCATTATTTTAAAATTATAAATATATATGTAAATGCAGGGCATCCGGGAAAAGAGGGTGCTATGAGGAATCCAATCCGGATGTAAGCAGGACAAAGAAAAAGGCGGCTCTTAATGGAGAGAGTGGGGTGTTCTTCCTCAGCAACTTCTGAATACAATCTCCAGTAATCACACCATCGCAAACTTCTTTGCGGGGTTGCAGGGACTGGAGAAACAGAAGTTCATGGAATCTCAGCCACCACAACGTAGAGTAACATAACATTGGGAGCAGAGCAATTAATTAATGCAGCTGAGAAGAGAACCATTGACTGCTTCGAATGGGATGATCTTTATCAGTTTAGCAACCAATGGCTGTTTGCTAAATGATTTGATTTTCTTATGTTTTCTCTACTTGATCATCACCGGATCTTTTTCTAGATTGACATCTGACACGATTAATGTCATTAGCCTGTGCTATGTCTTCCTTAAGGGAATTGATCACATCATTAATTTCTATTTGCTAAGATCACTAGCTATCAATATGAAATTAAGGGAATTGATCACATCATTAGTTCGTGCAGCCGGTAGAGGCATAAAATATTGTAATTCTTTCACGTATTAATAAGGAAGTGATGAACAAGGCCATAAAGGCTGCTCTTAATGGAGATGCCGTGATGATCTTCCATAGCAACTTCTGAATATTATCTCTGGTAATCTCACAATTGCAGACTTCCTCATTTGATGCATGCTCGTATAGACTAGAGAAAAAATGTTCCATTTATTAATTTTATATGTGATTTACAAAATTAATGTATTATTTGACATTTAATGTGTATTTACAAATTTTATATTACATTTATAAGTTTTAGTTTTGTTTGTAATTCTATCCCAAATTTACCAATACTATAAATAGAATTCGCAAGGATACTACACTTGTTTGGCTTAAGAATTGAGAACACGTTCCACTCTGGCACTATGCATGAAGGAACTTTCTGTTCCAGTAATATTATTTATATGGAAGTTAAAAGTAATGGTAGCATATTGAATGCATTTTAAGTTTTAGATTTTAAAAATCTGAAGATTAGATATCAATCTTCATTATCATTAAAATTTGGATTTTAAGAATATGAGGATAATATATTAATTTTCAGTACCAATAATGACCTACGTACAATACTTAGCAATAATCTTGTGCAATCACGAAAATCTTATTTTGATGAGCTCCGAATAGAGCAATACCTTTTGTTCAAAGATTAGTGATAGTTTTAAATTTATTAGTTTTCATCTGGTTCAATTTGACTTTCCAAAGCTATCCACATTTAATATTATGGTGTTTGCTCACGTATATATATCATAACGTTGTATCATCGCTGTATATTTTTCTAAAATTAAACTCAATATTTCAAAATCGAAAAAGATGAGACATCTGATACAGAAGTGTCATGTCGTGAGCTATATTATCCTTTTATTCATTGATTATAGTCACAATATGAAATTAATTATTATTTTTTGTCATTTTATGCCGTGTTCCATCATACTTTATGGCAAATCATTTCCAAAAATTTCAATTTAAAGAAAGAAAATCTGTGAATATGGATTCTTTATATCAAATATTTATGACATCAGAGTTTATCTTCAATATAAATTCATCCAAGATCACCTACCATAACAAATAAAAATCTTGTCCTTTACTTACATCCTTCAACTCCTTTTCCCCTCATTCTTCTCGTTCGTGGTTTGAGTTTTGAACTAGATTTTGTTTCCCTTTTCCAAAATACACACAAGAATCAAAGAAAAGGTTTACACATGGACAGTGTACTAAAAGTATTGTCATGTTCTCCACCAAATTTCACATTTATCAGTAAAGATAAGTGTGCACTAATTAGAGCAAAAAATCCTTTTATTTCAAAAAGTATTCTTACATTGAGAGAAGCAATTATTTATCTGAGCACTATTGTAACCATCGGATCAGCGAGGAATTACCAGATTTTGGATCCCATAAAAAGATGTATTTTAGAAGGAAAAAGTGTGTATTTATGATGTGTGATGTATTCTTTCATATATATCTATATACTAAAATTAGATTATTTATAAAGACTCTCACCAACGAGAATTGATCTTTGTAAAAATTAAATTTATTCTATGTAAAAACTAAATTTATCCAGTTTGTTTTAGGTTCAATTTGGTGCTAGTGTTAGGGGCTTACATGGCTTAAAAAGTTATAGTTCTAAAACAACTGGTAAACATTTACTGATGTAATTAGTCAAAGTTGAAGTAATTTTATTACATGGTTGTTTAATGAATAAAATCTAAAACATCAGTATTGTTTTAATCAAAACGATTATTTAAAAGTCATATGTATCTAATACTATCAACTTTTATTTTAAAGCTAAAATATTTATTTCACAACAACCAACTACGATTTAAAAGCCACAACTTCACGAAATCAAATAAAGTCCGCTTAATGCAATTGACATAGTACGTACTTAATCATACATTTTAACCGTGAATCCTTAAGAGTGATCTTCTTCTAAAAATGAAAAATTAAAAGTTCAAAAAATTTGAGAAGATGTAACATCTTGAAATGATAGAGCCAAATGTGGTCATATATCTATGACACTAGTGGAGGAAAATGTGATGATAGCAAAATCCGATGATATATTCATTCTCATAGGTCACTTATTTATGACACTAAAGAAAGAAACTCTGAGAATGTGTAATTTAATATGGTCACATATTAATGATAACCATTTGCACTTTAAAAATAATTTTAAATATCTAAGTTTTAATAAAATTATTTATTACAAAAATATCTTTAAAATATTTTATTATTAAAGACAATGTATTATAAGTCGATATAAACAACTACTTCACACACAAATATCGCAGAGTCATTCAACTTGTGGTTCTCCTATAACAAATTTTATTTCCAACATCTTAATAATAAGAAGTTAAATAAATATTTATAAAAGGTCCAAATCAATATTTTAACTACAATTTTTTTAATTTTTCAGCATAAAAAGAAGGAAATACTTGTACACATTTTAGGGAAAAAATGAAAATGTTTTATTCTTATTTTTATTTTCTTTTCTCTTTTTATTTTGGTAAGTTAAGTATTTGTAAAATTATAAGTGTGTAGAGTAAATAAAGATAATTCATTTAAATAATTATTTTTGGGGAGTTGGGGATCTTACTAAATATAGATAGGGTTAAGGCTATTTTGACATTTAAAGGAGTATATAAAGTAGAGTATATTTTTAAATTTTAATTTATAAGTGTTTAGAGTAATAGAGTGTCCAAAATAATTTTTAGAGTACAAATAATCACACCCTTATGATTTGAATTATGAAAGAAAATCTGAGCATATGTAATCTTATATAGTCACAAATTGATGATATTACTTATGGAATGAAAATCTTAGAATATATAATTTTATATATGGTTAGGTATTTATGATATTAACTTTGAAAGGAAAATCTGAGAATGGTATTCTATACGGTCACATATTCACTACATTAAAAAATGAGAATATGCAATTCTATATGGTCACGTATTTATGATATTAATAATAGAAGGAAAATTTGAGAATATGTAATCTAATATGGTCACGTATCTATGATATTAATTATGGAAGGAAAATCTGGAATAATGGAAGGAAAATATGAGAATATGTAATTTTATATGGTCACATATTTATGATATTAATAATGGAAGAAAAATACGAGAATATGCAATTTAATATGGTCACGTATTTATGATAGTTATTATGGAAGAAAAATCCGAGAATATGAAATCTTATACGGTCACAAATTTATATTATTAATTATGGAAGGAAAATCTGAGAATACATACTTTATATGGTTACATATTTATGGTATTAATTATGGAAGGAAAATACGAGAACATGTAATTTAATATGGTCACTTATTTATGTTATTAATTATGGAAGGAAAATCTGAAATTATGTAGTTTAAATTGGCCACGTATTTATAATAATTATGGAAGAAAAATCTGAGAATATGAAATCTTATATGGCTACAAATTTATGATATTAATTATGGAAGGAGAATTTGAGAATATGTATTTTATATAGTCGCGTATTTTTGGTAATAATTATGAAAGGAAACTCTGAGAATGTGGAAGGAAAATATGAAAATATGTAATTTTATATGGTCACGTATTTATGATATTAATTATGCAAGAAAATTTTGAGAATATGTATTATATGGTCGCATATTTAATTATCACATTAACGGAAGGAAAATCTAACGATAAGCATTCTTTTATGGTCACATATTTATGACATTAAACTGATTAAAGAAAGAAAATCTGAGGATAAGCATTTTTATATGGCCTCATATTTATGATATTAAACATTAACTACATTATAAATTTCAGTTCATTGTCCACATACTCTCATAAAACAAAAATAACATCTCTTTAAGTGCTATGTATTCTTTCTCTCCTTCAAAGTATACCTAAAAGTCTACAAAAATTTTACAGAATTAATGGATATAGTATTACAAATATTGGCATGCGATTCACCAAATTTCACATTTATTAGCAAAGATAAATGTGCACTACTAAGAACAAATAACCCATCAATCTCACGAAATATTATAATATCGAGAAAAATATTAATAATAAAAGTAATTTTATAAATATCGAATTAGTGATTTACCAGATATTTGATCCTGCTGTTGACAAGTCCCAGTAAGTGTGTTAATATATTTATTTTATCTTTTTAAATTGTCTTAATTAAGCATCTTTGTTAACACATTTTTATTTTTTTCCCTTTTTTACAGGGTAAGGATACATGGGACAAAGATGGCCCGAGATGCCATTTACGGGCGCAGGAAACTATTCCCCCAAATCGAACAATCAATTATTGCCTCAGTTCAAGGTATTGAACTGATAAACCTACTATTTAATTATACGTTTGATTTGGCATCTAATTACCTTAAACTGCCCACATTCTAATGCTAATCCATATATTACTCAGGCTCCACATCATGGTCAGTGGAAGATCTTGTTGTTGGGAATGATTTGGTGAAGGAATGAAATTAGTCAACTGGAAGACACTGATGTTTCCAAGCGCCGTCGATACTACTCTTGTCAGATTGCAATTGACCGTGCTTTGACAGGACAAGTATTAAGAGGGGTGGTGACTAACAAAAAATAACCTATACATATCATACAAATCTTTCAATGACTATAAATTTCTGTGTATAGGGATGTTACTAAACCATATCATAGCTTTTAGGGCTTCAATTACAAATATGTGTATGTTATATTTGAATTATCTTTTCTATCATTGACATGAATGTAAAGTTTCACTTATTGAACAAAGAGATTTTTGTATAATAAATTTCTCTTTTTTTCCCACTAAATGAATATTTACCATTAATTATGGTAGGAATTGTTGGGGACTTGGCCTTATATTTTTAGGTACCCAACCAAAAAGACTAGCTTATTTGATGAAGTATCATATCATACTTATTAACTCATATATTTTCTATTTACTAGTCAATGTGGGACACAATTTAACAATCTCCCCCCATATGAAACCATTATTAGACTCTAGTCTTTTTGTCCGACAAATTTAAGTTGTTCCACCATCACAAATTTAAATTGTTCCACTATCACATTTTGACTATTAGGGTCCAACTTGATACTAAATTTTTTAAATTTGATAAATCCTGATCTTTCTCCCCAAAACGATTGCTAATTAATGAATCAAAGAATAATAATAAGACAAACAAGAAATAATCTAACTTCAAACAAGCTTAAAAGAAAAGATGAAAATCAAAACAATAGATTTATAGAGGTTCAGCTAAGGTGGCTTACGTCCTCTTTGGGAAATATATCATGGCTTTTTTCGTCAATTCACTCAAACCAGGTTACAAGTTTGTAGAGAGAGTTACAAGGAATACCCTCACCGAGATTAGAGCCACTATGGCTTTATATACAGGTCTAGGAATCTCCTAGAAGTTGGTTCAGTAGCTAGCTAAGTTTCTGGGTTTGTTGAAACAAAACTAGAATCTTCCCGCCTCTTTTAACTAACTTTAACAGCATTTGTCACGTGCAAATCATGTGATACAAATAAGTTATTCAAACGGCACCCTGAGCTTACTGTTTTGTGCTTCAAAGATACCATGAGGTCATGTGAAAAACGCATGCTTCACTTATATAACTTTTTCGTATGACATTAGATTGATGTCATACATGAAATTGGAGCTTCCAACCGACATGTCGTGTTCTATCTAACCTCGATGTCATACACCAAGTTTTATAATAACTGACACTGTCGTTCGTACTTGTATATTCATTCTGGTTTAACCTTTAAGAGGAACTAATAAATAAGCTTCTAAACTACCGCATAATAAAAGTTTGAGGGAAGAACAATCCAATTTCTATAACATAATAACAGAGAGTATCAAAACAACGTTTGTTGTTAGAATAAGAATTTGAACCTTTACTGATCGTAGAAAAATCAAAATTTATTTTCAATCAGAAAATAAAATTGAGCCTGCAATGACATCAATATCCTTTGAAAGCATTTATTTTTTTTTTAAATTGATTTATGGCAAAGTTCGGATAATATTAGCAATGATGTTCACAAAATTTATTAACTTTAGAAAAAGCCAGCTGTTTTCTTAAACTTACTTTGTTATTTAAATTTACACGAAACTCTAAAATAAAAAGTAAACAAACTAAAATATTGAAAACAAATAAACTTGGACAGAAGAAATTACTCTGATTCAATTCTATCTAATTAATTATATTATCCGAGGATAATGCATTTTTTATGTCATATATTTATGACATTAGGCTTAAACTTCAATACAAATTCATTCGGTGCACCTTCTCTAAAAAAAATAAAAATAGAAGAAGAATTAGAAAAAAAAATCTCTTTGAGCAGTTTGCTTGGCCCTTATGTGCTATAATGAAGTTTTTTTTTTGCTTAGAATAGGTAACACTTGATGAATTTATATTGAAGTTTAAGCCTAATGTCATAAACATGTGATATGAAAAATGCATTTTCTTGTAATTCTGTATCTAGTATGTCAAATAAGGTGTCCTTGTTTGTAGTACTACTTTTAATCGTTGCATGATTATTCATAGACTAGTCAATTTCAATTTAAAATAGAATTGAATACATTTTAAGATTGAGAATTTAAAATTTTGAAGATGAGATGTAATAGATCAAAATTTTAAAATCTCACTGTTAAATACTGTTCAATCCTAATCCAATCTTAATCAATTGGTTACACTTATACTGATAAATGTGAAATTAATTGGTTACACATATATATTTATTTTGAGCATTGATTCCAAAGTGATTTTCCTAAGAAGGAGAAAGAAAATCTGCTTCAGTCAATAAACTCTTTCTAAACATAAGAAAAATCAACTATATATATATAGCCCTTAAGCCTTTAAGAGAAATTTTTTTTTTTTTGGGTCTTGTGAGAATAGATGAAAATAAACTCGAATCTATATTGCAATTAAAGTCCAATCCCATAAATATGTGGTAATATAAGAATGCATCTTCTCAGATTTTCTCCATTATTAAGGAAAAAAATTCGTACTATAACCTAAAAAAAATTATTTTATATAAAAAAAATTATGACAAACTGACAATAACCAATTTTAGAGAGTAACATAGTCATTACTAAAAAGTGGATGATATAACAAATGACATAACACTACTGTTTTAAGATGCTGCATTTCTTAGATTCTGTGGAGAACTACTACCGAATCTTTTTCAAATTAAAAATAAAGTTGAATAGTACAGAATCGTAGAAAAATGTAACATCTATTCAATCACTTACTTAAGCAATCATTTTCTAAAATTAGTTATTAATTTTTTTTAATGATTAGTTTTGCATAATGTTCTACATCATACCTACGATGAAACTTGTTTTTTTTTTGGGATCTTGTCTTAATATTTGAAATCTAGGGAAGAACCGAAGAAAATAGGATAAAATGCATTAAATATCTTATATTAATGATGAAAAATATGGAGAAAATGGATTCTAATATTCACATATTGATGAAATTTCGACTTTAATTACAACATAAAATTTAAAGTTCATATCACCTATTAATCACAGGGCAATTTTTTTTTTTTAATTCTCTTTGAAGATATACTTTCCTCCC
>NW_006262339.1:9480652-9487269 GCF_000493195.1 Citrus x clementina | reverse complement strand
TACACTAAAGTTTAGAAAGAAAAATAATCTATAAAATAAAATGAATATAGTATTAGAAGTACTGCCATGTGCTCCGAAAAATAAGCTATAAAATAAAATTAATATAGTATTAGAAGTATTGCCATGTGCTCCATCAAATTTCAAATTTATCAATAAAGATTAGTGTGTCCTGTTATGTGAATAAAAACATCAATCTAAAAAAAAATTCCAATAGTTAGAGAAGCAATAATTTATCCAAGTAATTCTAAGAGTCATGAGAAATTTGCAATTTACTAGATATTGGAACAGGCCGAACAGCGAAGTATTTTCATGTATATATGTACGCGCTCCTACTCTCCTGTGTCTAGCTCAACTATTTTTGTAATGTTCTTCCTCGATATCTGACAACCTGCTGAGTGCTTAATGTCAAATTTATGTTTCAATTTATACGCAATTTACTAGAGATTAGCCATTAATATGCTTAATGACATATTTATGATTTTTTATAATTTTGTTACACAATTTTTTTTAGGGTTATTATCATTTTACTACTTTAAAAATTGCTAAATATCAAATTACTACAACAAGTATTGTCTCCTATTATTTTCCTACTATATCTTTATAAAAATATCATTTTACTACTTTGCCGTTAAAACAAATATTATTTTACTACTTTTCCGTTACAACTGTTAGTTGTCCCTTAGTTGACCAGTTAGTTGACTAATAAAATATCAATTTTACCCTTCATAATTAAAAATAATAATAAGACAAATTTACAATCCATATATCATAATTCCAACAAAAGAATTATGTTGGTATTATATATCTATTTTAATAAATATATAAATTTGTAAATAAGTTTCAAGTATTATTTTTTTAATCATGAAAGATGAAATTGGTATTTTGTTAGTTAACTAACTGGTCAACTAATAGTTATAACGGAAAAGTAGTAAAATGATATTTTTATAAAGATATAGTAAGAAAATAATAGGAGATAATACTTGTTGTAGTCATTTGATATTTGGTAATTTTTAAAGTAGTGAAATGATAATAACTTTTTTTTAATATACTGATATATTACAATTATAACTCTACTGATATTTTTACAACCAAACATCAATTGGAACTCTCTTTTGTAATTTTAAGATATCACAACTCGAACAACAACTCTCACTTTAACATGGGAGAGAAATATATTATACCCTTAAAATGGAGAGTCAAATAAACCCTTATAAAAGGAGAGTCGAGTTATGAGATTCAAACTCATGCGCCCAAGGTTATTGGACGCATGAATTACCAATGGCCTACAAGCCCAATTTTATTTCACAGTTAAATATAAAAACAAAAGCAAAAATAATGATAATAACGATGACGAGGATAACGATAATGACAGTCAAAGAAAGATTTTTAATAATATCCAATTAAATGAAAAAAAACAATTAATTGTAAGCTTACCGACATCCGGTTAAAGATTTTATGCATTGGGATTAGAATTGAAAGGATCCACCCAAGATGTGCACATAACAACTTGCGCACCGCCAGAGATGTCTCTTGTGCTCATCAAAATATTTCCGACCATTATTATTGATCATTCTGATTGCTAGTCGCATCATTTAAGTAGATCAACCCCGTGATTTTCTAGATCTGGAATCTAATAACTTAAAATGTAGTAAAAGTGCACCACCAAGACATACAAACCGCGAAAAAAAGGACAAGTTCTTAGATCTGAGATGTAAAAGCTTCAGATCTTGAAATAATCACCAAAAATATATTTAACAAGCTATAAACTCCCAACCACCAAATTAGGGGAGAAGAAAATTTCAATAAAAGAAAATTTACGGCCAGTTTATATCTTTATAAAGATTTAGAACTAATAGATAACAAAATAGAATAAAACGTAAAATAGAGATTTTGACCAGAGAATGAATGACGAAGTGACTCACTTTTCGACGAAAAGATAATAAGATGTTCGTTTGGCAAGGAAATGTACTTATAATGTGTAAAAAAAACATATTGCAACTTGGCTAAAGGTTGAGTTGTGAGATATTGTCCGCACATTAGTGAGGGCAATGGTTCGAGTCCCTCTAAGAGGACTCAATAATTTCCTTTCTCAATTATAATTAGTAGAGGTAGACATCTCTCTCGTTATTAATATAGTTGAACAATATATCCTTCCTATATTAGTCCAATTAAATTTTTATTGTAAATATCAGTAGTGTTTTAATCATAATATCCATATTAGAGTATGTATGGGTCATTCTATGATGTCGTAATTAAATTTACAGTATTAATACTATAATTAAATATAAATTATGTAAACAAAACATAAATTTTAGAAATTAAACATAAGACTTGTAAATGGAAGGTAAAACGAGTAAATTAATATAAAACTGATAAATTGATATATTATTAGTAAATAAAACAAAAACTTGCAAATATAACATAAAACTTATAAATTAACATTAAGTGTAAAATAAAACATAATTTTTAGAAATTAAACATCATATTTGTAAATGAAAGATAAAATAAGTAAATTAATAGAAAACTAGTAAATTGATGTATTATTAGTAAACAAAACACAAACTTGCAACTATAACTTAAAACTAGTAAATCAACATTAACTGTAAAATAAAACATAAATTTTGGAAATAAAAAAACGACTTGTAAAGAAAAGGTAAAACAAGTAAATTTCTATAAAGTTAGTAAATTGATGTATTTTTAGTAGATAAAACAAAAACTTAGAAATATAACATAAGACTAGTAGATCAACATTAAATACAAAATAAAACATAAATTTTAGAAATGGAACATGAGACTTGTAAATGAAAGGTAAAAAAAGTAAATTAATATAAAACTAGTAAATTAATGTATTAATGGTAAACAAAACAAAAATTTGTAAATATAATATAAAATTAGTAAATCAACACTAACTGTAAAATAAAATATAAATTTTGGAAATAGAACATAAGACTTACAAAAAGGAAAGATAAAATAAGTACATTACCATAAAGCTAGTAACTTGATGTATTAATGATAAATAAAACGAAAACTTATAAATATAATATAAAACAAGTAAATCAACACTATATGAAAAATAAAACATAAATTTTGTAGATTGTTAAAGGTGTTGATGCCAAAAAAAGACCTCAATAGTTGAATTTATTTTCTGGGGAACAACAGCACGAATCCAAGCTCAAAGTATAGCACGACCGCAACTTCATATACCTGCCAACTACATAACACTGTTATTACACGCCGGTAGGGGTTCCTGAGAAAATCCTCCTATGCTTAAGTAAGATGTTTTGTATATAAGAAAAAGGAAAATGAAAAGGAGGAACTGAAGGTGAGTTAAAATCAAGGAATTCTTGAGTAGTGGTGTTGTGAATCTCATAGAAAATAAGAAGGTTTAAAGATTAGTCACTGATAGAGTTTTTAGTTAATTTTGCTAACCCCTCATGTTATGCTCTTTTCAGCTTAAATAAACTCTCGGTTGTGGGTGGTTACCTCATTAGTTCTATCACACTCTCTTGAGTAGTTGCAGCTAATTGTCAATTGAAAGCGGTTTAACAAGTTGTGGTATGTAACTTCCCTAAAATATAGGCTACATGATCCCAAAAAATAATTACTCGTGTCAAGCTAGCACATCTTCAGGTCGGACAAACGAGTTTTCAGGTTGAACTATTTCATTTCCAGATCGGATTGATGAATTTTCATGTTGCTCATATAGACTTAGGGTTGCATTTGTAAACCAAATCATCCGCATAAGCTTCAAGTTATAAACCAGGTCGTCTATGTAGGCTCCAGGTTGTACTTATAGATTTGGTCACCAACATAGGCTCCCGATTATACTCATGAATTAGTTCACCAACAAAGGCCCATGGTTGTACTTATGAGGTCAGCTCAACGACAATCGGTTTCGAGTGGATTAGGGTAAACTATATTTCTTTAAAAAAATCCAACCCAAACACTAGTCCCCTAGTTTTCAACATTGGGAAGCCATTATCGGTATTGTAAATTAATTATTGAAAAATGGAAAAATTTTCGCAAACCCAACAAAAGGTAAAATAAATAAATTAAAATATAAGAGTTACTACCAAAAAAAAATCACAATTGTAAAATAAAAACTCATTATAATGTTTATTACCTTTGATTTTTTAATTTAAATTGTTTTTAATTTAAATTGAATAATGCTAGTTTTGTATTTATGTAATACATGTGATGTTTCGCTAAGGATGAAATTTATTCTCAAAATTGAATTTTGAAAAAAATATTATTTTAATATTTTTTATAGTTGTTGTAAGATGAGGTTATTTTACATCTTTCTATCCTTCCTTAACAAAAAGTCTAAATGGTCTATAAGTACAGGTAAAAAATTTGAAAGTACGTGAACTATGCATAATACTCAAAATTATATCTAATTTTATTGATATATCATATATATGTGTGTAGTAATATAAGAATATTTATTTTATTTTATTTTTGCTTGATCCATATCAAGATAAATAATTGTGCTTAATTAACTTGTGCAATAAATAGATAATATTATAGAAAATACAAAAAAAAGGTATACAAATGTCCTAAAATAAATATAGAATTTATAGTTAAACCAATTCAATAAAACTTATTTCACTTTTTTAGTAGAATTTTTTGTTTAATTAATGAGTAATTCTTGCTCTGTTTAATTAAAGAAATTTTTTTTGGTAAATGAATAAAATGTTTTTCACTAAAATTCTATAGAAACAATGTTAATTTTTTAAATAATTAATAATTTTGTATGAATTTACCAGTTTTATGTATAATTTACAATATTTATATCTATCATGGTATTGATGCCGTATCTTTCATTACGACATTATAGAATTTTACTTCAAATAAAAATAAATTTATGTCATTTAAACAAATTATTCTCTCACCAAATTTAACTACCCTCTATTTTTACAATAATGTAGTTATAGTACTTCTCCCTTCTCAATAATGATGTTTTCAAAAACAGTATAAAATTATTTAGAGAAGGAAAAATCACTTTTTAATATTAAAGAAAGAGAAGGGCAATCTCATTTGAAAAAACTAATTTGAAAATTTTTTTGGTGATCCTCTTACAGTCACATAAGAGATTTTGTCAATTGACTCACTAAAATCAAAATCAACAAAAACTAGTATACATTTATATAATATTCTTAAAAGAAAAAAAAATCAAATAAGCCCGCGACTCATAAATTATTAAAATTGAACATTGAGATAAACAAAATGGATTTGTTTAATTTGATTCTATTTGGATTTTTTTTTTTTGTAAAGAAACAAAATTTATTCCGTTAAATAGATTTGTCAAAGCTATCCATATCTCACAAAGAAAATGTTAATTTGCTTTAAAAAGTGCCCGAATTGGATTCCCGAATATCTAAAATCAAAACGACAGCATTTTGATTTTGCCTATTTGGACACCTATTAGGACACTTCATCGCTGAATAATATTTAAAAATTAAACTGAATATTGCAAAATCAGTAGACGATGCTGACATCTTATACATTTGTTCAATGTCGCATGCTACATTATCCTGTTAATCAGTTACTCAAGTCACTTTATAAAACTAATGTACCCCAAGCCGCAAACATTTCGATCCTACCTGTATGAAACTCGCCATGAAACCAGACCATGCGTATCACATTTTATCATCTCAACTAGATTGCACCCACTATGTCCACTAGATTGCACACCTCACCCCAAGCCGCAAACATTTCAACTAGATTGCACACCTCACTGACATCGGAGGGGAGGGGGATTGTGATGCCATTGCCAGGGGAAAAATCCCACATTGACTAAGTATTAAATTTGCAATAACTATATAAGACTTCGATAGCCCTAAATTCTTGAGCTAATTTTTAGGTTGAGTTAGGCCCATAAACTTCTAAATGATATCAGAGCTAACACTCCTGCACGAGCAGGCCCACACTATCTTATCATGTGGCAAAGATCAATAAAAAAGACCGGTCTGCACATGACGAGAGGTGTTAAGAAAAATATCTCACATCAATTGATTATTGAACTTAGTTTAAATATATAAGACTTGGACAACCCTCAACTCTTAAGCTAGTTCTTGTGTTAAGTTAGGCCCATAGACTTCTATATGTTATAAGAGGTAAAACTGATTATTGAACTTAGTTTAAATATATAAGACTTGGACAACCCTCAACTCTTAAGCTAATTCTTGTGTTAAGTTAGGCTCATGGACTTCTATATGTTATAAGAGGTAAAACTGATGCACGAGTGAGCCCACACCAACATGTACGTGATGGGGTGTTAAAGAAAATATCTCTCATTAACTAGGTATTGAATTTGAGTTAAGTATATAAATTTTGAATAACTATCAACTCTTGAGTAACTTTTGAGTTAATTCTGGCTGGAGACTTCTATAGCCATTAGGCTCAATAATAAAGTTATAAATATGTTACCATAACATGTTCATCTTCTCAAATTTTCTTTTTATAAAATTGAATTTTAAGTAAAGATTCCTTTTAAAGAAGAAAATCTGAGAAGATGAACTTGTTATAGTAATGTATTGATGACATTAGCCTTAAAATTCAATATAAATTCATGTTTGGTGTCCCTTCTACTCTCATAATCCTTAAGGAAAAATGCT
>NW_006262339.1:9458712-9480552 GCF_000493195.1 Citrus x clementina | reverse complement strand
TTTTTCTCTTATTTTTCTTATTCTTCAGTGAATTTTCTTACTCTTGTGGATAATAAATACACAAAAGTCTAGAAAAGCCCTACTCATATGGACACGGTCTCAAAATTATTACCATGTACTCTGGTCTCTGGCAAATTTCACATTTATCAGTAAAGATAAGTGTGTCATACTATGAGCAAAAAACCCATCAATCTCAAGAAATATTCTAACAATGAGAGAAAGCAACAATTTATCTTACAACTCTTGCGATAATCGAATCAGCAATTTACCAGATTTTTTATCCCATCCACCTCATGCTCATGTATGTTCGAACCTCCTTTTAAATCTTTTTCATTTGTATTTTGAACTAGTATTATTTCTCACTAATTTACGTCTTATAACCATATATATTTTTACCTAGTTTTTAATATATTTTTTTTTAAAAATACAAAATGCAGGCGTTAGCTGGTAAAGATTGAACAATGATGAATCTAATAAGCGCGCTGGCAGGACGAGGAAGAAGCACATAAAGGCCGCTCTTAATGGAGACCCCCTGATGATCTTCCAAAACAACTTCTGAAGATTATCTCCAGTTATCTCCCCTTTGCAGACTTTCTCTCCTTTGGTCATGTTTGCAGAGAATGGAGGAAAAATTGGAAACCAAACAGAAGTCGAGGGGGATGCATATGTCACATTAAGAGCAAATTAGCAATTCTCGGATTTGGAGTTCTGGGTTGGTTGCGCTTGATCATTGGGGATTTTCTCAGGAACATTGGCTCATATATAAGTACTGTTACAGGAGGCCAAATATACTGTGAGCAGAAATGATCAAGCCATATACCGCTCCTATAGTTGCAGCTTCATCACTAGATCTTTGGCCTGTGCTACATCATCGCTTTTTCAGTCACTGAAGTTACCTTATGAAATTTTTAGTTATTAAACTCTACTTTTAGGATCATTACATTTCAAAATATGAAAGGACATTGGATCACAACAATGCATGCATTGTAAAATCTCTAAGGAACAACAATCTCGGAATAAGAAAATTTTTTATTTTAATTTAGAGGGTTGTTTATTTATTGATAAATGATATATTCATTAACCGAAAGTGAATATTTTTTTTAAAATTTATAATCAGCCACATGATTTGGTGAATACTGTGTCTATAAAGGCAGTGATCAAGGGGCCGAATATATTGACCTGTATTAGCTAAAAACCATGTCATTTTGGCATGTAATATAGTTTATGTAGGAGGACTATATGAATTTTTAATCTATACTTATTTGATGGTCTTGATGATACCGATTTACTTTACAACTAAAATTTAAAAAATGAAAAATCATTTTCTTATAGCATGCTGCTGCTGCCCAAAAATCATGTTTTGACCCAAGTCAAGCCCAATGGTCTATTGGGGCCCAAGATCTGTATGTCTAAGTTTATCCAATCCCATAATTGTTTGTTGAAAGCCTCACACTATGGTGCCAAATGGCAAATAGAGTCTTAAGTTTAGTTGCCAGTATTTACTGCAAATGATAAGGTACTTATCAATCATACATTTTCTACAATTGACACTTAATAGTGCAAATTTTGCGAAGATGTGGTGGTATTTTAAAACAATACTGTCGTATATGGTCACATATTTATGATGTTAACAGAGAAAAATCTGGGGATATCCGCATTTCTTGTATCGTATGGCCACATATTTATACATTCTTATATGGTGACATATTTATGGCATCAATCTTTAAATTCCAATTCACATATTTTTGACATTAAAGAAAGAAAATCCGGGATTCTATATTTTATATGGTCACATATCCACGGCACTAATGCAAGAAAATCTAAGGATATATATATTTCAGTTCACATATTTATGACATTAAAAGAAGAAAATATGAGTATATGTTGCTGAAATTATTCATATAAGGGGAATGTCAACACCGTGGCATCAACTGTGAGCCCAAAAATTACTCTCCATAGAAATTTAGTCTAATTTAATTATGGCCTCCTCATTAACGCCTCAATCACTGTGGCGAAGACAACGCAAATGAAAGGAACATGACAAAATTTAGTTTTTTTTTTAATTAGGTAAAATGATTGAGGCATTAATGAAAAGCCCAATTGTGAAATATGTTTTTCTTTCGTTTTTAATTATAAAAAAATAGAAAAAAATAATGGGTCCATCAATTTAAATTAATAATTAAAACGTTGATCAGAAAGATGTCTGGCACTATTTATGAAGGAATTTTCTAGTCTAGCTATGCAATTGACTGGAATTTATTAGAGCGTCAATTTTTTTTTTTTTCTGACAACTATAAAAGTGTCGAGTAATTGCATTTATAGTTTGGATTTCAAGAATAAGAAGGTGAGATTTCGATATTTATTAGCATTAAATACATATATTACTGAGCAATATTTCTGTGCAAGCAAGAACATTATATTTTGGTGAGATGCCGATGTACGAATGCGCAATGTATCAGAAATTATCTAACCTCAAGAAGTTGTATACATTTTGAAGTTTCTTTCATGAGGAAAAGAATAATCCAATAAAAAATTACAAATCTTTTAATTTTATATATGAGGAAATGATCTCTTTATGCAGATTTTCATGTCATGTATGGTTGTAAAACAAAGAATTTTTTTAACGTGACGACTTTAACCGGTATGAGAGGCCAAGGGTATAATCTAGTTTTCAATTAATCGAAACTCTTGGGACATCAACAAACGATTATCTAATTTTTACTCTTGAAATGCTTATTTATAAAAAAAAAATGAAAAAAAAAACTTTCTCTAAATAATTTTAGAAATAGAGACAAGTTTATATTATTTTAATTAAATTATCCTCTCACCAAATTTGACTGCCCTCTATTTTTCCAATCACGTAGTCACATTACTTCTCTTTTTTCAATAATGATGTTATCAAAACTAGTATAATATTATTTGAAGAGGTAGAAGCCACTCTTCAGTATCCATCGTGACAAATTAACAGAATAGTCATCCGGGACTTTTATATCAGACAACCACTGCAAGATATTTTTCTTTTCATCAGTTGTCAAAGTATAACAAGCAAGGGGTAACACAATTTTTTCATCCACCTCAATTGGGTGAAGTTCCTGCCTTATCCTCATTTCTTTCAAATCCAACTGAGGATTTAAAAAGTTCTTACTTTTTCCTTTAATGTTCATGATAGTGCCAAGCACAATATCACACACATTTTTTCTCAATGTGCATAGTATCTAAACAATGATGCAACAACAATGTTTTCCAAAATGGCAATTGGAAAAAAAATGTTATGTTTCTTCCCAAAACCAACAATTACTTGCTTTTTTTCCAGCCTTTCCAAATGTTATAGGTTTCAAATCTTCAAGTTCATTTAAAACTTCATCACTTTCTTGACGCTTTGGTGCAGTTCTTTTATCTATTTTTCGATCAAATTGCATCTTTTGATCCTACCACAAGTGATCTTCAGGCAAAAATCGTCTATTACTCAGATAACACCATTTGGAACCACTTTTTAACCTACGAGATAAGGTCTCTTTAGTGCAACATGGACATGCTAACTTTCCATTTATACTCCAACCGGACATATTAGCATATGCAAGAAAGTCATTAACAGTCCACATAATAGCTGCTTTCATTTGGAAATTTTAGCTTTTTGAGACATCATATTTATCTACACCACTTTACCATAATATTTTCAACTCATCAATTAAATGCCTCAAATATACATCAATATAATTTCTCAAGCCTTTCGGTCCTGGGATAAGTAATGACATAAATATATATGGTTCTTTCATACACATCCAAGGAGGAAAATTGTATGAAAATAAAAGAACCGGCCAAGTATTGTGCCCGATATTCATGTTTCCAAAAGGATTAAACCCATCAATGGCCAACCCCAACCTTGCATTTCGTGAATCAGATGCAAAGGACTCGTGTTTTATCAAAAGCCTTACAATCTGTAGGATGCCTTAACAACCCATCTTTCACACGATTTTCAAAGTGCAGCTCATGTCTGCAGTAGTTTTGGATGACATGAATAACCTTTGAAGTCTTGGCATTATAGGAAAGTAGCGCAAGATTTTCCATGGAACCCTTTTGGTAGATCCTTTAACACCCTTTCCTTTAGGCTTCGATCTAGAAACTCCACAAACCAGACATTGAGATAGTGTGTATTTTCCTTGTAATAAATGACACAATCATTTTTACATGCAGATTTTCTCATAATGGAGACTAAGATTTTTTACAATTTTCTTTGCTTTATAGTTGGAAGTAGGCATCTTTTCACACATTGGAAGCACATCTTCCAATAGCTCCAACAACATGTTGAAAGATTTATTGCTCTAACCATTGATACATTTAATGTGCATCAATTTGACCACAAAGGATAAGTTGGAGTACTTCTCGCAATTTGGATATAAAAGTTGTTCAACCTCTTTCACCAAATTAAAGAACTTTTGTGCCTCCTCATTAGGATCTTGGGAAAAACCTTCTTGGATCAATTTATACATCTCGTTTTACTGAATATTCTCATAATTTTCATTCTCATCATCAACATCCCCATCAGTGTCACTATCACTATCACCATTCTCTCCATGGAAATACTAAGTAGTATAATCACGCCTTATCTCTTCCTCTAAAAGATGTTTGTGTACTTCCCTTCGAGTCCTTCTATACCTATTACTACATTTGACACACGGACATAATATTTTCATTTCCTCTTCTTGAATATGATGATACGCATAATCAAGAAAATATGGTACTCGTTGTAATAAGCCATTGTTGACCTTGGCAATTGCATCTAAGATTTATTTGGCGACATCTTACTAACAATCTTGACAAAGAAATTAAGATAAACATTTCATAAACTGCAGAAATAGTTGACAAAGAAATCAAGTAGGGCAAATGTGTTTTTTGTTCTAAGATAAACATTTCAAGCAGGGCAAATGTGTTTAATGTGCTTACTATTCTAAAGAAATTAAGATAAACATTTCATAGAAAACATTTAATAAATAAAGAACTTAAGATAAATATTTCATAAACATTTCAACCTTGACAAAGAAATCAAGTAGGGCAAATGTGCTCACCGTTCTAAAGTTACAAAATTGCAGAAACAGTTGCCGGTTCTTGCAGTTTTATGCTCTAAACTGCATAAACAATAGCATGAATATGCTTGTTGTTTTTTCTACTACAAAACTACCAAAAGTGCAAAAACAGCAAGCACATTTGTGTAGTTGTTTTCGCTGTGCAAAAGCACAGAAACAACAATTGTTTCTGTTGTGCAAAAGTGCAAAAATAGCAATTGTTTTTGTTGTGCAAAAGTGCAGAAACAACAATTGTTTTTGTTGTGCAAAAGTGTAGAAACAACAATTGTTCCTGCCATTTTGAAATGCAGATACAACAACTATTTCTGTTGTTCTAAACTATAGAAACAACAATTGTTTTTGCTGTGCAAAAGTATAGAAATAGAAATTGTTTCTAATACTCAAAATTGTAGATACAACAACTGTTTCTGTAGTTTGAGCGTGCTTGTGCAGTTTCGACTAGTCCAAATGACCGTTGGGTTGAATTTCAAATAAACAGTTAGTCGTTAATTTTTAGAAACCTACAAAACAAATTAATGTCTCTCTGGAAATTATCGGTTAGTCATTTTCAGTAAATGGTTAGCCGTTTACTACAGTGAAACTATTTTTTAAAATTATAATTTTGCCCACAACTTTATATAATTATACTATAGCCTAAATCTTCGTAAAACTTTACAAATAAGTTCATTTTCAGAGTTTCAAAACTTTTTCAATTTAGACCATTAACTTGAAAATAACCAATTTCATAAAATGGTTTTTCCATTAAATACAAAACCTTTATATTATGAAAATAATGATTTATTTAAAATGTATGAAAAATAATTTGATCTTTTAAAAATTTAACCATTCTTAATCTTGTTTGTTATCATCAAAATCAATATTATGGATACATATATGTTAACAAACTTTGCTTTCAAGAAACAGAAGCAAGTGTTTACCAAATATTTTGATACTGTAGTGTAAAAATTTACAGTATCTAACTACTGTACTAAATAGGCCCTAAGGCCGTACGGTTTGAGTTTAGTCAATAATAGAGTCTTATCTTGTGGGGTTTGAATGTCAATCATTGATTAAACCAAATATACTTGAATTAGTTAGAATTGAAAAATAGAAAAAAATAGCTAATCTCTAAACAAATGAAAAGAAAGGGAGAAAATAATATATTTAATGTTCAAGACAATGACTCTCTCTCTCTCTCTCTCTCGCTCTCATTATTCTCTCCGATCTAGGAGATTTGACAAAGTAAAAACTTTAATATAAATACATTAGTAGAATTGGATTGATGAGAATGCAGGTGTTTGAGAGGAAAACAAATGTGTAATTCGTTGTCGTGGCAATGTGGGGGGTGCAAGGAGCTTGTACAGATAGAAATAAAAAACGGTTTAATCAGATTTAATTTTTTCCTTGATTTTTATTTTTAATGGGGTTTATTTAGAATCGTTTGTTACTATTTTTCTAATGGAGCTTAATTAGAGTAATAAGCGGGATGTTAATAACACCGCAAATGAAAAATAAAGAGGAAAAAGGTTGGGCTAATCGAAAACAAAGCTCAAATAGGCTTAGGAAGCCATAAGGGCCTAAACCTTAGTCAATACTCAATAGAGATATTTTTTAAAGTCCTTCGTTTTAATTTTTTTTATCAAAACTCTTAATTATCTCCTTTAGAGAAAAACACATTTTAGCACTTACTAAGTAAATAAAACTCTATTTAAATACAAAAATCTCATTTCCTCTCATAACAAAGTAATAGTCATCACGTAAAAAAAAAAAGTAAATAAATAAATTCTAGTTTTAATGTGTAAATAAGAGATTTTAATCAAAACTCGTACGTAATTAGTAAATTACCACGTGAATATTTAACAGTTGGATGTGATTACAGAAAATATCACCACCCAATTTTCACTTTTCGGCGGGTGAAGTTATAATGACCCAACAACTTAGTCAACCCAATTAAATTTTGAGGCCCAAAACCCTTACCAAAAAAAAGGTGCTATTTAATACCCTTCATTAACTTTTTGCGACCCACTTTCATATTTACAATTATATCCTTGATTTAAATTACAATAACGGACAATCTAAACGGGTTAATTCACATTTATTTATTTAAAAAAAAAAAAGAACAATATATATAGAGTTCGGCAAAGAGGTTGTTTTTTTTCCCCTCTTCAATGATACTTGAGAATTTATTTATACAAAAAAGAATAAAAAAAAGGTTAATGTCCAACTTTCGTCTTCAAATAAAAAATTAATTGATCTCCAACTTTTGACCAAGGAATGGCTTCTTTTTTTTTCAAATTTGTATCTTATAGTTTCCATTATAACTTCTTGTTGAGTAACAGTTAAGCTAAAATATCATCAAGTGTGCAAGAAGTGCATTTTTATTATGGTCAATGAGAATCACATTTCAAGTTCGATTCTCATCCAATCCCAAAATCAATTTTAGTATGCATGCTTCAGTCAAACATTTTAAAAAGAAAAAATTCCAATCACTCTAGAATCCCTTTTGGGCAGTGTAAAAACAGTACCTCGAGTCAATGAAATTAATAGACCAAAAATCAAATCATCTTCTGAAAATGATTTAAGAAGAGTACAAACTATTTGACTTATACAGCAAAATGCAAAATAATTCAACTTATTTAAACTCTGTGTGTGTGTGTGTGTATATATATATATATATATATATTCTGTCCATGAAAAGTAGGGTATGGTGATGTTCTCCGTAATTGAATTCCACAATACTTTTAAGAGACTTCATGTGTTTTGACTATTTGATTGTTGGTTTAAGCAATAAGCAATTTGTTTTGCTGGACAAAAGGTGTGTAACAAAACTATGACAAGTTAAAGCAAAACATTCTAATATTAGGGCTTGATTGAAGGCATAACATGTGGTGTGGACCATTTGCTTTCAAGTGTGGCTAAAGTCATAATAAACAGTCTTCAAGAAGCTCACCTACTTTTTAATTTTTTTCATATTACTTCACCGTTGACTTAACATTTTCAGTGGCACGAATGTGGAAGATCTGTAGAAAATGACACTCACCATTAAATCTCATCTCAACCCCACTCAGGTCAAAATAAATTTAAAAAAAAAAAACTTGATTCAATGTTATAGAGTTCATGTAGGATTTAAATTTAATGGTGGGGTGAATATTATTGACATTAATCATATAGGCAGACATATCTTTTGCACTATATCAACTTCTAGATTCATGTTTAAGAAATTCAAGTTTCTCAATGGTTGTTCTAAGGATGAGTAACATACAATGTTTTTAAAATTATAATTTAAATTATTTCATTTTAAGTAATGAAAAATTCATCAATTGAATGGGATAGTAATTACTAGTCATGTAATTAACAAATGTTACATTCTTAAAAAATTGAGATGAAATTTTTGTTTGGAGATTATGGTTACACAAGATTTGAATAATCATAGACGATACTTTATTTTTTCTTTTCTTAAATATAAATTAAGCCCTTCTACAATCTTAATGTGAGATGTTTGAACAGCATATCTCGTGAATTGTCCTAAAAGACTATACAAGTTAAACCAATGGAACCCATAAATTCATTTAGTTGTTGGAAGATTAGACCTAATTAGATTTTTTTTTTTTAATGGGAGAGAGATTACTTGTAATTTTATGAGAATCTATATTACACAAATTATGGCTACACAAAACAAGAATAATCATAAATGATACTTTAATTCTTTTTTCTTTTCTTAAATATAAATTAAGCCCTTCTACAACCTTAATGTGCGAGATTTGAACGGCATGAATTATCCTAAAAGACTTTAAAAGTTAAACCAATGGCACCCACAAATCCATTTGGTTGTTGTAAGATTAGACCTATCTAGAATTATGACGAAAACTTATCATAAATTTTCATTAGATTTTTTTACTGTGGAGAGATCACTTGCGATTTTATGAGAATCTATACTGCATAAACCTGTAAAGAGATAAGCTTAATAACTTTAACTAGTTGACAATTATTCCATTTTCTTTAGAATGTTAAAATAAATAATCACATGATAAATTAATGTGTACTTGCATGTTTCGTAATAGATTCCTCACTACATGCTATGGTCACTTAACCACAAACATTACAGCCCAACAGGTATAATAATATCTTTTGAACAAGATAATGTCAATTGCAGCACAATAATGAAAATCTTAGAAAATATCCATAAATTATATTTTAACCTCAAATCTTACTACCATGATAAATTTTATAATATAAGGAGTCATATTGGGGCGACATAAATGTGAACCCATTTAAAAATATTAACCTTTGGACTTTGGATGAAATAGATAAAATCATTATAAATATAAGAAGCATCGAAAATAATTTATAAAACTATTTAATTGCAACCCCAAATTTGCCAAATGATGTGCTATGCCATTTCTCTCACGAAAAATATGATCTCATTAAAAACAACAAAAATAACAAATTAATTAAATTATTTATGATTCACTTATAAACCTCATTTGTTAAGGTAGACGATGATTGGTCGAACCATCGTATTCGCATATCACTCTCCAATAATATAACCTTTTTTTTTATCAGGATTTTCTTCTGATCTGATTTGATCTCCTCCTGAACAAACATGCATGTGGTGATTGGTAGTTAATAAAATAAAGAAAATAAAGAAGTTAAATTATATCCATACACTATCACTTAAAGACACATATTACAAGATTTTTAAAATTTCATGAGAGTTTAGATTAAAAAAAAAGATTTTTTTTCTTTTTTTTAAAAAAAAATTTTCAACATCCCAATAGAATGTCTTAAATGCTACATAAAAATAATAATCTTACATCAATAATTATGTTGGAATTGAACATCTTCCATTAACGTACTATAGGCCTTTCTTACCCACTATTTTATCTCTCTCACTCTTTTTGGTTTTGGAAATGCATAATTTATTAGACAGTTAAAAGAATCACAATTCACAAAGATAAGAAAACAAATTGAACTTTTGTCCTCAATGAATCAAAGGCTTCATATGGTCCCATTTATGATTCGGCCTAGCACAATCATTAGAACATTTGCCAATCCAGCTAACAAGATGCCCTTAACTTTTTAGTGATATTTTGAGCAAATATTTTTTTAATTTTGGTGTGTTGGCACTAAATAAATGGCGTTTCCCTTCCGTATCCATTCCCCCTTTCCCCATCAACGTTTTCAAGATACGTTTGTCCCTTGGAAGCAACAGTTTTAGGCCCGTGAATTATTTGCCAGTTGACATGACGAAATTAAAAAATTTTTGGTGTCTTGTCACATGCTCTTATTCGGCCAAATCGTATACTTTATGTAATTTTCTCTTTATTTTCTTAGAGATTAGGTTAATTATTGAAATAATTTTAATATTTTTAAATATCATATAAAATATATTTTTTTCAAAGGTATAATAGTTTTGTTTTTGTCATATAACTTGCAAATCATTTAGATTTGACATGTAATTAATGAATGAATACAAAGGTAAATAGTAATTAATTAGACGAGTAGACAACGGTTGAAAATAAAATATTTATAAACTCTTCTTTCTTAAGAAATACAAATGGAGTAGGACATCTCTCCTTTGTGAGGGTTATTTTATCTGGACATATATTTTATAAAAGTTAATTTAATAATGTAAGTTCTAATAATATATATTTGATTGTAAATATCAGTGTAATGTCTGTTATAATAATAATTATAAATATCTGTGCAATACAGTAATTTGATGCTGCGTAACCAATATTAAAAATAAATAAATAAATAGTTAGCTCATATTCTCAATATTGAAGGGACATTTATCTTCTACAATTAAGTAGATGGTTATTAAAAGAGTATTCTTACCATCTACTTCATCGTTAACTTTGTATAATAGTGACTTTTACTGCATGATATTTTATACTATTTATTAAATAGAGTAGAAAAAGTTCGATATTTATTAATATTCAAATCGACCAACTAATAAATAATACCAAAAAAATATAACATATAACATCATTTTCATCATTCCTTATACACATATAACATTTACTAACATTATCTCAATTTATCAAACATAAATTATTTCGATCTATACCATATAAAAAAAATTGCGACTACGATATTTTATGAGGAAGATATTTCACACTGAGCACTCAAATTTTATTAACTGTTAACCGTATGATAATGTTCAGGCTTCAGACTTTATGACATGATAACCTTGACCAACCGTAATCGGACAAGAATCCTAATTCCAAAAAGAATCCTAATTCCAAAATGTAGAAACCTTTTTACAACATAATAAATATAAAAATAATAATTAAATTCAGAAAGACACATATAATTGGGGCCATGCACGGCAGTAATTTTATTTTGTTCGGCAATAAAAATAAAATACAATAACAAACCGATAAAAAAAATTGAAGCCTGCCGACAATCACGGTACTTGTGGCGGACAATCGACACAGTGCTTGTACGTTTCCACTCTCCGGCATCAAGATTTTTCAATTCATCGAAGTTGTCTTAAACGACCAATCCACTCTTGGTGCGGGCCCCCCCACATGTGATGTATTCCCATTTCCTCTATTCTAAACCAACCCAACTCCTTCACAGGTGGATCCCACAATACTATTTAATCTGAAAAAAGTTATGTCGAGCTGTCTCATCAACCCAGCAACGCCATACGACAAAACAATAGATATCTTGTGAAGCCCGTTAACATATTAATATAAATTTTAATAAGGGAAATTATATCCACCGATCTTTTTTTTTTGTTTTTTTAAAAATACACGTAATTGTTTTTGACTGATTTTCACCTTAAATTATATTTTCTTATATTTTTCTACTTTCGTTTAAATGTTATTATAACTTTATTATGTCATAAGAATAAAATTATTATTTTATCTGTATGGTAAAAATCAACACCGTTTAAACACGATAAAAAAAGAAAAAAAAGACAATATTCTAAATTATTTTGTTTACCTTATTATCTAATGTCTAAATTGTAAAGAAAAATTTAAGTAATTTATTTTTTTTAATTTTACATTAAAGAGGGTAAAATAAATCATTTTATTAATGTTCTATTTATTAACTTCTCTCACGGAATTAAAACGGTAATGAAAAAATAATACTTTTTGTAACTTCAAGTGAAATGAGGATAAAATAATCATTTTATTAATGTTCCGTTAACTTCTCTCACAGAATTTAAACGACAGTGAAAAAATGATACGTTTTGTAACTTCAAGTGAAAATCAGTAAAAAAAAATATGTATATTTTTAAAAAAATCTATAAAAAAAAGATAATCTATAGATAATTGCCCTTTTTAATAAATTTCACTGTATGAACTGTGACATGTTGTGATAATAAGACATTTTCACACAAGACCTCATTCAATCTACTAAAACCCACAAACATTAAAACATACATAACGCAGTACCACACAAATACCACAATTCCCAAGCTCCCAAAAAAAACACTGTTTCTTTTTTTTTTAAACACAATTATAAATCGTAATGAATCATCCAATCAACACCCCGTGAATGAAGGCAGAATATCATACGATCCCACCAGTCACAAAATCCAAATCACCGTCGCGATTTTGCGTGCCACGTGTCTTACATGCAAACCTTTAACAACGTAGACGTATTTCATCATCTCAATTAAAACATACAGAAGTGCCACAGCACAACAGAGTAATAATAGTGCAAAATAACGCAAACACTATAGACTACACTTGCCCTTCGGCTTAGATATAATTTACTATACATGCCACTCAACCGTGCGAGGACACGGATCTAATTTATGATTTGATTAATGACACGACCCACTCCAGCCAAAAGCTTGATGCAATTTATTGAGGTGGATCCCACTTTCATCCACCACCAGTCAACAACGCTCCTTTAACGCAACATCTTTCAGTTCATTCTCCTAACAATTAAACGGGTATAAAAGTTTCTCCTAACAAATGGACAGCTAACAGTTCCCTTTTTCTACCAATTACCAGGGGTAACAAGGTAATTATGGGTTCCGAAAATGCCTAACACTTATTGGGAGTGAACCCGACGCGATTGTTCGCCAAATCAAAACTGACACGTGTTCCCTGTTGCTGCACGTTGCCAATAATTGACAGAGCCGACGACGTTGGAGCGAATGCGAAACAGAAAGTCCCAGCTGAGTCTACTGGAATCAAGTAATTTTTGGCGGGTAAATCAAGAGCTTTTCCAGCACCGAAGTGAAGCGACACCGTTGGGACCCTAACACTCCTTAATCCGGAGAAATCGTAGCACGTGTCGAATAAAGCGACCCCGCTGGTGGGTTTCAAGTTACCCGCCAGCCTGACGAAAGAGTCGCGGAGGGAGTTGTAGGCCTGAGTCTGCAGGCGAGTTATGGCGGTTCCACAATCAACAATAATCCCGCCGTCGCCTGCTTCGTCCATTTCAAAAAGCGATGGTGGGATTTGGACTGCCTGACCACCGACGCTGAATCCAGTGAGCCCCACGTAATAGAACGTGTCAACTTTTTTGTTCCTAATCAACGGAGCCGTGACCGCGTCACCGCCTCGTGCCGAGTTGAACTCGAGAACACCAGAGGCGGGAGAGTCACGGTCCACCAAGCAGTAAGCCAATGACGTCGCTTTAATTTGCTTAGTAAGAGAGAGCATGCCACCCCCAAGTCCAAGCAAGCCGGCAGATCCAACAAAGAGCCCTTCATTATCATGACCGCAACCCAAAGCGATACCCTTCACGCTCCCGCTGTTTCCAAACGACACCGTTTCAGTCACCAAATCACCCACGGTAAAAGACCCATCACCGTACGCCACTTGGTAGAGGCACCTGTTCGCACGACAAGCGGACACGTCGAGGGATTTACACTGAGGAGCGGCACACGGGAGAGGACTGTAAGACGATGACGTTTTTGGGTCAAAAATCGGATCGGATTGTTGATAACACTCGGTACAAGGCCGGCACTGAAGCCAGTTAATGTCACTGCCGGTGTCGAGCACCATAGAGAACTGTCTCGGCGGCGTACCGACGCCAATTCGGGAGAAGTATTCGCCGCTGCCCTGGCTGGCACCGGACACGACCGGAGTGGAGAAATCCTCCGGCAAGATCTGTGCCTCGGCGGGCTTGAGCTCGTGTCTGTCTACGTTGTAGATAGCCAGCTGGAGTTTCGTGATAAGAGTGTTGACTCGGGCTGAGTCCCGCTCGAGTCGAGATAAAACAAGTGATCTGTAATCATTGTGTCTCGTCTTATGGAGGATTTCACGCGAGTGAAGCGGCAATGAGAACGAAGAAGAAGAGTTGAGAGGAAAAGACTCTGCTGCTGTCTCTGACTCCTCAGCGAATGGTTTAAGCGTCTCGGGCTCGAAGGAGAGGATGTGTTCGGTCTGCTGAAGTGCGGACGACACGTCGAGAACCGTCGTGGCGGTTTCTGATAGGCCGCGGGATGAGGCGGAGGTGAAGAGACAGAAAGAGAAGAGGATGGTTGTGATTGTGAAGAGAACAAATGGCTTAATCGGAGCCATTTTTTTTCCTTTTTTTCTTTTGCGTTGCAGAGAAATGGAAAGAAGAGTGAACGAGGATGAGTGTGTTTAGTGTTAGCGAGTGAGTGGGGGAGTTTTTGGCTTTATTTAAAAAGAAGAATACGAGAGAAAGAGAAAGTTGGGGGGAGAGAGAGAGAGAGAGAGCAATAAGGAGGGTGACGTAACATGTCAGAAGGGGCCAGGCGTATCGTTGGCAGATAAGAAAGAAGTGTGAAAAGCATTGAAGTGGGAAATGGATGTTGTGGACCTAACATTGAGGCGCCGTAGCTAGAGATGGCAAAAGTCCGGGTAGGGTCCGGATTTAGAGCTGTTCGGGACTGATCTGGATGTCACACGTAATTATTCGGACTTGTACCGTATCCGAAATTTTTTTATGCAGGCCAGGCATATGCCCGGTATTATCTGGGCACGAAATTTTTATCGATTTTTCTTGATCTGAATTTGAGTGCTGATGAATTTAAATGAGGTCAAAATTAAATCCTCATATTCCCATAATATATGGGACAGAATCAGAAACATACGTGTAGCTTCAAAATTCACTGATTAAACAGGGTCCGCCTAATTTACGTTCAACGTAAGTTACGCTCAGCCCGTCCAATTTCATATAGTCCCCCTATACTCTATACTATTTATATTTTATTCATAAATATTATAAATTTTTTAAAATGTAAAATTTCGTTTAACCCCCTTATACTCAATTTTATTTTATTAAAACCATAGAGTATGAATTCGCCCCCATAATTTTAAATTCTCAAAATAACCTCCATTTAATTAAAAATATAATTATTGTTAAATGAATTATAATTATAATTATAATTTTATTATAATCATAAATATTTTTTAATAGATTATTGTTATTATTAATAACGATAATAAAAAATATTATAATTAATTAATCTATTAATAATAATTAATAATATTTTTATTAAATTGTTAGTAATAATAATAATAATTAATGATAATCAACATATTTATGATTATAATAAAATGGAATAAACACTGAGTCTATATTTATATAGGAGACTCTTTTATTTTTCTATACATTTTAATTTCAAGTACTTTTAGGATTTTTTTGTTACCTTCATAAATAATGATTTTGTAGGCATCTCATTATTAAACGGTCATTTTTAAGTGCTTTTTGCTAAGTTGTTACACATTCGAGGATGTAAACACATTTTTCTTGCTTCTATCTTTTAAATACAAAATTATTTTTATTGGGTCAAGCTTAAAATTCTGACAGAAATTATCATTCATTGGTCTCTTGAAACCCGATAATGAGTATTTAAAGTCGAAGGTAGCATTAGCAATATATTTACTATTAGTTAGATAATCATTAATTATTATTATTATTAACAATTTATAATGCTTTTTATTCTTGTTATTAATAATAACAATAATCTATTAAAAAATATTTATGATTATAATAAAATTATAATTATAATTATAATTCATTTAAAAATAATTATATTTTTAATTAAATGGAGGTTATTTTGAGAATTTAAAATTATGGGGTCGAATTTATACTCTATGGTTTTAATAAAATAAAATTGAGTAGAGGGGGCTAAACAGAATTTTATTTTAATAACAATAATCTATTAAAAAAATATTTATGATTATAATAAAATTATAATTATAATTATAATTCATTTAACAATAATTATATTTTTAATTAAATGGAGGTTATTTTGAGAATTTAAAATTATGGGGGCGAATTCATACTATATGGTTTTAATAAAATAAAATTGAGTATAAGGGGGTTAAACGAAATTTTACATTTCAAAAAATTTATAACATTTATGAATAAAATATAAATAGTATAGAGTATAGGGGGGCTATATGAAATTGGACGGGCTGAGCGTAACTTATGTTGAACGTAAGTTAGGCGGACCCGATTAAACATATTGAAATGAGGATTCATTAAAAGCCCTTTTCCCACTTGCAAGCAACCTAAATTTCCCCAAGAACATCTTTTAATTAATTCTGAACATGTTAACAAGGCTTACATCTCCTTTTATCAAATTCTTCAAAATCAAAAGTTGCAAAACTAGACACCTTAGTGCAGCAATCTTCTCCAAGCTTAACATTAACAAATTTGGATCCTTGCAAATAAAAGAAGGCTTCATGCTCAATTCGTTAATAAGAAACCCATCAACTTCCTTATTTTCTGAACAAAAACAGGCATACGAAAAGGTTGCTTTTAAATGCAGAACAAACACCATCCTTTGTCAAACCAAAACTCATATAAGCTTCCAACTTCTATTCCCAAAGTTCTTTACCCATTACTGCCATAGAACAAATGGCTAAAAGAAATAGCAATTTTGATATATTATATAAAAATTAAAAATATAAAACAAAAATATAAATATAAAAGTAAAACAATAATAAAGCAAAATCACAACAGCTGCAACAGCCGCAACCTCCTCAATTATAGAAGTAAGCTCAAAACACAGTCGCTCGTACACAGGACATTGCAATTGAAAGCAATTTCATAATTTTTTTTTGAAAAAACAACCAAAAAAAAAATTACCTCGTGGGTCGTGGCTGTGATGGCGGGGTTGCAGCTGATATGGTGACAAAACAATGGAGTGAGACCAGCTATGGTGGCGGACGCCGTCGTGCGGTGGCTGCCTCTGAGAAGCTGACCAAACAGTGAAGAGCTCTTTGATGGACTGACGACTGTGCTTTGCGGTTCGTGGAGGGAGAGGCGCGGTCAACTGTCAATACTACATCGCCATCGGTGAAGATGGGTGGTGGCTGTTGGTGAAGAGACGAAGGGAGGAGGTGCCGATTCTGAGACTTGTCGTGAATTCGCGATTTAGGGTTGGCTGGTTGGGTTTGGGGGAAATTGGGCAAAGGAAAATGCAATTTTCGTTTTTATATTTTCCTCTTTTTTTTTACTTAATAAAAAAGCGGGCACAGGTCCGGGTTCCGGGTTCTTGGTGTTGTGACCGAACCCGTGCCCGGAAACAGCCGGGCATTGAAAATCAATGCCCGGATCCGCTTTTTTCATGCATTCGGATCCGGTCCGGGCGGGCTTTTCTGTCATCTCTAGCCGTAGCTAAGGCGACGATGGTGATATTTTTCAGGAATTAGCGGCAACGGCCTCTACCAATTCCATGTAAGACTTAAATTTAAATTAATGATGTGGTTACTTACCCGTAATCTAAATGTAAATGTTGGAATGAAAATCATTAAACATGTTTATTTGTAAATTTAAAGATTGGAATTTGAATGGCATTCATGCGAAGCCCACAATTTAAGGATTCATTACTAAGGTTTTGATTCTTAAAGAGGGTTGGAAATCATAATCTCATTTTCATGATTGACAAAAAAATTATAAATTCTAAACTCTTACTTTACCCTTATTAATTAATGAAAATATAAAAAATTAAATTAAAATTAATAAAATAGAACTTGATAACACCCAAAATCGAACCAACAGCACCTAAACTAAAATTGAATTATTGACAACTGGCCATGGACCTCGCATCAAGCAGCAGCACCTGCTGTCGTTAGCAGCTCCTCAAATCTCAGCCACGACACCTGTCGTCGTTAGTGCACCGAAATAACTCCTTCCTAAATCGTAACAACAATACCTAATGTCACCGAAAATAGCGGACTCATTGCCAGTCGATCTCACATGGAATTAGCAACCAATCTCACCTACGTCAGCAGCCATCGTAAAATAAATGATGATGATGATGATTTTTTTAAAATTTTGGAAACGATGATGGCGATGATTTTTTTGGGGGCAAAAATGATGATGATTATTATTCTTTTTTTTTGGTATAATATATTGTTATTGTTGTTGTCACGTTTATTATTATTAATTTTATCATTACTATTATTATTGAAATAAAGTTATTAATATTTCTTATTGTTATTAACAATAAGTTTTTGAATAATAATAATATAACAAATAATAACGAATTAATGATAATATTATCATTATCATTATTGCTTGTTAATAATATGACAAATATTATAATAAATAATGAATAATACGACAAAGTAAACACATCAACGATAATACAGTTTATTCCTATCAATAATTCAATTTTAGTTTAGGTGCTGTTGGTTCGATTTTGGGTGTTATCAAGTTCTATTTTATTTCGATTTCAATTCATTCTGATTCCAACCCACTTCAATTACTAATTAGTAATCACACCATAAATGAATGCCCACAATTATTATTAGAAAATTATTATCATTATCATGAAAAATTATTAATAAAAGTGATGATTGTTGAAAATAAGATAATTCAATTGATATTATGTTAGCTTTGAAATTTTCTAATGGGAAATTATTAACCATTGACCATAACTTTTTCTTATTACTAAAAATATTATAAAAATTTTGAATTTGTTTAACTTTACACTCAATTGTATGTAATTTTTGTCAACCATTAACCAAGGACCAAAAAGATATAATTCCTCTTATAAAATAACAAAATAAAAGTAAATACAAATTAAAATGGTAGTTATTTTTGTAAGGTTATTTTAATATTTTTGTAAGGTTCTTTTAATTTTTTTTAGTGGATAATTAATATACATTGTAAACAATAAATAGAAAATAGAAAAAATTTAAATATTTGTAGTATTTTAAATAATAGAATAAATTTAGAATGGACTGCAGACGCTGATAATTTTTCTTTTTCTTTTTATTAATGAACAGCAATATGCTAACAAAATTTGTACGCATTTAGGGGTAATTTTTGACAAGGCTTATGAATCTAGTGCGATTTTGAAACCCAAAAAAAAAATCAGTTTATAGTTGCCAAAATTGACACAATTCTTAAATGCATTTTATTTGTGTCATTTATTTAATATCATGCTATGATCTGATGCTCAGGCTTCGTTCCCGAACTTACTAACCTGTTAAAGTCGAATAACTTTTTTGACATTTTAAATATATATATAATCAAAATGTGACCGCCAACGACAAGCGACATTGATTTGATGTGATTAGTTATTTAATTATGTATTATTTTATTCTTTTTAGAAAGCATGTACTGTTGCACGATACTATTGTTTTGTCTTTTATCATTTGACTCCCTACTTGCTTTTTTTATTTATAGTTTATTTATAAATTGATGATGATTTTATTTTTTCTCTTTTCCTCTCTTCCATATTTAAATGTTTTGTTTCATTTTTCTTCGCTTTTGGGACAAAACTGGGGGGTTTTTAATTAAAGATGTCTTAAAAATATGGTATTTAGTTAAATATACTTCATGTTTAAAAATTATCTAGATTTATCTTTTTATGTAATATATTGTCTAAAATATCCTTGAAGAAAAATATAAAACACACACAACACACCTCCAACATTCTTTACTTCTCACTCTTTTTAACTCTACATAACAAAAACTCACTACACACTCAAAATCACTCACGAACAGCCAATGCACTGAGATTTTAGTTTGCAGCTGGGTGCATTATTCATCTCATGAATAAGGTATTTGAAACTTTTTTTTTTATTTTGTGTTATTTATTCATTTTATTGACATTATATTATTTTTAGGGTTTTGTTTGGTTTGTGATAAACAATAAAACAACTCATATTTTCATTACATTTGTATCATATGACTGTTATTTGATTGATTTTATAACTACATTCGTTAAAACCTGAAGTTGTTGCCAAAATTTTTTTCTGCACCCGACATACATGACAACAGTCTTGTATGTATAGATTTACCGGACTGTAGTTGTGAAAATGTGCAAAAGATTCCAATTATTATGACACCTTATCATTATATAGTGAAAAATATATATTTTTCACTATATATATCATTTTACTATTACTGGACTATAGTCGTGTGTTTTAATAAGTTACACGACTACTATTGTGTATGTTTGAACTTACATACTATAATTGTGTATATATGTAAAATGTTCCAATTGTTATGAGATCCCAACATTTTATCAGTGCAAGAAAAATATTTTTTTAAGAAAAAATATGTCTTCTGACTATTTACTAAGTCATGTTTTTTTGCAACTTACACGACTTCTATCATGTATGTATAAATTTACACGACAGCAATCGTGCAAGTTTGAAAGATATAGTAGCTATTATGACACCTAGCATTCTATTAGTACAAAGATTACAATTTTTTTTACTAAATATATTATCTGGCTGTTTACAGGACTATAGTTGTGTATTTTAGCAAGTTACACAACTATTGTCGTGTAAACTAGCAATTACACGACGTCAGTCGTATAAATAGGCAGACACACACTTCGTTATATACCTTGTTTGATTTTGTTTTTGTATTTATTGCAGGAAATGAATTCAGTACGTGTGCCTATTATGTTTTGTGGTGAATGGATTGAGCAAAACGACCATTATAGATTTAATGGTACGGAGGCAAGAGGGATCATGGTGCCCCGTTCTACAACGTATGCACAATTGATAGAAAGAGTTTCTCGGGTTATTTGTATTGATATTTCTGAATTTGACATTGAAATGAAGTTCAAGCTCAAAACATTTAATCCAATACCGCCCGTCCTAATTATGAATGATGATGATGTAGATTATTTTCTAGAGGAAACAATCAGTGGAGCTGAGTTAAAGATTCCTCTTTGCATTACCTACCAAAGTAAATAGATTTTGGTGATCCCCATTACTCATGTGGACCCTAACTTCGGGCCGGATAGTTGTCCACAAGAACCTGTTGAGCCATATGTTGAAGGTGAATGTTTAAGCCCAAACAATATTGTTGCTGAAGATAAGTCAATATTCGAATTTGTTCCTGAAACACAGCCCAATGATAGAAGAGGGCCAAATGAGGAAAATGTGAATGTTATTGTTCATGATAATGTTGATGGGATAACAATTAATGATCCAACAATAGGGAATGTAGCACCTTCCAATATGAGTTTCCCACCCCCCCCCCCCCGATAATAGATATATGCTTAGAGTTAATTTGTTTGCATGCAACAGTTCATTCGACAATGATAACTTGCATTCTAATACTATTAACTTGCCATCTATGAAAGTTGTTGGTGATAGTGATTGGTTAATGGGGAAAAAGTTGTTCAGTTTGAAAGAAGAGTTGCAAAAAGTGCTTTCTATGGAAGCTCTAAGGAAAATTTTTGAGTTTAAAACCTTTAAAGTCAGGGAAGAATATACTTATTGTTAAGTGTATTGACGATACTTGTAAGTGGCGACTTCGTGCTATGAAGTTATGAAGTTTGAATATGTTTAAAATCACAAAGTACTATAGTGTCCACAGTTGTGCACTTGATGTCCATAAGAGAGATTAT
>NW_006262339.1:9447761-9457931 GCF_000493195.1 Citrus x clementina | reverse complement strand
CATGCTTCATTTAAACTTATCGAACAAAAGATTTGTCCCAAGTTTGATGGTGCTTCATCCTCATATAGCCCTGGTGATATTAGAGAAGATTTTCAGAAACAGTTTGGGTATGAAATAAGCTACCACAAGGCATGAAAAGTAAGAGAATATGCAATGGAGAAAGTTAGAGGCACGTCTAAGGATTCATTCAAGTTACTCCCCTTCATACATGGAAATGTTAAAGAATAAAAATTCGGGCACTCGCACGTTTCTTTAAGTTGACAATGCAAATAACTTTAAATATTTTTTTATACCAATTGGGGGTTGGATACATGGATTTATTTCATCAATAAGGCCAGTCATTGAAATTGATGGCACATTCTTGAAGGGAAAATTTAAAGGAACTTTTGTTCATTGCGACAACACTTGATAGTAACAATCAACTTTATCCTGTTGCATTTGATGTTGGTGACAGTGAAAATGATGCATCATAGGGATGGTTTCTAATGAAGTTAAGAGTAGCAATAGGTGAAGTTCATAATTTGGTTTTCATTTCTGATCGGCACCCAAGCATTAAAAAAAATGTTAACATCGTATTTTCCCCAAATGCTGCATATGGTATTTGTACGCACCACTTAAAGCAAAACTTACAAGCTAAGTTTAAAGAAATCGAGGTAGGTGCAATTGTTGAACTAGTTGCAAAAGCTTATCGACAACAACATTTTAATTACTTTATGAATGAGATACAAAAGGTCGATGAAAGAGTTGTAAAATATCTTCAAGATGCAGGGTATGAGAAGTGGGCTCGTTCTCATTATGATGGGTTGCATTATAGTATTAGGACAACAAATATACCAGAACCCATGAATTCTGTTCTTAAAAACCCCCGACAGTTGCCCATTCATAAGTTATTGGATTCGATCATTGATAAGCTACGGGAGTGGTTTTGTGATAGGCGAGAAGAGGCAGTTAATTGTCACACACGACTTACAAAATGGGCTGAAAAGAAGTTGTTAAAAAAATCTGAGAATTCCCGTACATATAAAGTGGAGACACTAAATATGTATGAGTTTATTGTTAGAGATGGTAACCTTGATGGGCATGTCAATATTCTTGAGAAGACATGCAGTTGTCGGGAATTTCAACTCGATCAACTACCTTGTGAACATGGGCTGTTTGTAGGTATCGAGAAACATTGTTTGTATATGACCTGTGTTCTTATTACTATTCCAGTGAAACATGGGTTGTAGTATGCGCAGAAACAATATATCCTGTTGGCACAGAAGAAGAATGAGAGGTTTCGGAAGAAGTGCAAAGTAATGAGGTTTTGCCCCTTATGAAAAAGCGGAAAAAGGATCGGCCACAAGAAATTAGGATAACATCACAAGGCGAAGAGAAGTTGCACCATAAGTGTGGTAGGTGTGGTTCTTAAAGACATAATCGACTAACTTGCAGTGCACTAATTCCACTGTCTAACAATGAGCCCGTAGTTAGACCGAATGAAACATAAACAAGTACATGTACTACTATGATCCTTATATACTTGTTATTTATTGCTTTAATTTATTTAATATCTATAATATTTAGTTAATAAATTTCTACCTTTTTGTTTCGCAGATGAATAAACATGTTTGTGTGGCTTTCTAAGAAGTTTTCAAAGGATGCGACCAGAGGCTTATGAAATATGGCCCGAGTGTTTGGGTTGAAAATGCAAAAAAAATATGATGATTGTTAAACAATTTCTATTGTATTACAATTTATTTACGATTCGAATAAGTATTGGATTTATGTTGTTTGATAGGAAACCCGACTACAGTTAGTTTCATTTATTTGAAGTTTGATATGTTAAAGTCTATGTTGATCGTGTCATCAATATAATGAATGTTTTAGGTGATTTTTTATTCTGTTACAAAACTGGTCATGTTTATTTGTAAATACTCGACTATCGTCGTGTATACCCGACTTCAGTCGAGTATTTTCTTACGGAAAGCTGGTCATGCATAATTGCAAATACTCGACTGTAGTCGTATATCTTTTGTTGTGATTGCACAATTTCCATCTAGCAACTCATCAACTTTTCTATAATTATCGTCATTATTTTCAGTATTGGGCTCATACGATGGACTGCAATCTAAGCCTGCCACCAAGGCAAACTCTTCCAATGAAAATCGAATATTTTTACGTCCGATCCTAAATCACATTGCATTTTCATCTTATTTCACTTCTCTCAATAATATGCTGTGGAGTAACTGAGCAGAAAACTTTAACTCTTTCACATCTAAAAAATGACCAAAACAGGAATGCCTGAAAATATTTTTCTGCACTTCAGAGAGTCTATCTTTAATGTCCTCCACTGCCTCTAGTGATGATCAATTTGAAACCTTTGCTTTGAAGTATTCAGATTCCTTGAGCTTTGGTTCCATCTGCATAAATACAAAAAAAATTTATCAATCAATATATAAAATGATTGAAAAGTTGCATAATAATATATTTTAAACCAATCATAAAAATTACACGACATACCAGTCGAGTAAATCATTCATTGCACAACTACAGTCGAGTAAAGTAGCATTGAACTACAGTCCACTATATAAACCGTAGATTCTTTGTAACATTGGAAATAAAATGTTCATATCCGACACATGTTCAGTGAAGAATTCTTTACAAACTGCAGTCGAGTAAAGAACTAATTACGCGAATATAGTGGAGTAAAGTGTTCATACCCGACTACTGTCGAGTAAAGTATTCTTCACACAACAGCAGTCGTGTAAAGAATTATTTACACAACTGTTGTCGAGTAAAGAATTCTTTACACGACTCTAGTTGGGTAAAAGTCAGGTAAAGAAATTCTTTACATAACTATATTGGAGGCTAGAATTCATTACGAGAAATTTTTTGCAATATATAAGCAATATAGAAGCAACATATATGAGAACTTTTTTGCAACTTCAAAATGTTCTATATATAAGACAACATGACTTTCTCACAACTACCATCTATAGGATCAGCATAACTCAAAATATTATTTAACAACAAAATTCAAACCAATAATATCAAGTATCCATTACACGACAACAGTCTAGTACAATATCATTTACACGACTACAATCCAGTAAAATATCATTTACACGACTATAGTCCAATAAAGTATACATTATACTCATTCAAATTACTATAGTAAGCCAATAAGTACTGCATAGAATGAAACTCTCCTTATTACTCACCTCAAAATGAGTGAATTCAAAGTTGTCTTCTGTTTAGTGATGATTTGATGATTGAATGCAGATCAAGGTGTAGGTATTCAAAGACAAAAAAACACATATGTCTACTACACTATCCAGCAACCTACATCCAAATTATCACAAAAATTCAGTTACCAAAACAGAAACTGAAGAAAAAAAATAATAGTTATAATGATAATAATAAAAACAAATCCACAGGTGGGCAGCAGTACAAACAAATACAACAACATTGTTGGGCTAAAAAGTTTCGGTATGCCATGACTAATCCCCTTGCTTCTTGAGCAATTATTACTAAAAAAATAAATTATCAAGAAATGAAATCTTGAATCCCAATTCTATTTCTGTGTATTTTGGGTTACAAATAAATAAATTTAAATCTTATTCCTCATTAGAAATAGAAGAAATATTCTTTAATCACCCACTTTTAAAGAAAAGAAACAACAGAATCATAATGTAAAAACACTAAAATTTACTCATATACCAAGATTGCTTGATATTTGAAAAAGAAAAAAAAAGGGCAAATAAACTCAATGAAATAGAAAATATAACATCAAAGCCTTGTAGAATATATTAATTGCAAAGAATCTAAAGGGCGAAAGAAAAAGAAAGCAAAGAACAAATTGACTGCAACTTTAATACGCTTAAGGTTACTAAAGAAAGAGAAGAATACAAGAGGAAAAATAAAGAACAATAAAATGAATTGATATGTTGTACCGACGACAGCTTGCATGTACGGAAATGCCATGACTGCGTTTGAATTTGTGGAGTCTACGGACTTTTGCTAGAGCGAGAACGAAGATTGAAGTGTGTTCTAGTGATATTTATTGATAATTATATTAATGGTCTCAAAAAAACAACAGAATCCGCAATGCCAGCAGCAATACCACCGTCATCAATCTGCATCAAAATTGGAGGAGCAGGTAGTTGGGCCTCTCAGTTCCTCAACGTATTGCAGTGCTTCATCAAGAATTCAAACACTGAAGTATTCCTCAAGCAGTGATATGGTTTTTTTGCGGAGATCAACAAGATTTAATTTTGTTACAGGAGCTGACAGCTACTTCGAAGAAGGAACTATTGATGTAGCAGGAGCAACAAGCTTAGTTTATTGAGTTAAAGGTTCAACCCTTGAGGCGAATCCAGAAGAACGGGCTGAAGGAGACGCTGGTCGTGAGAGAGAATTGAGGGTTTTGTTACACGATTGGTTGTGGTAGTTTGGTTGATTTAGGTTTTTCATTAGGGTAATTTCGTAACTGCATATTAGAAAAGGCATATATGAGAAATTTTTTAGTATGGGGGTGTTTTTAGATAAATACCATATTTTTGGGGTATGCCACGGACAAATCCCTGCAAAACTGGTGCAACGGTTGCATGGTACCACAATTTTGTCTTTTATCATTTGACTCCTTACTTACTTTTTTATTTATAGTTTATTTATAAATTTATGATAATTTTATTTTTCTCTTTTCCTCTCTTTCATATTATCATAAATTATTTCATGGGAATAAGAATAGAGTGGAATGGGAATGAGAATGAGCTGGAATGTGAATGAGGAATGAGAATGAGATTTCAATGTTTACTTGGCAAAATAAATAAGAATGAAGAATGGAAATGAGAATCAATTTACCAAAATACCCATGGTATTAATAATTAATAAAAATAATTAATTTATCATTATTAACAATATTATCATTATTGTTGTTGTTGTTATTAATTATTGTTAATATTGTTTTTATTAATATTATCATTATTAACATTTATTCTTATTAATATTATTATTAATATATTTTATTAACTTTATTATTTTAGTTATTATTAATTATTGTTAATATTATTTTTATTAAATTTTATTAACTTTATTATTTTAGTTACTATTAATTATTGTTATTATTATTTTTATTAATATTATCATTTTTAACATTTATTATTATTATTATTAATATTATATTTTATTAACTTTATTATTTTAGTTATTATTAATTACTATTAATATTATTTTTATTAATATTATCATTATTGACATTTATTATTATTATTATTAAATTTTATTAACTTTATTATTTTAGTTACTATTAATTATTGTTATTTTTATTTTTATTAATATTTATTATTATTATTTTAATTAATATCATTTTTATAATAATATTTATACATGTATCTAGATAATGAAAATTACATTATTATTATTATTATTTTTAAATTTTATTAACTTATTAAATTTTATTAACTTTATTATTTTAGTTATTATTATTATTATTATTATTATTAATATAATAACAACAACAACAATAATGATAATATTGTTAATAATGATAAATTAATTATTTTTATAAATTATTATTTTTATCATTATTTTTATTGTTAATAATGATAATATTAATAAAAATACTAATAAAAATAATTAATAATAACTCAAATAATAAAGTTAATAAAATTTAATAATAATAATTATTATTATTAATAACATTTAAAATAATAATATTAATTGTGATTTGTGATTTGAATGAGGGTAATTTGGGAAATATGAAAAAAGTAGAGAGATACAAAAGTAAACATATATTTCATTCCCATTCCCTCATTTTCATTCCCAACCCCCCCAAATGGGAATGTGATTCTCATTCCTTATTCCCAATTTGTGTGGGACCCACACATTTTATTCTTATTCCCAAATTACATGTTATCAAGTAAACATGGGTTTCATTCTCATTCCTTATTCCATGAAATAAACACACCATAGATGTTTTGTTTCCTTTTTCTCCGAGTAGATAATTAATCAATCATTAGCCAACAACTTCTTTCAAGTTAAAAATATCATTAACTAATCAATTATCTCAATTATTTTTCACATCACAACTAAGACAAAATGCAACAATTTGATTTGAATATTTGGATAACAATTGTGAGGTCACGACAATTGAATAAATTAAGATAACAAATCAAATCTATCAACTATAAGTCATTGATGTCATATTGGTTTAAATATACAGATAAAGTTTAAGTTTTGTTATTTTTGAATAACTAATAACTTTGAAATTAAATTGTATTGTAGTTATTTTTTATTTAAAGTCTAGTCTGCATATATTTTAAAGTGGCGACTAAAGTGTAAGGAAAGAAGATAAAATACAAAGTTTTTATAGTTATTTATTTAATATTTTATTTTAGTAATGTCATACTTGTTTTATTTTTTAAGCTGATTTCTTAATTGAATCTTAATGTGAAATCATTACTTATCTCACTCCTTAAATTAAAAAAAAAAATAGAGTTAGATATTGCTATTTATGTTTATGTCAAATTTTTTAACTTGAGACAACCTACCCATTTTTTTAATTATCTAAATTATTTACAAATTTAATACAATATGGATTTATGTGTTAGAATTTCAAAACGTTTGATTTTTTTAGAATTTCAGTATACAACAGGGAGTATAGTGTTAATTATTAGACAATAGCATCCCACCGTTGAATCTACACCCACATTAAATCTAACGGTGAAAACACAAGAAGACAAAATAGGGGATACCATGCAATAGTTGCACGGTAGCTAGACCCTGTAATGTTGTAGATTGTTCAATAATATAAATGGTAATAATTTTTATTAAGCGGGTTAAGGAGGTGATGCTGTATTAAAGAAGTTAAATGGTTATAAAACAGTTAGCAAATCGTGTTTGTGTAAGGTGACACATTTACTCGATTTATAAATTTTGTAATGTCCCTTGATGTGTTCGTATTATAAGTTTTTTCATCTAATTATTTATTACAGGTGTCTTGTTTGTTTTAATTTAAATTTAACATAATCGGCCAACCTATCTTTCATCCTCAAATTGACATTATAAAAGATTTTGATATTTTTAATTTTGTAAGTTTAGCATGATTTTTGGATTGTATAAGTAAATGTCTTCAAGCTTGAATATTAAAAATTGAGACATGTCTATGACTCTAAGTTGTGCTTCTTGGTGAATTTTTATTAATTTTCTTTTGGCGTTTTAAAATGAACATCTTGCATTTTTTTTATATCTTAAAATATTTATTGAAAACATCCCGTATGAAGAATATTTTTGTAACTCTTTACAAGCACGCATGCGTATTCATGGTTAGGTTACAGCTAAATGAATGGGTGAACTGCATTTTTACTTGAGAATTAATGTTAGACGTGTGAAATTATGAACTATTTAATTTTATGCACAACAATGTTGACTGTATAAATGAATGCGATGGTTTTTAGTTGCAACTAAATGAATTATTTTGAAAGCATATGTTTAACTAACTTTACCACTATTAATTTCAAAAAAAAAAAAAAAACCTTGATTTTTTTTAGACTTAAACTTGACTAAAATTTAATCAGTCATCTAGGACATGAATAAGATAACGGATTCTATTTTTATCATAAATTATGTTGAAAGAATGTATAGCATGTGTTAAGAAACCAACCACATAAATTATTAAGTCATTAATGATATGATTTAGCGTTACTAGTCATATCATGGTAAATGAAATTATAACCCAAATTAAAGTTTTGAATTCTTCTAAATAAAAAAAAAAAAAAAGAATTGGCAGGCATGACTTTTCTTTTCAAATAACATTACATGAATTAGCATTACTAATCATATCATAAATTCAAATAAAATTTCTTTTTATTCTTCTTTTTCTTCTATATAATTTTTGCTTGTTCACGTGATGAGCCACAGTGCCACACATTCACATTGAAGGCCCAAATGGCCTCTGGTGTGGAGTTACTGCCCACACCAGATTTTGGATAGAAAATCATCAAAGGCTAAAAATGGATTATTTCATCTGTCATTTCCACCAGTTTCTTGAGTAAATATACAATATTAGTAATTAATTAACATATCGCAGGCGCCAATTGGCTTTAGTTGTTGATTAGATAGTATTGCATCACTAATTAAATGTTGACACATCATATCTCATATTATTTGGGGCGTAAATTATAAATTCCAACTATGTATGTGAGCATAACTCTTTCTTAAATATATCTACTTAAAAATTCTTTAATCTATATTTTTAAAAGAATATTACAAAAATCTGATGCATTAAAAGCACTGCTAAGACTTAAAGTGCAACCCAATATCCGTCGCAACTTATTATGGCTGATATATGAAAAATTAAATTTCGGTATGAACAATTACTCGCAGTGTTAAAATTTGTCTCAAACATTAGTATTGGGCCTTACAAATTCGTATCAGTTATTAAATGGCTTCTCAAACATTATAACAAAACCAATATGTCAAATTCAATATACGAATCTTCAAAAACAATTCATATTTATTATTAGATAAATCTCATATTATCCCCTTAGAAAACGATAATATTTTAAATATTTTAAATAATTATAAGGGCGGTGATATTTCTACACCATAAATTTTATAAATCCATTCCACGTTTAGAAAATTATTGCAGCAACTTCACATTAGTTTTTAAAAAAATTCAAATTAAGAAGAAATTTAAAAATTTAATCAATTAAATCCATATTCATTTGTTCTTTATGACTATTTTACCCTCATGTTAAAAGTACCAAAATATCTAAAAATTTACTTTAATAATTTTTTATACAAAAGTTTTTATTTTTATTTTTTAATGATGTGTATGTAATAATTTATTTGATATTCATTTTTTGACAAATTTTTTTTTATTTGACCAATAAGCTTGTTTTAACATAAATTAATATGACTATTTTTACCCTCATAAGGTAAAAGTACCTGAATATCTAAAAATTTACTTTAACTTTAGTTATTTTTATACAATTTTTTTTATATATTTTAATGATGTATAAGTAGCAATTCATTAGTATGATTATTAATATTCCACTAAAATAACAAGATCTAATTAGGACATGAGGAGCATTGAGAATTCTTAAATTTTATATAAACATGTTAGATTATAAAACATAAAAGTAAACGGCTAAACAATTAGTTGCAATAATATATTTCTTAAAGTAATTTAGTTATTTTATAGAATAAGGGTAAAATAGTCAAAATAAAATTATCTTAAAGCAACCTTAAATAGTTAAAAAGTGTTAGAAGACTAAGGTGTCATTTATTTTTTTGTCTCAAAATTGAATAGGCTTAAATGTCTGAATATGAATAATATGTTTGTTTTTTTGTATGAATATATGAAAATAAGTATTAAGTTGTTTGTTTTTTCAACTTTAAAAACTAAAATTTTTTATATTTATATCTGTATCCTTGTTAAATTATACACACACACACACACGTGTTAAAGAACATAAATATCATAATTTTTTTAAGGGAAAATATCCACCGTCCACCTATTTTTTACACCTTTTTCAAAAATACACAATTCCTTCATTTTTTAGCTGGAATCCACCTAAAGTTATATTTTTTTTCACTTTTCCACTTCCGTTTGGAATCTGTTAAGAAAACTAACGGAAACTTAATAAAATGACCATTTTACCCCCAAAACGAAATTTACAATTTCACCTTAAAAAATACCAAAAATAATAAGATTTAATGATGAATATCATTATTGGTACTTTAATGAAGTACAAAAAAATCTTAACTACTAGAGATTATAACTCAATTAATAATAAAACTCTACTTATCTTAAATTCAATTGATGATTTGTGAGATTGGGCTATTTTTAATACTACTGTTATAATTTAGCATTCTAATTACAGATATATTTAAAAAAAAAACATGCATTTGATGGTTATGGAATTAATTTATTTATTGACCGATGGGGAAAATAATTAGATTCAATCTAATTATTTTTTGTAATTTTTAAGGTGAAATTGTAATTTTTGTTTTGGGGGTAAAATGGTCATTTTTTAAAGTTTCCGTTAGTTTTCTTAACGGATTCCAAACGGAAGTGGAAAAGTGAAAAAAAATGTAATTTTGGGTGGATTCCAGCAAAAAAAATGAAGGAATTGTGTATTTTTGAAAAAGGTGTAAAAAATAGGTGGACGGTGGATATTTTCC
>NW_006262339.1:9437488-9442736 GCF_000493195.1 Citrus x clementina | reverse complement strand
GAAGTCATGTATAAGCAAAACCATGTTTAGGTAAACACATAATGATTTTGGCATTATAATATATAATTTTTTTTTAACAAAAACAGATTATGTAAATATATAAAAAAGCTTAAGTATAATACTTTTGATTACTAATAATGAGAGATTCAAGAACTTGAGATGAGAAGCAAAGTGAGGGAGGATTTTATGATGGATAAAAAAATAAAAAAATAAAAAAATAAAGATGAGATCATTAGTGGGCAAATGTGTATGGTTGGGTTTCGAGATAGACATGAAAAATAAATAACAAAATGGAGATATTTTTAACATTGGAAATAAGTTAACTGATTAAGATTTCATCAATAAGTAAAAAGCTAAAAAAATAGTTTATTTTATTAAATCAAAATCATCTGAAAAATATCATTAAATTACAAAAATAAAAACCTCTAATTAATTTAATTCATTAAATTAAGTCGCTTTAAGTCATTAGATTAACAAAACACCCTCTAAGTCAGAAAAGAAAATATTATAAGAATGATTTAATTAATTAATTTTTCAAATTTATTATTGATTTGTAACTTCATAAAATAATGTGAATTTATTGTAATTATTTTATGGAGGTGGGATGGGTTTATAAAAATAATAGGGTGGAAATATCCACACCCTAATTATAAATCTTTGACTTATTTTCATTTTTGTTGAAAATATTTATTTCTTCTTAGTAAGAGTAGAGATAAGCTGAGATTTGAAAACATTAATGGTGCGTTTACTGAACTGAAATCGAAATAAACTGAAATTGGAATGGACACAAATGGGCTAGAATGATAATAAGAAATGTAAATTAGAATATGTTGTTTACTTAAATTATAAGAATCGAAAACGGAATGAGCTGAATTGACATTAATGTATTTACTTTGTTTTGGAATCAGAATTGAAATGAGTTAGATTGTAACAAATTATTAAAAAGTATTTATGAACAATTGTCATAACTATTATTTTATATTCATTATAGTGATTATTTATTCAATAATAATTAATAATAATAATTATTGTAATATATTAATTAATTAATCACTAATAATATATTAATATATCAAATAATAATGATATTATTATTAATTAATAATAATAATACATCAATTAATTATAACTGAGGATAAAATGAATATTTTAGATTTTGTAGAGGATAAAATGATTATTCCCAAAAATAAAAGACTCATTTACACCTCTTGAAATTAATCTCTCATTCAACATTCTCAAAGTGAGGTGTGCTCACTATCCCAATTTCGATTTCTGACTCTATTTAATTAAATAAATCTATCAATAATTCTTCAATCCGGAAGTAAACAGACTTTGAAGATGGTAACGAGGCAATGATCCGAAATTAACCTTATAAATTTTGAAATGGTTATTGCCGGGAAAAGGACAAAAATAAGAGAAAAGGAAAATAAAAACAAAACAAACAAACAAACGGGTTCGAGGAGAAACTGCCCCGTCCCTCTTCCTCGACGGGTCAAGCCAATTCTAAAACCCTAAACCCAAACTCAACAAAATCCTCTGCGAAATTTAAACTTCTCTGTTACTTTCTCTGAAGCTGCAATCATGTACGGCGGCGGTGAGTACCAATACAATCTTCAACTCGTTCTCCTATTAGAATTCGAACTGTTTTCCCTCAGCAAAAATGTAATTCTTTTTCTTCGATTTTTTTTTATTTTTTATTTTATTTGTGCGTTGCAGACGAAGTATCAGCCATAGTGATCGACTTGGGCTCTCACACTTGCAAAGCTGGTTACGCCGGTGAGGATGCACCCAAGGCCGTTTTTCCTTCGGTGAGTTTAGTGTCACTTCTTTCTCTCACTTTTGACCGCAACATACTTCTTTGACTTACTTTTTTTTTCCCTCTCTCTTGACTCCATTGCACCTCATTTTGACTTCAATTTCGAAGTATTGCTCACTGTTGTATGGATTTTTGCAGAATTATTTAGTTTCCTGTTATCTGCTATCGTCTGTCTATGTTGTTAAAAATTTATTTATATTGAAGTGCTTTTTTTTTTTCCTGGAAAAAAAAGCACTTGGAAGCTGGATGCACTTTACATCACTGCAAGTCATTTCAAGTGCTTTGCTTCTGCAAAGTACTTCTGGCACTCTGAAGCATTTTGAATCTCAAGAATCATTTTTTTTTTATGTAATTTATATAACTGAATGAATATTAAATATAAAAGGGATATTCGATGCTTAAAATCAGTTTTGGTAACATCCAATAGCATCTGTAAACATAACAGTGATAAGCATGAAAATGAAAGCTTCTATAAGTACGGGTACCACCAGTACATGAAAACTCATTGCCCATGGATAAATAAAAACGGTTTCAACATCAAAAACAACAAAAATTAGAGCAAACTTATGATACCAGATTCGAAATTGTAACCAAGCATCGGCCAAGGTTCACAAAGTGTGATACTTTAGCATTCTGGTTCTTTAGGAAGATTTAGGAGAATTTTATGATATTTGTTGTATAGCAGGAGCTACTTGCTCAAGTTCTTCCTATTTGTTATATTATGTTTTTGAAAGCTATTGAATTGTAATTTGAATTTTATCTTTATTTTTCTTAAGGTTGTTGGGGCGATTGACCAAATGGATATTGATGATTCTGCAAATGCTGAAAGGAATTCCGGTTCTGCTATGGATTCTAAGAACAATGTTGATTCTAACAAAGGCAAAGGAAAACGCAAGTTGTATGTTGGAACTCAATCTTTAGGGTTTCGCCGTGATCATATGGAGGTTAGTGTGTTGATTTATCAGCTATTATTTAGCTGGACATTTGAATTACTTATGTCCCTGTGTTATTAGGTGCTATCACCCTTAAAAGATGGAGTAGTGGTTGACTGGGATATTGTGGATAGCATATGGGACCATGCTTTCAGGTATTATCAATTATTAAACTTTGTTTTGATTAATTTTTCTAGTCAATTATTGTAACCATTGGGGAAAAATTGTTGTTCCTATTTTAGGGAATGTTTATTGATTGATCCCAAAGAGCATCCAATGCTACTTGCTGAACCATCTTCAAACACCCAGCAGCAGAGAGAAAGGTGAATTGCCCCTTGAAATTTTGTGTAGTTGATGAATCTATGATAAAAGCTTATGTAATTCCTTTCACTTTTGCCCTCCTTACAGTGTTTGCCATTTTTGTCTATATGACTCACATGTAGCTTGTGATGTTGTCATGGAGATTTGATGTATTGGTATTCTGACCAATTTTGTGGATATAGATTATACTTATAGTTTTTTCTTTATATTATTCCGTTAAATGTTAATATTCATCTTTTTGTTACAGGTTATGATTAGCTTAGACTACACACTGTCAAAAAAAGAATTATAAACATATTTCCTTGTATATTCTATTTTAAAATTCTTGATAAGAAATAAATTCATATTTTAGTTCCGCTTTTTCTTTTTGGGTGTGTGTTTGTGGCATACTGGTTTTTTGTCCCGTGATAGAATTTGACGCACTCGTATTTGACAGGACGGCAGAACTTATATTTGAAAAGTACAACGTTCCAGCCTTATTCTTGGCAAAAAATGCTGTATGTCTCTAGATCACTTATCCCCAAAACCTTGTGGGAAATCTTCTTTCCTGACCACTGAATTTCAATTTAAATTATTTCTGTTTCCTTCTTGTTTTGCTAAGATTGTTGGCTACTATTGGCTGGTGATGTTGATATTTTTATGTTGCAGGTTCTCACTTCTTTTGCATTAGGGCGTGCTACCTCACTGGTTGTTGATTGGTAGGATTTGTATACTTGTCAACTAATAAGTCAGCTGTTTGGGCATTACTTTTGGCCTTGTGCTTCTTTCATTCTTCATATAGTTTCCTTTTGGTTTCAATTAACTACTTTGTACATTGTGTCTGTTGCACATATTTTATAGGAGAAACTTTTGCAGAGAAAATTTTTCAGCTGGGTATTCGATAAAAAGAAATCAAGAATTTTTCTTTAGTACTTAGTTATATTGATTGGATCCACCTTACCCTTGTGTCACTAGGCTTGGTTCATTGTTTGAAAGCGTGCTCAAACACAAAAATAAGCATAATTTTGAACTTTTAGTTAAGTTTTGGTATGCCATCAACAAATATATAGGGATCATAACCCAGTGGCAAGTCAAAATGTTAATATTTATGTCGAAAGCCCTATATTCTTGCCCTAATCTCCACATTTTTAATAGGTGAGCCAAAATTTTGATGTTGTATCTGTCTAGTTTTTCAGTCCATTTGTTGAGTAACCTGTCATTTTCGTCTTGGAGTATTTTTTGATCAATTTTTTCATCCATGTAGAGTGTAATTGTCAGTTTGTGATTTCTCATCAATTTCTTAGTTTATTCACTATAACTTTGAACCTTGCTTTTAAAATAGTAAGACACAGCTGCAATGTAAATCTAGTTTTGTGGGGCTACTAATAATGATGAATAGTATTATTCACAATTATGAACTTTTTCAGTGGTGGAGGATCGACTACAGTAGCCCCAGTACACGATGGCTATGTTCTCCAAAAGGTATTTTTCTTCATAATTGCTCTCCAACAATTAGCTAAGCTTACTGTTGTATTATAGCAGATGTCTGTTTTCTTTCTCTATGTATGCTAATGTGTATCCTCATGCTACAGATGGCATAATTTGAAAAGAAAGGACCTTTGTTCCCCCCCCCCCCCCCCCACCCACAACACAAAAAATCTCTTTTGAGTTGTAAAATGAGCTAAAACCCTGTAATTTTCATATTTTTGAGTTTGATCTTTTATTTGAGCTTTATCTAAAATATTTTTTCTTTGCTCTCAATAAAATTGCTTTTTTGATGATGTACAAAGGGCTTAAAAAACTACAACACATGATATGTGAGCCAAATAATTTTTAATGGTTTGATAACTCCTATTATTATCTTTTGATTTAGTAAGCCGACACCTAGGGCACAAATGTACTCAAATGAGTTTAAGATATATAACTCTACTTCTAATTATCTATTGAAAATTATAGGTTTGATTTAAGTGTTTAAGTTTTGCTGACTACCAGAACCTTTTTCTCTCTTCTTCTTTGTTTCTTATTGGAAAAGGGGTTTACAGATGGTCATGCATATACAACTAATCAGCCTTGTAATAACTGATCAGCCTTCACTTTTCCCTCTTATTGTTTTTTGCCATGTAAGGGTGTTACAACTTCTCCTATTGGAGGAGAAATTCTTACTAATTGCTTGATGAAAAGCCTGGAGAGCAAAGGTATC
>NW_006262339.1:9429978-9437388 GCF_000493195.1 Citrus x clementina | reverse complement strand
AAGCATATGAGTCTGCTGTGTCCCACTGGAAATTTTTAGTTTTAGAACAAAAAGAATAGAAAATGCATTACATACCTATTTAGTTAATAAGGAAGATGAAATGGGAGTTTGATAGCAGTAATTGTCTCCTTTTACTGGGAGAAGTGATGCTTCCATCCTATTCGCTAGCTAATTTCGTTCCCTATTCCTTTTTTTTTTTTTAATCTCCCCTTTTAACATAGAAAGTGAGTTGAATAACTTTGTTCTTGAGTCTTATTCATTTGTCCTTGTTGCTTTAAGAAACTGCTGTTTACTTGTTTCCTTTTACGTGGTGTGTACTTAATTGAATACTGTCCTTTGTTATAGTAATTATATTCATTGTTCATTTGTTCTTACGTAATCTGCATTTTGTTTGACATTTTTTCTTTGATTTTTCCAAATCTCACAGATAGTAGATCTTGATTTTCCAAATACTACGGAAAGCTACAAACTATACTGTCAGGTTTGTTATCGATCATGATGTTACTTGGGGAGGGTACATCTGTTTTACAGAGCTGATTGTCCTTTTGCAACAGAGAGTAATTGCAAGTGATATCAAGGAATGCGTATGTCGTGCTCCAGATACTCCATATGATGGTCTGTGATCCTCCCATCTGTTCTATCTTCAACTACCTTTTTTTTTTTTTGGGTTCTGGCTTTCCTGATTAATTATCTATACCATCTCTTGACATATTGAACTGTAAATCTGCTTTCTACCTTCTTCCACAATAAGCTGCTGTTTGATAAAATGAAGATATAGACCTAAAAAAAACATACTAGTGAAAACTTTGATGGCTAAATTTTTACTAATTTCCAGAGTTTAAAAAAGTTGAATTAAAATCTTTGATAATCTGAACTGCTCAAAATCCAAATAGGCACATGATTAATTAAAAAGAATGAAAATTATATCAATTTACAAATTCATATTTAAAATTAGAAGTGATAAGCTGCATGCAGAAGCATGGAAAGTTGTGCATGGTAGTGATGGTGCTTAGTGTGGTTGTATGCGATAATGATAGTACTGATGCCGATTGTGGTTCTTTTGTGGCGGTAATAATGTAGTAGTTATGTGGAGATAGTGGTTGGTGGTAATGATATTTTTCTAGTAGTAGATGATCATGATTATTGCACGGCGGTAGAGGTGCTGATGGTTTTTAATGCATGGCCATTTGTTATATATTAGCTGTGATTGTGGTGGTAGTAGCAACACTGGTTTTGCGGTGGATGTTGGTGATGTGGGTAGGTGCTATTATTGATTGGTACTGGTAGTGTTGTGAACGACTGTTTAGAGAAAGAACGAATCTCAACACTCTGTCTGATATTAAGAAATGAATTATTTAAATGATTGTTCACCCCTTTTTTAAAATTCTTATTTACAAGTTTAATTATGATTTATTAGCAAGCACATTTAGATTATTAAAAGCTGGAAATAAATGCATTATCAAGTTTGTGTAAAATGATGGAGTATTGAAGTCAGTTTAAGTGCTGCATTTTGGTTCACAAACACTATGATCTTTTATTGAGCTGTATCTGTTGCTTCTTGGAAATTATTTCATCAACAAGTTTATTAAATGTTCCCACACCTCTCTCTGTTCTTTGAAGTTTTAAAAGTTCTTTAAAAGTTCTACTGATACTTAGCATTCTGACATGGGGACTTTTTGCTCACAGAAAGTGCATATTCAAACATTCCAATGACCCCCTATGAGCTTCCTGATGGCCAGTAAGTACCTCGCAATTTTATTGGCTAAGACTAAATTTGCATGTTATAAACAGGTTATGGTGTACATTCATGTATATGCTAGACTGCAAAGCAGCCACATTGTATCACAATGATTGAATAATGCTTGGGTTGCTTTGGTTCTCATTTCTTACATGAATTAGTCTCAGTTTTCTTGATACCTTTTTTCCCTGTTCAATGCAGAGTAATTGAAATTGGAGCTGATAGATTTAAGACTCCTGATGTTCTGTTCAATCCATCTTTAGTTCAGGTGGGTGGCTCGGAACTTGTGACATGCGATTTCTTTTTCCTTTTTGTGTCTGAGTTGTCTGGTAAAATCTAATGCAATCACTTTCTTTCTATTCTTCCTATTCACTTTTCATTCTGAAATGGGCATCATCTGAAATTATGTGCTTCTGTTTCTTGGTGACTCAGTGCCTCGAATCTCATAATTTCCCATCTTCTTAAGGTGTTTGTAAAAGAAGCATGTAAACTTAGCACATTGAAAGTGGCCTTGGGATATTTTCTTGGTTGTGCTCGAACTCACATTTTATTTTGGTAGAATGCTTTTTGATGTTCTATGGTGTGACTCCCTATTCTCTTTACTTCCTTTAAATTCTTAACTCTGTTGTATTTTATATGACAAATCATATCACTTCAAGAGAACATTAATCATACAATTGTATTATAAGTCGCAGTTTGCATAATGCTTCATTTGGTCAGTGGAGTTGTAGAGCGTTTTTATTTTTTGACTTTTGATCTTCCTAGAGCTACAACTCTGGTTTTAAACAAAAAAAGGATGCAGACAGAAGCAGGCACTGAACATAATTTGATTTATTACTGTTACTCCATCATTCTCCATCATTTTGTTACCAACCCATGATCAGTTGCTTCTGGGTAATTTAGTGTTGGGATTTATGGATGTAGTGTGCACTTTTTCATAAGTACTAATTTGTTATTTCTTTTAACATCAATATTTTGAGGGCACTTTCATGTGGTTTTTATTTTCTTTTTCTGTCATCAGACAATTCCTGGTATGGAGAATTTTGCAGAAAACATTCCTTTTCGTGGGTTGCCACAAATGGTAAATTTGTGAATATTTATTCTACATTCGGTCCTTAATGATTGATGATAATTCTTATGCTAACATTATTTTGTCCACTTTTGCAGGTTATAGACAGCATTAATAAGTGTGATGTGGATATCCGGAGAGAATTATTTAGTAGTATACTGGTACTCTTTTCCTTTAAATATCCTAGTAATGTGATCTTTTCTTTTAAATATGTTAGTAATGTGATTTCCTACATTTTCCCAAAAGAGCTAGGATGTCAAAGCTTATAGCATAAATAGATCTGATATGGGTGGTTTGATAGATTCTTTTTTGGATAATCTCTATGTTAAAATCTGCCCCCATCTGCCTAATAATCACAACTTCACGAGTAACCTGGATATTGTCGATATTTATCGTCAAGTCATTCAAAGCAACTGCAATCAGCTTAGCAGCCCTCTTGGCATGCCTTCCTTAGTCTAACTTGTAGGATATTATTGCATAGGCAATTCGTTATTGACTTGTACCATTGTCTATGTCAATGCTGAAATCTAAATACGCCTGTGTCTTAGATATCATGAGACAATACATGCCATCATCAGTTCTATATGTTTTTTGAGTTGACGTTATACCTTCTTGGAACTTATTCAGTTCCTTTTTGTGTTTCCTCTCAATACAGCTTGCTGGTGGCACGGCATCAATGCAGCAATTGAAGGAACGCCTTGAGAAAGACTTGCTAGAGGTAATGTTCACCGTATTCACTTCCATTTTCCAAATTTTAAGGGATAAAAATTATGAGATCTTTGCTTAATAACAAGTCTTGTACTATTTTCAAAGACATTAAATGGTGGTTTTACAATCTATCCATGTCTTTAAAGAGAAGATCATCTATCCTCATGGGCTTTTTGGTGAAATGAGTTTATTAGCATCTGAATGTTTAACATCATATCAGCAAACCTTTAGTAGTGTGTTTTAACTTCAGCTTGTTATCTATTCTTTTATGTGGCATCCTCACTTTCATCCTCATTAACATGCCATTATTAGGGAGCCTGAAATATAAACAATGTGAGAACTCTGTTAAAACTTTTGCACAAAACCATTCTGGCTGGCATTCATGCAAATGCCACTTGCAATTAATTTCAGAAAAGCCTATTCAATTTTGAAAAAGTGCATAATAAATTTTGCTTTAGTTACAACATTACTTAAAGTATCATGCATCAACTTGTAGGAGTCTCCTCAAGCTGCTAGAGTCAAAGTAGTGTCAAGTGGAAATGCAACAGAAAGGAGATTCAGGTTGGACCCCTCTCTTTCTTCCTTCCCTATCCTTGCCTGTGCCTATAATGCCTGTTGTTTGGCTGCATTCTTTCTGTTATTCATCTTAACTATGTACTTTGGTTTTTACATTTACTCTGAACATTGGGTTTGTTTTCCATTTTGATTTTGCTAATTAATATAAAATTTGAGGGGTGATAAAAAACTGCCTTTATTAAGGACAAATGTACATATTTTCCAAATATCCTGATGCATTATGTGAACTGTATAATATGCTAAATTTTTATTAAGGTGGCTAAATGAATTCTGATACCTGGTACTCTGTTGGTCTATATGATGGGACTTGGTGATCAGAGGATTTTTGTTGTCTTTTCATTCTGGTCGTTGAGAATTTGTCAAATGAATTTGAGCATGCTTGTGGATATCTCTTGAATCATAAATCATTCTGCCAGTTACATAGCTGAGTATGAATTGTTGTGTGATTTCCTGTGGAAAAATATGGTAAAATAACCTAGAAAGTTGCCTATGCCCAGAAGAAAGGGTTTAGAAAGTCAAGCTAATTTAATTAGAATGAAAACTGTGGGGATTGATAAATGATACTGCGTTAAATTTAGAAGAAATGTGATAGGCCACTCATCCATATCACATACCAGAGAAGGAAAACGGTTTCCAGGAGCAGTTAATAGGAGTTTGGGTTGTGTTTGTGGTTTGTAATAAACTGTCAAGCAGTTGTATTAGTATTTTAGGCAGTCCATTATTTGTCAGTTATGGGAGTGTAGGGTTGGTTTATACAATGGGTTTTAATGGGAGTCAGATTTTGTGAAAATAATTCTGTGAATGTAGGAGAGTTCCAGGTATCTTGAATATCCTGGTTGTGTAGGAGTTCTGTTGTGTGTGAAAGAGTTTTTGTGAGTGAAATCTGTGTAATTATTCTACAAAAAAATCAGTAGAGCAGTTTGAGTCTATCAAAATGATTTTGTTTCCTGATAAACAATCCTACGGTCTAAGTAAAGTCAGCACTTATCAAGCTTTGCAGCACTTATCAAGCTTTGCAGCACTTGATTGAATCATAAGCAATTTCAAAACCTGCTTGAAATATTAAGAATTTAACTTCCATGAAGAGGGGTAAGATCCCAAGTATCTCTATGATGTTGTCTTATTGATTGCATTCTATGTACTCTAAAACTTCAAGAGAACTAAAATCCTTAGTATGTCTGTCGTTGTATTGATCCCAGCCAATGAAGGCAATCGCTCTGGTAACAGTTTGCTTTCCCCGAGGTGTAGGCATTGCAGCTATTGTCTTATTTTTCGTAAATAACTCCTCTGCAGTAAATAATAAAAGGGAGAATTCTTGTTAGTAAACAACAATATTGCTTTAATTCATATTACTGATGCTGTGTGAAACAGTGTTTGGATTGGAGGGAGTATATTGGCATCGCTTGGTTCATTCCAGCAAATGTGGTTTTCCAAATCCGAGTATGTTTCATCGATCCGGCTCTTTCTTTACAGTTGCACTTCATCATACTGAAGTTTAAAAGCATACTGTCAAGCTGTACAATTTCCTTTTTCTCCATTTTTAAGTTGTAACTTATATGAAACCAATTAATAAGAGTATGCAATTGGCAGGTATGAAGAGCATGGAGCTTCATATATTCAACGGAAATGCCCTTGAGATATGTCCTTATTGGAATCAAGTTTGTGTACCTGTCTATGTTATAAATGAGTCTGTGGACCTGTAATTCCCTTCTGTAGTTCTGTTCCTAATGAGTCCTCTGTATTTTCTTAGAATTAAATTAACTTCCTAATCCTATAGGTATGATTTGCTGACTTTCTCAGGCTCATTTAGGTTTTAGGCCAATGTCTAAACTTATTTGAGACGAGCATTAACTTAGAGCTTATCCTGTGCCAAACTGTTTCGACTCCGCAGCATAATGGGTTAATAATATATTAGTATGTCCATCAAGGCCAGTAATTAATAGTCACAACATTTACAACCATATTTAGGCAATGACGCATGTTATGTATATTCGATATTAACCAAAGTGAGTTAGGGATGTTTTCTCAACATATCCAATGTTGAAGTGAAGCTCATGGTTTGTTGAACTTGACGGTAATAAAGTTCATGTTTTGCATAGTCGCGTCTTCAGTGGCTAAAGCAGCTGACGAGATTGAGATTATAGTGACGCCGTCAGACAAATTTGTCCGCGAAGCAATCAAGTTCATATGCTTTCTGGTGGCTCACTCATGGAATTGTGAAAGCTTTACAGGCCATATATGGGATAAGGTAGGTGTATGACCGTAACATGCGGTTTAGCCATTTTAGCTATTTTTGCGCAATGCTTATGTAATTAGGGGGAATTTTACTTAAGAGATCTACTCCTTTAGGGCTGTTTGCGAAAGAGGTGATGTGATTTTTAAGTTAAGCGATTGTACGGTTAAAAAATGATTCTTATTTTGTTAGTTTATATATTTATCAACTATTTAAAAAAAAAAACGTTGGAAGTTCAAAAATGATGTCCAGCTTGGTTGTGCGGCATTTCTGTTTTCTGGCAGCCCATCCAAAGGGAACATTTAATACATGAAAGTTAAAATAAAAATTGACTTAATATAATGCTATTTACCGCGTCATATGATAGGATAGCTTCAGGTAAGATCAAAATCTTAGGGAAAGTAAATATTACTACTTAAAGAGAGACGAGAATGCTTTTTCTCTACGGATTCAAGACGACAAACTCTTTTGTGGGAAATTCGGCAACGACGAAAGTCTTATAACAATTAGGAAAGTGAAAAAACGTTAACCTACTTCATTAACCCCTAATCAACCGGGAATTGTTCAACAACAGAAATGGCAAAATCGTTGACCCCACAATCTCAAAGTCTGCTGCAGTGCTGCTAAGTTTCTTGACATCCTCCTCCTCAGCAAACCAATTAGGTATCAAACTTGTAGCATATGGATAATGACCCTTATAAGCTTTCTTGATTGTGTTTTCTGCAACGTCAGCAGCCATTGACGCATTCTTCAGAGATTTTTTTTCTCATCCGAAAGCCGAGCTATCATGTAAATAATTGTTCCTCAAACAGACATGGGGCTCCTCCTAATATCAAACACCTCTGTTTTTGCCACAGCTTCTTGCACAGCCATCATGCAAGTGTTATTCATCACAAGATTTGAACAAAATCTTCTCACAAGCTGAGCTATCATGCAAAGATTCAGTTGAGCGATCACTGTTCTTCAGCTTAGAGACTACAGTGTAATAAGAAGCCGGATGATATTTTGGTGAAAGTGTTTGATGACATTGCTTCGATCGCTGATAGGCTTGGTCTGGTTACAATAATCAAGAATAGTGCTTATGAG
>NW_006262339.1:9392732-9429878 GCF_000493195.1 Citrus x clementina | reverse complement strand
AAAAAAAGGGGGTTTTTTTTTTTCTCTTTCCCCTCCCTTACTCCACAAAAAAAAAAAAGAACCCCCCCAAACCCCCCCCCCCCCCCCCCCCCCCCCCCCCCCCCAACTGAATCACTTCGCTAATGCTGCAAATGGGGCTAAACGGAAGGTTACGAGGTTCCCATTAGTTAAGAATGGATTCATGAGGCTTCCAACACAATTAGGATCTTCTTTATCATTGATATCATCAAGCAAAGGTTCTCCATTCAGCATTTTCGTCGATGTATTTAATGTCAAGAACCAAGCCACACTCGGTGCAGATTCTGTCACCAGAGGTGAGATCTAACAACACAACGTCGGTGTTTGTCTTTGCACGCAAAGCAATAATCTATTTCATCCATTGCTAACGAAAACTGAAGCTTTCCGAGATGGGATTCTTTGGATTTTCCTTTGGTTTTCTGGCTTTCTGAGGGCCCTGCGGTTCAATATTTTTGCTGCTACGAATCATTGATTTGCTTCATGGGAGCTAGGCTATATTTATGGGGAACGAACCCTTATTCTGAGAGGACAAGGAGTTATTATGAGCATAGGATTTGTAAAACAGAATACACATTATATTATCAAACTTTCTAATGAACAAATATTTGTGTCCCAATTTTTGATCAGTAAGTAGAAGTTATTTATTTATTTTTTCTTTTTAGGTTATATTTATAAAATTAGTGTTTTTTTTTTAAATTAAAGACATCCGCTTACTTGTAGATTAAAAAGAGAAGTGGGGGGTAAAACATAAATTAATTTTTAACTTCTATTTTCTAAGATTCAAATTTACAATTACAGAAAACTGCTTGATTCTACAATAATTTTGTCTCATAAGTATCAATTTTTAAACGACAATATTCTTTTGTGTAAAACATATATGTCTTAGACGAATTACAGCATAATAAATTGTAAAAAATGAATAAATATACACTAAATCTAACCATCTGGCAATGTCTAAGCGATAACTCATAGGATATATTATCCTCACGCACCCTAGTCCCAACTCATGAATGTTATTAAAAAAATAAAATAAATAAAAAAGAGAGAAAAAATCGTTATAGTCCTGGTGGCATTTATCGTAATTTTCTCGACATAAACTAAATCTTCGTACATCGGTCATTTGACTTTTTGACTAGAGATAAAGTGATAATAAACTGTGCCGAAAAGAAAGTGTGGCGCCAAACATTCGGGAGAGAGAGTGGTTACTTGTGGATCAATCAATGAGGTCCGAAGCCACTTCCTCCTCTTCTTGGCTCGGCCGGATCCCACCAACGGCCACCTCCGCGCCGAGCGGCGGCTCCGGCAAGTGCCGGCACTTCATCTTCTTCTCCTCCTCCTGCTGCAAGACTACAAACACCATTTCCTGTGGCTTCAATGGTCCCACCACACATTCCTCATCATCATCGCCGTCAACTCGTTCGTACTGCCGTCGATGGTACAACCCTCTCCGACGTAAGCCGTTCGATGAGCCTTCTCCTGACGTCCTCCGCCACTGGATCGACGCTGATCCTAATCCAATTTCATCTCAAGGTATCCATTAAAAAAACAAAGAAATATTACTCTGGTATCTTTTTATAAATATTTTTAAAAAAAATATTTCATTATTTATATGTTATTGATTCATGATGTAGAGAGATTCTCGGTCGTGTCATATAACATATTGGGAGATAAAAATGCTTTCAAACATAGAGATTTATATCAAAATGTTCGGTATGAATACATGAAATGGAACCGTCGCAAAAGGTTAATATGCCAAGAGTTGATTGGATTGAACCCGGATATTATCTGTATGCAAGTAAGCTTTTTCTTTTTTAATTTATTTTATTTTATTGGGACTGGGATTTATGGAATTTCGATATGATTTTGAACTTTTGGGTGGTAATTATGTAATCTTGTTAGGAGGTGGACAGGTATTTTGATATTCTGAATGTTATGGAGAAAGCGGGATATGCTGGTTGTTACAAGGTTATAATTTTTCTCTTTGATGTCTATGTGTCCGAGTTCTTTTTGGCAAAATTCTAAATCAAATGTCTGCAAATGGCAGCGGCGCACTGGGGATAACGTTGATGGTTGTGCGATGTTTTGGAAAGCTGATAAGTGAGAGAGTTGTAATTCGTTAATTTTTGGTACTTGTAAATTGGATTGGTTATTCATATTTTATTGTTTCTTGGTATTTTCTAGGTTTCGGTTATTAGAGCAAACAAGCATTGAATTTAAAGAGTTTGGCCTTCGTGAAAATGTGGCACAACTTTCCGCTTTTGAGGTAGCAATTCATGTTATTTGCTTGTGTACTTGGTTTGCGAGCAATTATCAGTTAAGACTCATATTGCTAGAATGGCTAAAAGCCAAAGTATCTGAGCGATAGAAGAACGTTATATATTACAGTCTACAGAGTTCCGTTGACAACCCTGCTGATCATCAAGATACTGCCTCAATATTCAACTTAAGCAAACTATAGCTGCATTGCACCATAATTGTTGTAATCATAATTGAATGCCGACATGTTTTGATATATTCTTGTGAGTGGTTTACTGGAAAAGTTTTGTCCTTCATATCTAACTTCACCTTTTACAGGCAGATGCGCAACACAAAATCAAGAAGAGTACTGGTTGGTAACATACACGTTCTTTATAATCCAAACCGAGGGGAAGTGAAATTAGGTCAAGTAAGCATGTCTACACTTGAATGTATTTCTTATAACTGAAGTGCTTGCAATTATCAATTGTTGATTCAAGCTCTAGTAGGGGTTACTGAAGTTATGTGTTTTGCTTTGACATCATAGCGCCCTTACTGTAAAACTCATAAAATGTTCCAAGGATCCCACGTTATATCCTGAAACGATCACATTAAGATTTCGACATACTTAAAGGTTTTTTTCTAATTATATTTTTATGGGTAATGAAGTTAAATTATTTTTTGGGAGAGTAATATTATTTCAGATTGAGCAACAAATCCTACAGTATAAACTCACGTGTCATTTTCTTCGTCATGAATGCATGTTTCTTCTGTCCTCACTCTGTTTATCAGCAGCTTTACAAATGATTTTATCCAAAGGTCCATTAGATTTACTTCCTGTTGCATTATTTGGTCCCATTTAACATTGAGCTATTTGGCTTGTTAGATTTGTTTTCTTTCCTCAAGGGCACAAATCGTTGCAGAGAAATGGGGTAATATCCCTGTTGTGCTTGCTGGTGACTTCAATATCACTCCTCAAGTATGGTACCTAAAGTCATTTCTCTAACTAGATTACTTTGCTGTGGTGGAACAATGTTTCTTAAAATAATAAATTTGACTGCTTTTCTTGTTCTTTGACAGAGTGCAATTTACAAGTTCTTATCATCATCAGAGGTGAAATGCGTTAATTTATCTACTATGTGAAAGAATTGCATTATCTGCACCAACAGACTAATGAGCTGTATCACATATATATTTACCCTTTCACTCCATCTTGTTCTTTGAGATTACAATTTGTTTCTTTGCGCAGCTTAATATCAAGTCATATGACAGAAGAGACTTATCCGGTCAGAGAAGTTGTCATCTTGTTCAAGTTTTCAAGGTCAAAAAAGAAATTATCAATCCATTTGCTGTGATGGACAGGTATCTTTTAACTTTTCTGAGGATAACACATATACAATAGAACCTTATTAAATTAATACTCGATAGGACTTGGGGCAAATGTGATAAATTAATAATTCGATAAATTTATTAAAAATAAATTAAAAAAAGAATTTATTTTTCTATAGAACCCAACTAATTTATAATTAACTAATTTGAAACTAGATAAAAATGATGTCTTGATTTTCTTTGTTATACTAGCCTAATGCTTTATACATTTCATTGATCATTGTTGCTTTCTTTACACCTTTCGAATGAAAAGCCATTGGTTCATTCTATGTGCTATGTTAAAAGAAATAAGAGAGAGATCAACTTAATATACTGCCTCAAAAAGTCATCTCTGATAAGTTACCACGTAATTGTGATCCAACCATGCAATCTAGCAAAAGGGTTATCAAGTATTTGATTTACTCAATCAAGATCAAATCTGAATCATATTATATTTATATAGTTTGACAGAATCACTACATTCTTTAATTTTACTATCATACTTCATAAAAATTCCTATTATGAATGCGATATTATCTTTATAAATTAATAAACTATTAATTAATCAAAAAATTAATAATTTCCAAAGTTATTAATTTATCGATGTTCTACTGTACCTTTCTTTTCCCCATCAATTCCTGCATGCTCTAGTAGCTTGCATAATTAATATTTTGAAAAGTAGCCTGACTATAATTTCAATTAAGTTGGATTTAGTTGGGGTTTGGACTTGGACTAACTACATTTTTTTGGAAGGATGTTTCATGTTTCTTTTGATTTACTATATCTTCAATTTAGAATTTAGAAACTAAAACTGCTGTTACAAATTATCTTTTAACTTTGTTGCAGAGAGGACGTTATGACATTCTTTGATTTCATAGCTGTATGAAAAAACACTGAAAGTATATATCTATGTCATTTCATGTGCCATGAATTCAAATTCCACCATATTATAAATTTCTAGATTTGTTAAATTAGAATCATACATCTTAAACGTGTGAATTCTATGTATTGATGATGTTCCTAAAGTTATAACTAGTACTAGTTGTCTTAAAAAATATTTCTTTTAATGATTTTATGATATTTTATGATTTAATCTTTATTTATTTTGTTTATTAGAATGCTCATATCTGATGAGTAGTCGTCATTCACACCTCAAGCTCTCTTAAGTATTTTGTTTCTTTTCATTGCAATTACATCTCTAGTTCTCTTCTGATTTCAGACTCCTGCCCAATGGCTGGACAGATGAAGAGGTTAAAGTTGCAACTGGAAATGCTCAGTGTTATCTAGCCGTGCATCCACTGAAGCTTAACAGCTCCTATGCCTCGGTGAAGGTAAAGTAGATTTCCTGTCCTCTTTTGAGCCAATTCATTATCGCACCTTGGGATATTTCACGATTGAAATTCTTGTTTTCAGGGTTCCCCAAGAACAAGGGGCATCAATGGTGAACCATTGGCTACTTCATACCACTCAAAATTTTTTGGAACTGTTGACTACTTATGGTAAATGAATTCTGTGACAAGTTGTAACAATGATCATAACGGTTGTGATAGTTATAATGGTTTGTTCTGAATACAGGTACACGAAAGGCCTTGTACCTACCAGAGTTTTGGATACCCTTCCAGTTGATATTCTGAGAAGGACAGGTGGCCTTCCATGCAAGGTAAGAACAGTGGAGCGTGTTGGATTTGCTATATCATGCTGCATGACTCAGAAACTTCATGAAAGTGTTTCTGCATGGGATGACATCGTGCACTTCCAGGGGTTTCTAAAGGTTTTTGCTTCTACATTTCTTGCTAGATACTAGGCCAACCATGCAAATCAAAAGTCAAAACCTAGAAAGAAGATTTATTTTACTCTTTCATTAGGAAATCTCGTAGCAATTTCGTCATCAAACTATTTTTCCATTTATAACATAGTCTTTTTTAATATAAATTTGTTTTAAAAATAAGAAATTATCTTTGTATCATTTTTATTTTGTTATATGTACATCTACCCATAACAAAATTTAGACGTATTTTTTGCACCACCTTTGTTTTTAAACTTGTATCAATCAACTACTTTAACACTAACAAACAACCATTTCATTTGTTAATGAAATAAAATACTATTTTATTCTACAAAATTTTGAAAAATAATAAAATTACAATTGTAAAAATACCTCTAGCTTTAATAAAATAAATAAATCTCAAATCTGATATGTTAATTTTTTATAATTATAATTATAATTTCATTTAAAATTTTAATTTTAATTTTTTATAATTATAATTTCATTTAAAATTTTAATTTTAATTTTTTATAATTATAATTTCATTTAATTAGTATAGGAAAGTTTCTTAGCATTAAATATGGGGAAGTTTACAATAATTAGAGGGAGCTTTCTCTTCATGTTAATTTAATTACAAAAATTAAATGAAATTATAATCACAAGATGTTAATTTTTATAATTATAATAAAAATTATCATTTTAGATTTTGAGATTTATTTGTTTTATTGAATTTAGGGGTATTTTTATAATTATAATTTTTTATTTTTAAAAATTGTGGAATAAAATAATTTTTTAATTTATTTAAGGATAAAATAGTTATTTTCAATGTCAAAATAGTTGATTGATTCAAGTTGAGAAATAAAAGTGGTGTAAAAAATATGTTAAAATTTTATAATAGTTAGTTAGATGTACATATTACAAAATAAAGATAGTGTAGAGATAATTTTCCTAAAAATATTAACATGCTGTAAATGGGTTTTTGATAATTTAGAACATATTTGAGTCTGTTTATGCACAGATTGGACGGTGATCACGTGAACAATCTTGTATGTCCTAAACTGTTATAATAACTCAATCTCACACCCGGCTTCTCCTTTTTTTATGCAGAAACTGGGCAGTGATCACTTGGCCTTGGTTTCTGAGTTTGCATTTGCCGAAGCTATCAATGAATGCAATGACTATATGTCGACAAGCTCCGAGAAGATAGCGATGCACTGATGTACAATTGTGGACGATGACACCGGCCTGGCCGCCTGGCAGTTGATGTAGCAAACGTGGGCTTTTAAACTTATGAGTGGAAGTTGAATAACTTTTTCTTCCCAATAGTGGGATTTTTTCGGTCATCCTTTTGTGAAAAAATACACGTCTCCGCCTCTATTAGTCAGATCCACTACAAAATGTCAAAATTGGTAGGGACTGCTACGTGACATTTTTTTTTATTAAGTCGAAACAGAAACTTGAAAGGGACAATTACCTAACTTTTCCGTCTGAGCAAGTTCGTTAATAAAGATACTGTGATGCGTTGTTTTAACTTTTACGTAAGTAAATTAATAAATTAAAAGATAAAAAAATATAATTTTTAAATATTACAGCATAAAATATATTGTATTACTTGTTTTTATTATCTTATCCCTAATTTTAATATGATTAAGATCCCTGATTGAAATATTTTTAATACATATAGATACCCACCCACCCCCTAAATCTTATTGACAATTGATTGGGTTCTAATTGAAAAAAAAAATTGATTTAACAAAAAAAAATTGGTTTATTAATTTGCACAATCTATGTGACATTCACATAAAATATAGCTTTTGAATAGCAATACAGATGTCGGTAACAATCAAATGATTGATTTTTATTTATTTAATATGTGATTGATTTTTATTTATTTAATATATAATCTTGGGCCCATTGTAAATTAACAAGAAAATTAATCAAAAATTCATTTTATGTATTAACATCATATTTATTGTTAGGCTGAGAATTGATAAATAGTCGAACCAAGATTATATATTAAATAGTAAAAAGTTACACACGCAAAGTGATAAATAGTAAAAAACTCATTATAACTCATTATTTATTATTTATCACTTTGCATGTGTGGCTGAGATTCGTACTCTACCATAAGTGAACTCCAACATAGTCGATAGGGGGTGGGCACGGTTCGGTTCGGATCGAAATTAAGCATAACCGATTTAAATCGGTTATTTTATAAAAAGAACCGAATAAGAACCGAATTCAATAAGAACCGAACTCAAATAGATCTTTTTAAATCGGTTCGGTTCGATTTTTTCGGTTCTTGACCTATTTTGAATTTCTAAATTTTTATCCCATTCGGCCTCATGAATGTCATAATTTTTTTCAATAATTAATTCATCCTAATTTCATTAGAAATATTAACAATAAATACAAAGTATTCAAAACACATTTTATCACTAATATCTTACTAACTACTAATAAGATACTCATTACTCACAAAATATGAGATATTAAGATTTCAAAATACATAACCAAACTCCAATACTCCATCTACATAAACATAATGTTGTAAAGACAAATAAAAATAACAACAAAGATTCGGTTCTTTGGTTCGGTTTTTTTATAAATAATATATTTCGGTTTTTTCAAAAATTAAAACCGAACCGTCGGTTCGGTTCTGTTTTTTTAAGAATACGGTTTTTTTGCCCAGTCCTAATAGTCGAACCCTTATTGTTATGATATTATTTACGTGTTTTATATTATTAGTGAGATAAATTTTTGTATAAGCTCCATTTAAATAAATTGATGTAACATATTAAATAATTATTAATTTATTTATTATTTTTGTGTTTGGTTAAATTTGAGAGACATGTGATGATGTCAATTGTTAAGTACATAATTATCTTAAGTAAACATCATGTAATCGTAATATAAAAAATAAAACTAGTTTGGGATTACATGATTTGGGATTCTCGGTTACACATGATTTGGGTTGCTACCTTGTAATGCCTTTATTACATTCGCGTGTGACTAAAGCTACTTACCAATCGATTTTAGACAAGGTGGACATGCGGCTCACTGGATGGAATGCGGCTCATTTATCCTTTGCTGGTCGAGTCACTTTGGCTCAATCGGTTATTCAAGCAATGCCTATTTATACTATGCAAACAACCTTGCTTCCTTCTTCAGTGTGGAATAGAATTGATAAATCCTGTCGTCGTTTTATTTGGGATGGCAATTCGAAGACTCCTAAAATGAGCATAGTGGGTTGGGACAAAGTATGCTTGCCAAAGAATCATGGTGGCCTGGGTTTTAAAAAATTAGAGGCGATGAACCAGGCTCTATTGATGAAGATTAATTGGGGAGTTATTTCTAACTCGGATAAATGGTGGGTGAAGGTTATTTGCTCTAAATATGGCCTGGATATTGGTAAATTACCGCTTTCCCTTCATGACAAACCAGGGTCAAGAATATGGATGGCTATAAGGAAAACATGGGTAGCAACGGTGCATGGGGCTCGTTGGTCCATCTGTAATGGTGCTCGAGTTCGATTCTGGTTGGATTGCTGGGTGACGAAGCATGAACCTTTGATAAGTTTAGCCCTCAACCGATTCCTTATGATCTTGTTAATGCAACTATGAGTGCGTTTGTTAACGATCATGGTGGCTGGAGATGGTCCAATTTTGAACACTTGCTGCCAAGCTTTATTCTCATGCAAATTGCATCGGTCATGCCTCATGCTCCTCATCTTGGCCCTGATCGAATATATTGGTGTTTTGACCTAAGAGGCTTGTTCACCGTCCGCTCAGCATATGCTTCTATTTGTCATCAAAATAGCCACACTCAATATCAAGTTTGGAAATTACCATGGTCTTGAAAGGGACCTCAATCTGTCTGCCTATTTATATGGCAGCTTTTGCATGGGAAATTGAAGATTGCAGTGAGCTAGCAAAGCGTCACATTCCAGTTTCTAATGTCTGTGATAGATGTGGAGTTTCGGCTGAGGATATTCTTCATGTTTTACGGGATTGTTGCTGTATCAAGAGGACATGGATTCAGCTTGTACTAGTTTGTAATCACTACACTTTCTTTCACTCTAGCTTACGAGACTGGCTTGTTGCGAATCTCCATAACAAGTGGAAGATTGTGTGTAATGTCCCTTGGGAGTGTATTTTTGGTGTGGCTGTTTGGAGGTTATGGATATGGAGGAACCACTTCATCTTTGGTGGGGAGCTTGTGGACAACACAACAATTTATTTGGATATTATGGCTAGAGCTAATGAAATTCAAAGAGTAAATAACCCCCATATCAGTCAGCAACCGAGGCGTAAGGAGATGTTTATTGGCTGGTCGCCTCCTCCATGGCCATGGTGCAAATTGAACACGGATGGCTCCTATAAAAATGCAAGGGATGCAGGAGCTGGTGGTATCCTTCGGGATTCGTTTGGCTATTGGATCTTAGGTTTTTGTATGAAAATTAAGGAAAGTTCAGTGACTGTGGCTGAACTTTAGGGGCTTTATCAAGGCTTAATTCTTGCCTGGAACGCTGGCATCAGACGTCTCTTGGTGGAAGTGGATAGCAGTTGTGTTGCTCAGATGATCTCTAAGTAGGCGGCTATGACTAATGCTTTCTATGCTTTAGTTGTTGCTATCCGAGAATTATTAAGCAAAAATTGACAAGTTTCTATCACTCACATCTATTGTGAAGCGAATTCTGCTGCGGACTTCATGGCTAATATGGCCCATTCAGTTCCTTTTGGTTTATACTTGTTCCCTAACCCGCCTGTGGGTATTTATTCTATTATTTCACAAGACATGTTTGGGGTTACTCAACCCCATCTTGTTCCTATCTAGCTCTCTCTGAAGAGCCCCCTTTAATAAAAAAAAAAAAGGTTTATGTTTATTGACTTTGAACAAAAATAGTTGAAGTGTTAATAAACACGTTAACTAAAATCATTAACATATAAAATTTTTTGGGAATATTGTAAAATAGGTAAAATTACTTATCAATGTAAGCCATCCAAATAAAAACAAAGAGAAAAGAATTAAAGGAAAAAAAAACTACTTTTAAAAGAATACCACAAGAGTGGAGCATTCTCCTTTCGGGTGGATGAAACCGACCACTTTGTCCCTACCGAAAGTTACAATACACAGTCAATTCCATTGCCATATCATCTACTATTAATCAAACGTCGGACCACCGACAGCATCACAACCGTCCAATTATATGCCGGCCACTCACCGGCGCTCGCTCATCTTCAACCACGTGGAAACACAAACTTCTAACGTGTACCCCCAATCCACACACTGTGGCTAACAACATGACACATATAAGTCCTCCCAATAATCGATTTCCACGTGCAAATACCTTCTCATGAGCAAAAAACCAACTGCAAATTGATTCTCCAAACTTTCAACGTACGCAAAGAACCGGCGTCGCCTTTTCCTCCTCGTCTTTAAATTCGTTCTTTTGTTTTATTTTTAACTTTTATCCAATTCCTAATATCTCTGTCTACAAAATTTTCGCTTCCATTTTGGCAATTCACTTACTATTTCATTTTTCATTTTCCATTTTCTCACAACAATTTCTAAAATCAGATTGAAACTAAACATTTTTTTCCCCAAAAACGAAAATGATGATGCAGCGATTCGTCGACGGCGTCCTCGCTGTCGCCAAAGAGTAAGTTCTATCATTTTTCTTCATATTGCATGTTCGTTTAATAATTGCTGGATTCATTCATCTGATTCAAACTGATTCTATAACATAATAATAACAGTAATAATTGAATCTTTTTAATTAATTTTATGTTACAAAATGAATAATTTCTGTTACAAAATGATCATATTTTGTTGTTGGTTTTTAGTGCAGGTCAGTGAAGACGTTCACTTACGAGTCATTAAACAACATTGTGAGGCTAATCAATGGAATTTCGGCGCTTTTACTGGCTATTTTACCGGGGAAAGCTATTATTCTTGAAGGCATTCATGGCTGGGAGCTCCGGCCGACTTTCGGCGGCCCTCGATTCCCCCGATGGATGGAGCAGTAAGTTGATCCTTGTATATAATATGTCATGATTTATGCATTTTTTAGTGAAGCTTTATTTTGGATTTGTGTAATCAATTTGTAAATGCTCGGAAATGATTTTTTGAATGATTGGCACGTTATAGATTATGGTTTTTATACGGGAGATTTAGGACTATCATCTTGAATTGCTAAATAAAATTGAAGTTGTTGCATGGTGATCTATTATGATGGAGAATATAATTAGTCTTAGAGCCAACTGAGGCACAAGCCTCTGAATCTTTAGAATCATTGAAGGGTATGTTTCGGGTTTGGAGTTGGCTTCTTATCTGCAGTCATTGTTGAACAGAGTATTGGCTGTCGGATATTAGATGCCTTGAGTAAGTGGTATGTTAACAAAACTAAGCAGACCCCAACTAGAAGTTTACTTGCATGGAAGTGGGTAGCAATTTTGGCATTTGTATACCATTGCGGATTCAAGTGTTTTTTTTTTTTTTTTGGGCAAAGGATGGTTTTACGTCCCATCTTATTAGATACTCCTACATGGTTAATTACTATAGTTTTGAGTACATCCTAATAATTCTATTAGCCTTTTGTTCTTTATAGATTTGATTTTTCAATCCCATTCTGACATTTTTTTCAGACATTAACATCTTGGAAGTGATAATCGTTGGAATGACGACATAACAATGTCTCCTATAGCTGTTTAGCTGAAATTTGTTCTATCGCTGTTTGTTTTTGTATAAAATGCCTACTTAAACATCCATCTGCTTACTTGAATTTCTCTTTGAAGCTCAGTCATCGATGAATTATTGCTGTGATGTTCATTAGGTTTCATTTCAATGGAATCTTTTTTTTAATGCTTTTACGAAGAAATACCTTTGACATGTCACCATTGTGTTCTTTCCCTTGGATTGTTCATAGTGAATAAAAATTTTTTGCCAGTTTTATGATAATCTCAAGCTCTTTAGTGATTTCTACTTCAAAATACCATGTATTGATTTATTTCTGGATAACCTCGACAGTAGACACTATGGCTATTTTCTCTGTGAGAGAAGAGTGAGTTGAGCATGATAAACTTGTCTGTCTAGTATTGTTTCACGTTGTTTTTCTTCCTTTTTTTTTTTTTTTTGCACACTTCCTTTCTAGAATTATAGTTTAGGCAAACCAATCATGATCTCCCGTCTTTCTTCAATTTCCATTTTGTTGGTGCTTAATGAATCCATTTTGATTCAATTTTTTTGTGGTTTTTGATATTTCCACTGCTTGATGATGATAGTGGTGTGTCCTCGTTCAACCGGTTCGTTCATGAGCTTTCTGTGGATTCTGAACCTTCAAGTATGGATTACTCTTCTGGAGAAGAAGAAGATATTGATGGAATAACTCCTGCATCACCATCATCGAACTGTTCACGAGTCTCCAGGGCAAGTAGTTTCACCAAGTATGAAAGGCATCGGACTGGGTGGATCATAAGCATACTTTCATGGATTTTGTTTCCCGCAAAATTTCTGCTTGGAATACCATTTTATATTGGCCGTTTGTCCTGTACTAGGGGATCAAAAGCTCCTTCTACATGCCACAGGCCTTTTCAGTTGCATTCCTCTATTAGGAGAGTCCATACCACCAAGGATCATGTTGTTCACTGCACTACTGACAGGAGACGTGGAGTGATCGAGGTTTGTTTAGTAACTTACGTAAATCTCTCTTCTTCCACCACTGCATCTGGTTGTGTGTGCACAATCATTACTTCTCTAACATCTTTCTTTCCTTGCTCATTTGTGTTGTCATGTCGACCAGGACCTTCATCTAGCGATTGAGATCTTCATAGAAACTATATTTGATTTTTTTCACAAGGCTGCACATTTTCTTCTTTCCCCATCTGAAGCTTTGAGAATGTCATGGAGATGGTTTTCATCTGACAAAAATGACACTGAAGTTATTCATCGCGATGTTTATGATGCCTCAGTGCACACAGATACCCTTGGTGAGAATGATCCGTCTGTTTCAGAAAGGAAATCTACTTTTCATCATGTTATGAATACAGATGCTCGTACATGCCAAGATGTTATTACAGAGCTTGGGTAGGGACAATGCTTCTGTTGGCTGCTAATTCATGTTTGTTCATGGAATTTTGATCATGACAAATACATTTCTAACTCTTTTACCTCTTTTAGTTATCCATATGAGGCTATTCGTGTGGAAACTTCTGATGGATATGTTCTTCTGTTGGAAAGAATTCCCAGGTATGGTTGGTTTTCTTTTCTGTCAAATTATAAACTTTTCTGGACTCATGATGTCTGATGCTCTGCGGCACCATTTTACAGACGCGACGCACGGAAGGCTGTTTATCTTCAGCATGGAATTTTGGATTCATCTATGGGGTGGGTTATACCTCTTTTTTTTTTTCAAAAAAAAATCTTTTTCTCTTAATTATGATGCGTACATGAGATGGATCTAGTCTCTTGAAATTGTGGAATAAAAAAGCTTTACATGTATCTAAAGGCAGACTGAACAAATTACCCATATTCCATTGTCTTTCTAACTCACTGAATTTAGACCATAAGAGTCATACTATGTCGATTTGGTGCTCATCCAGATGTCTGATGCCTGTTTTCTTATGAGTTAATTTGATGCTTTACTTCTGATATTTTACTTTTGGCTTCTTATGAGTGGATTCCATTTTCAGGTGGGTGTCTAATGGGGTTGTTGGATCCCCAGCATTTGCAGCCTATGATCAAGGTTTGCTATGAATCTTTTTAGAATATTTACTCCAATTCTACGCGAATCACTTTTCATCTGCTTATTATTATTTTTTTTTCCTTCTTCTTTTCCTGCAGGGTATGATGTTTTCCTTGGGAATTTTCGTGGTTTGGTTTCTAGGGAGCATGTTAACAAAGACATTTCCTCAAGACGGTTAGTGCTTTCCAGAAACTCTAGTTTAATAACTTCCAATTCAGACACACACCCATAAAAAAATGATAGTTAGGTAATATAATGGTCTTTAACTGAAGTAATAATGCAGATATTGGAAGTACTCCATCAATGAGCATGGGACTGAGGATATTCCAGCCATGATAGAAAAGATTCATGAGATTAAAACTTCAGAACTGAAGATAAGTCAACCTGATGTCAAGGAAGAAATAAATGAGGCTCAGCCTTACAAACTTTGTGCAATCTGTCATAGCTTGGGGGGAGCTGCTATATTGATGTACGTTATAACGTGCCGGATTGAAGAGAAGCCCCATAGACTATCACGGTTAATTTTATTATCTCCAGCTGGTTTTCATGATGATTCCACGCTAGTTTTTACGGTGGCAGAGTACTTGTTCCTTGTTTCTGCTCCAATTCTGGCTTACATAGTGCCAGCCTTCTACATACCGACCAAATTCTTCCGTATGCTGCTGAACAAGTTGGCTCGAGACTTCCATAACTACCCGGCAGTTGGAGGACTGGTTCAAACTCTAATGAGTTATGTTGTTGGTGGCGACAGCTCAAATTGGGTTGGTGTGCTGGGGTTGCCACACTACAACATGAATGACATGCCAGGAGTTTCATTCCGTGTGGCTCACCACCTTGCACAAATGAAGCATACTGGAAAGTTTAGAATGTTTGATTATGGCAGTGTACGCGAAAACATGGAGGTGTATGGTTCTCCTGAGCCAGTGGATTTGGGTGAATACTACAGATTTATTGATATTCCAGTTGATCTGGTTGCTGGCCGTAAGGACAAGGTAATTCGGCCTTCAATGGTAAGGAAGCACTACAGGTTGATGAAGGATTCGGGTGTCGATGTATCATACAACGAGTTTGAGTATGCCCACCTGGACTTCACATTTTCTCACCGGGAGGAACTCTTAGCTTATGTAATGTCACGTTTGCTTCTTGTGGAACCTGATCCAAAGAGGCAAGTCAGTCAGAAGGCCTTGAAGTTGAAAAAGAAAGAACAGATTGAATCTTCTTGACTGTGCAATCCTTTTGCTTCTAAGATTTGATTTTGTATTTCCAGATTCACCTGATTGCTGTTGTACATGATTTAGTAGAGCAGATGTCGTTCACTAGTATGTAATTAATGATAGAGCCGGGGTACGTTCCCGTTGTTTTTCTTCCGGGATAGGCAGTGTATCTCCCATATAGAGTGCTGTACTTGAAAATTGTATACTAGATATGAGAGCGCAAGGTAATATTGATTGTGTTGTCTGTAATTCTGTAATTTTAAATACAAAAAGATGTTCTTGCATTGCTAATGCCGAGTACCGATGCATTCAAAAGTGAACTTTTCCTTATAATTTGATTGAAGTAGCTGTAAGTAGACTAGTTAATTTTCTAGCATTCAGATCTGATGTAGTTTTTATCACTTGATGGACTACGATCGGTTCTTCGTTTACTATGCTTTTTATCCTTTTTTTTTATCATGGTGATTCTTCAATACGTGCTCGATCATTATTCAGAATCATAAAAAAAAAATAAAAAAAATTGATCATTTGATAAATGAAAAGGAACATATTTGCAATTTTATTCCTAAAGCTAACTGAACACAAAAATTCAATCAATCAATCATAGAGATCGCCGTATCCATCTCCGTTGGCAAAGGATGACACTGGAATCAAATTATTGGCAGCTGCTGATGATCCGAAGCCCCTGGACTGTTGCAATGTATTAGCAAAAGCCTGGTACTTGCGTACATCAGAGTCGCTTACACTTCTTCGAGCATACTTCATTGATTCCTCAAAGTGCTCCTTTTTAATTTCGGCCACTTCACCTGCAGCAGCTTCAGGATTTTCCCTTTGCCCTTTCTTGATATCCTTCTCAATCTCTTCTCTGATTGCACACTTGCAAGCCCTTTGACATATTTCAGTGATGTCAGCTCCACTGAATCCATGTGTATACTTTGCAATAGCTTTCAAGTCGACGTCTTTTGAGACGGGAGACTTTCTTAGACATGACTTGAAAATTTGCAGCCTTGAATGCTCATCTGGCAGTGGTATGTATATCAATTGATCGAGGCGCCCCGGCCTTAGAAGTGCAGGGTCTATCATATCAGGCCTGTTGGTTGCCCCTATCACAAAGACTGTTTTCTTGGCTGACAAGCCATCCATTTCAGTCAGAAGCTGATTCACTATTCTATCCACGCCGCCACCATCTCCAACACTGCTTCCTCTTTGGATGGCAATGGAATCCAGCTCGTCAAAGAATAGAACACATGGGGCAGACTGACGAGCTTTGTCGAAAACATCCCTAACATTGGCTTCACTCTCACCAAACCACATTGTGAGGAGCTCAGGACCCTTGATGCTGATGAAATTGGCTTGACATTCGTTAGCAATGGCCTTTGCCAGCAAAGTTTTGCCGCAACCAGGAGGGCCATAAAAGAGAACACCTCTTGAAGGTGACATGCCAAATTTTTCGAACATTTCAGGATGCTCCACCGGATACTGAACAGTCTCTTGAAGCTCCCTCTTGACTGTATCAAGGCCACCGATGTCTGCCCATCTAACATTCGGTACTTCAACAGCAATTTCGCGCAGAGCTGAAGGGCTGGTGATTGCAACAGCAGCGTTCAAGTTCTCATTTGTTACATACATGGAGCTGAGAACCTCAGCATCGATAGTGTCTTCTTCTAAATCAATCAGATCCATCTTCTCTCGGATGCATTGCATTGCACCTTCAGTGCAGAGAGCTGCAAGATCTGCACCCACAAAACCATGTGTCTCCCTGGCCACCGTTTCCAAATTAACATCCTCTGCAAGCTTCATGTTCTTAGTATGAATTCGAAGAACCTCAAGGCGACCAACTTCATCTGGAACACCAATATCTATTTCCTTGTCAAACCTGCCAGATCTTCTCAAAGCAGGGTCAATGCTGTTAGGCCGATTTGTTGCTCCAATAACCATCACATGTGCTCGAGATTTCATCCCATCCATAAGTGTCAATAGCTGAGAAACAATCCTTTTCTCAACTTCACCATGTGTCTTCTCACGTTTAGGAGCAATAGAGTCAATCTCATCAATAAATATAATCGAAGGAGCATTCTTTTCGGCTACATTGAATGCTTCCCTCAGATTACTCTCACTCTCACCAGCCATCTTAGACATAATCTCTGGCCCGTTGATACAGAGGAAATAGCATCCTGTCTCATTAGCAATAGCTCTTGCTAACAAAGTCTTTCCTGTACCAGGTGGTCCATGGAGCAAAATCCCTTTAGGTGGCTTAACACCAAGAGCCTTAAAAATCTGAGGATGCCTTAATGGTAACTCCACCACCTCTCTAATTTGTCCCAGTTGTTTCCTCACACCGCCCACATCTTCATAACCAACGTCATCAAGCCTATCTTCATCTTCTCTTTTCAGAGGCTCCCCCTCGCAAAAGATTTCAGTCTTTGGCGTAATATGACAGTACTCCCCAGGTTCAGTGTCAACAACCTTAAACTTAACACTCCTCATTCCTCCCCTTACAAGAAAAAGATCCCCTTTCCTCACAGGACGATAATGTCCAAGAAAATAAGGCTTCAAATAAACATCGAAAAGATTCCCAGTAATGCCTTCAATGGTATCGTGAAGAGGCAGGACATGCATCTTCGTTGCATTCACAACATCATTGCAAATTTTCACAGAAACTAAGTCTCCGAGCCTCAGTCTCAGATTTGATCTCACCACCTTATTCATTCTGATTTTACTTGCGTCGCAAGTATCATCATCAACTGCCGTACATATTGTATCCCTTCTTCTCTTTCCTTTGATTAAGATGGTGTCGTATTTGAATATATCAAGCTTCTCCATTGTTAAAGGATGCAGGCCAACCACAGAATTGTCATCTTGAAGAGCTTCCTCAACAATCAACCTATTCGGTGATTTTGCTTTTCTGAACTCCAATCTATCATCATCAGCAGAGACTTTAGTGCTCATCATTGAATTGAAAGCCAGAGAAATATAATTTTTTTTTTCATGTATTGTGATTACGTTACGTGGTGCTGAATTTATAGTAGTTGCATGTTAAATTTTTCCGAATTGTAGTGGGAATCCTTTCTAATATCCTTCGGGACTTAGGAAGTTACTTATACTTAAACTTTACAGTAGTTTCCTAATTATTTTAAAAATTAATAAAGAATTTAGGAAGTTATGTATATTTAAACTTTACAGCGGTTTCCTAATTATTTTAGAAATTAATAATGCTCATAAATTTGATATGTTTTAACGACTTAAACTGAATTTCTAAAGCTAGGCCGAGTTACATAAGATAAAGAAGATAAAATAAACTTTTATGGTGTGTAACGGTGTAAGCGAAATCTTTAGATTTGGAAGTTATTATCAAGAGGCAAGAACGTGATGCTCTTTCCTTTGAAAGATACTAAATAAACCATTAGAAACAATCTCTTGTTTGTTAATATTATGAGTAATACTAGAGCCACAACGTAATGAGCCTGTCTAATAATGATAAGTCATGTGGTAGAGCTCTGAGTCCCTATAATGGGACTATTGGTGGATCATATTATTTAAAAAGCCAGTGTATCACATCATTAGACAAACTTACCACCTTAGCATAAATTCGAGAATTTAGTCAATCTAAGATAATTTGAAAATTCTTCCACAATGGCATTGTTACTTGCCCTAATTATGACCATGATATTAATTACTTGTCCTATCATATTTACATATTATAGTACAGGCAGTAATTCTTGCCGTATATTTGATTTTATCTCATAATCTTCTTGACTCTGGATGAGAATGAGCTTTTAAGAATTGGTACATTCTTTTCTTTTTCTGGATTTTGCCTTACAATATCATCCACCGTAACAATGTACATGCAAGAAGTGGAGGATCAATCAAAACTTGTTACACAAACGATGATCATCAGAACACGTACGGCGTTGGCGACAATGTTTGTATAATCATCCGCATAAAGTTTTTCCTGTAAAACAAATCCAAACCCAAAAATGAAAAATGATTCCAAAATCATGCGACATTCCTGTAAAAAGATTTATGCTTTTTTTTTTCCTTTTCCTCTGGCATTGTACAGAAATTAAAAGATGATTAATTACCTGCTACGCTTAGCCGTTGATCTACTTTTATACGACGCAATATCTTCATTTTTATCATCATACCGATCAGCATTTTCTTTTTCTTGATCTTGATGATGATCACTCTCCAAGAATGAAACAACCCTATCTTCTAATATCACCGACAGCTCCGGTCTCCAAAACTTGGACCCATTCATCCTCTTTTGCATCGAACATGAACTCCGGTCCCCACTACCCACTAGCACAACCTGGACACAGTTCTTCGGCGATTCCTCCGTTTCAAGCCGCTGCCCCGTCGGCCGGCAACAGCAACCCAATTCAGAAAAAAGCTTCATTAACTAATTAATTAATGGGTTTGTTTGTATGTGTTAATTGAAAAAGATATGAGGTTTTGTAATTGTTGTGTGTGTGTAAAATGAGAGCGTATGGATATTTTAAATTTACTTGTCATAATAGTAACGGAGTAACCATTAACTAAGTAAGGGGGGGGTTTTGTTTTGTACTGTAATAGCTTATCTCTTACGTTAGTTACAGGAGCAGTGTAATTAAGCAGGTTCACTTTTCTCTTACGTTCATTTTACTGTCGCCGTTACTCTCCAACCTTAACTCACAAGTGAGATTGGATTAATTGAACACGAATGAAACTGTTTAGGTGAAAGCCCAAAACCCTATTGAGGAACAAACTGACGTTGAAGTTAGGGATCAGGTATAAAATCCTAATTTTTTTATTAAAAAAAATTATTAAGGGTGGGTAAGTTTTAAATTTATTTTTTAGCATTTTATCTTCTAAGATTCAAACTCTCCTGCCGAGCTACTAAAGTTATACTGAAAACTACTTGATCGCGCCATTAAGGGTGATTATTTTGTTTACACTTGTCCTTATAAATTAGAAAACATGGTGGCCAAGTAAGATATTTCAACCATAAAACAAGTAATAATCTCATGTAACCGAGGAAGGCAATATTTTCTCATAATGTAGAAAAGAATCATATCACGATCACAATTTCTAACTTGTCTTGTATTAATAAAGGTGAGCATGGGTTGGTTCAGGTTTGTGAAAGCCAATCCAACTCATTATTAATTGGGTTGAGAAAGAATTAACACAACACAAATTAAAAAAAAAAAGTGTCTAATCCAACCCTAAATCATCGGTTTGGGTTGATTAAAATTAAAAGTTCAAAAAATTTAAATATAAAAGTTAAAACTTTGGTATTTAAAATCAAATTCAAATAGTAAAAAAAAAAACACATTAATTCTCCATCATAACATCAAATGTTATCTATTATACCCAACATCTATCAATAAACAACATGTATTATATTTAAATATCTATCAACTTACTTTTATTGAAAATTCAAATTTGATTTCTGAATTTTGTATATGAAAAATTTATTCAATATCAAGTTTAGCATTGATAAATTGACAAGAGTCTCTTTTATAAAAGAATAAAAATGGTTCAAAATTCGATTTAGTCATTTTGGGTTTAATAGTTGACAGTTGATATTATTTTTCTTTGATTTTTATTACTCTCAAATTGGTTGGACTATATGGGTTCACTTAATTATTAATCAGATTGAGAACTATTGACCCAATCAATTCATTATAACCCAATCAACTGGTCTAAATTTAATTGGATTTATTTGAATTGAATTGGGTTTGTTGGGTTAGATTGAGTTTGTCCAACTCCACCACTACCTCTAATTGGATTTGCCAGCCAAGAAATTTTAGTTGTAAAAGAAGTAATAATCTCATCCAATAAAGGATAGCAATATTTTCTCAGAATGTGGAGAAGAATAATATCATGATCAGTCTCGAACTTACCCTATAACACTAGGATTTAAACTATCTTATAGGAATTTAGTTCTTTAACCTAATAGAACTATGGTTTAATTCACAAAGCCTATAAATGGAGTTCAGTATTCATTATTCACTGTTCACAACAACTCTTCACCCTCAGTCACGTACCTTTGGAATTCTTTGCAATTAGCATTTGTGTCAACCCGATCGAATCATGATCGGATTGGGTGACCAGATATTATCCGAAAACCCGACCAGGTTGACATAAAAATTAAAAAAAAATTAGAAATAACAAAATTGAAACTGCTAATCCTAAACACACACACCACACGGTCCACACACACAAACCATTACAAACAAACACAATAACACATTAAGCCATTAACAAGAACACAAGGCACAAGCGGCCAGTCACACAGCAATAAGCAGCCCACTGACGACAGGCAACGTAAATGGCTACACCCACCTATAGCCTCACACAGCCCACACTGACAGCCTCCCTCAAACAAACGAAACACAAACACACATACAAAGTTCACGGACCAAGCTGCAACCGACCACCAGAGGTAGAAATTGCTGAAAGCTGACGCCAACTGAAGCTGCTCCGCAAGGACCGTGACCCGATCTACCAATCTACTACTATCAAGAACCGGATCTGCTACGCCACCTCCACACCTCTAATCCTCCACCATTACCCTATCTGATTCAAGCTCCATTCGAACCCGGCAAGCGGCAACCCAAATTTTGGCTATTGACTTTGAGTTTCGAAAGCTTTGAGCCTTTGATACTTGATAGTGATTGTATATATACATTATATATTATATGTGAATTGAAAATGAAATGTTAATTGGTATTTGGTAATTGTTAATAATATGTAATTATGTATAGTTAAATTTTAACAATAAAATGAAGAAAATTCGGGCATTGATTTTTTGGTTAATTATTAATTGATTTTTTTAATGAATAGATTAGGTAGATTAAAAATTTAAATTAAATATTTCGCTATAATATATATGCCATATGATATGTGCAATAGCTTCAACTTCAACAAAAAATTAACCAATTTAATTAATTGTATAATGAGCAATAATCATATATTAAGTCGTTAAGTAGTAAATACATGTAATGTGGGCATGAAATTTAGGGGTTTATAATAAGAATTAAGTTATGGATATGTAAATAATATTCTATTATTTTGGCCAATGGATAATTGGATATTATAAATTAATTAATTACATTAATTTCTTGCTTTTCCTTTATGGAATATGCATAGTTTTGAATTTTTATATATATAGTTATACTCTTAGATCCTAATCATATAGAAATATTATAATGGAAAATTGGAAATATTGAATTCAAAAAGTTTCATAAGATTAAATTAATAAATATTTGAATTGATTTGTAATATTAATTAGATTATGTTAATAATATTTTTGTGTTTTGATTTTTGAATTAATGATTAATAATTATTTGTTTGTATGTTCAGATGACTGGACACTCAAGATCGAATTCAATAAATGATGATGATGATCAAAGTGTTCAAATGGAAGGAACTTAAAAGTGAAATGGAAAAGGCAAAGCAAAAAAGTCCGCCGATGAAGAAAAGATCTGATACATGGAATCATTTCACTTTACTTGAGGACAATTAAAACAAATGAAAGTGCAACTATTGTGGTAGACAATATCAATGTCATGAAGGCATGATGGGATTCCAAATATGAAAAATCATATAAAGGTTTGTAGTGCATACAAGACATTCCGGGAACAACAAGACAAAAGTTAACACAACTAGAAAGTTGAGGGCGGCGAAGGAAATGTAAATAATATGGTTTTGACTAAAGGGTGGAGTCAAGATGCTTGTAGAAAGGTAGTCACCAAAATGATCATTATGGGTGAGTTGCTACTTAGTTTTGTGGATAACAAAGGGTTCAAGCATTTTTGCAATGTAGTTGTTCCGCAATTCGTTATGTCATCTCAAAGAACCATTGATATTATGGATTTATTTTTGGAGGAAAAGACAATGTTGAAGAGTTTGATTTATAACAACAAACGATGAGTGTCTCTTACAACTGATGTATGAGCTTCCGTTCAAAATATGAGTTACATGGTTATTGACCGGTGTTTGAATAGGAGGATTATTAGTTTCAGCGTGATTGAAGATCATAGAGGGAATACAATTGACAAAAAGACTGTAACTTTTTTACAAGATTGGAGGATAGAGATGTTGTTTGCAATAACCGCTAATAATGCCACTACAAATGATGTTGTTTGCAAAATATGCATGTGCGTTGTTGTGTGTTGTGCAAATTTTAATGTACTCTCAAGCGCACGAATCTATTATAGTATAGATCAATGGTGACGAGTGTCGATCCCACGAGGAGGTGGATTTTAATTATATGTAGAATTAATTTTGTAAATGGGTGGTTGAAATTGTGGTGGAAGTGATTTAAATTATCCTAAAATTGGAATTGAGATTCTAAAATTGGAATTGCAATGGCGAGAATAAATTGAAGCGAAATATATTGAACTGACGTATTTGGGTATCTGGATCCGTATTAACATGCATCATGGGCTAAATAATCCGTATTAATATCAATTAAATCATGAGGGGGGAATCCACACCTCATGAACCACGCTCTAATCAATATGGTGCTAAGGACTTATCGTGCCAAATAATAATAACCTTGTACTAGAGGGCCGGTGAAACCAAGGCGGTACTAGACAAGATTAGTATTATTTGTCGATGAGAAGTCAAAACATCTACAAAAACTAGAGGGGAAGAGAAAATAAATTTACCAAATAAAGCCCATGACACATGTTGAGACTTCACTTTCAACCCAAGCTTGAAAGAAAATTAGCCACTCATAATTGAACTATGGGCAAAATGGAAATTTATTAAAATACGAAGAAAATACAAGATGGAGAAGGAATTACAGAAAATGGATCCCAAAAATGGATTCAGAGATATCAAATTAGGAGGGGGAGGCCCCCTTTTTATAGATACATGGAGTATCTATGGGCAAAATGGAAATTTATTAAAATACGAAGAAAATACAAGATGGAGAAGGAATTACAGAAAATGGATCCCAAAAATGGATTCAGAGATATCAAATTAGGAGGGGGAGGCCCCCTTTTTATAGATACATGGAGTAAATCATGGCCATCAGATTAAAAACAGTTTGGACGCTTAGGATTGCGCCACGTCATCAGTCAACAGTACGCGGTTTGACCACGTGGATGAATAGTAACACGGTTTGACCCGGGTTGAACAGTAATGCGGTTTGGTTGAAAATAATTCTATGTGATGCATTTTATCGTACGCGAAATTTTTCGTCCACTGATATGTTGCCACGTTACCATCAACAGTACATAAGAATTTTAGTTCAACAGGATCGTGACACCTCATCAGTCAATGCCACATCATCGGTCAATGCCACATCATCGGTCAATACCATGTCATCGATCCGTCTATGTGAACAGTACGTGACAGTACCGTACACGTGAATAGTACCGTACATGTGAATAGTACTATTTTTTCTTTTATACTCCTGCCAAGGTTTTCAACCGTCCTGAGTTCAAAAGTAATGTCTGTTTTGCCGTCTGATCTCTCCTCTATTGTGAAATGACTATAATGCCCCTAAAATACATAAAATACTTAATTAAAATAAAACACATGTAATTAAATCACAAGAAGGTTAAATACATAAAAGTAAGGGTTGTTAGTAAAACTTGAAATGTAAAATGACGGTTTTCTCCTTTATAAATATGCATTTTCTAACACTCAACACACCCCCCAACCAGCTTATTGCTAGTCCCTAGCAAATAAAGCGAAAACAAAATTCAAATTCAATTTTTTTTTTTTAGAAACACTCATGTTTATTCAATCAGATTAATGATAGCAATCAAATAAAAGTATAAGAATTATCTCCAGTCTAAAGTAACATCACACCCACATCAACCATCCACATGAATCAGTCCAGTAGATTTTGTTATAGCTACTTTCAAGAATGACATGTCAAACCCTAAAATCGTACTGGAAGTAGTGACACTCTCACAAAGAAATTAAAACTAATAAAAATAGTCACTTCAATGAATGGTAATTGAAAGAGAAAATAATAAAGAAGTGATATCACATGCTCTCGCCAAGATGAAATAAATATGCCCTCAGCTTAGTAATGATACGATCTCAAGTCAAACAAAAATGCTAGTCAACCCAATTTATTTATCTTTTTTTTCTTTTATTATTTATTTATTTTTATTATGCACCACTACATCTTTTTAGCCCACATAACTAGCTTCTACTTCAGATTATAGTTCCCTAAAATCAAGAAGGATTTTTATTAGGATGTAACGTAGGCTAGGAACATGGTTAACAAAGAAGGGAAATAAGGAAAACAAAGTGTATGTTTGAGAAAAATGCAGAGGAATTTTTATTTTTTTAGAAGTTGCAAGGTGGATTTCACCTATTATTGTTATTATTTTTTTATTCTTTTTTTTAAACAATTTTTTTTTTTGCTTTTGCTTGGCACAACGTCACTAAATAAAAGAATTATTTACATTTTTCTCAAACATAAATAGGTGATGGAACTTATAAGATATTGGGTAATACTCCAAATCGAAATAGGTCAAGATGATAAGTTTGACAAAGAAAGGTTCTTTTTTTTTTAAAGGCTCAAAAGGGTTAACTATGGATATTTGATAAAAGGGATGGCTAGAAAGGCTCAAACGGATCAAAGATGGCCTTTCCATCGTCTTTTAGGGTTCTAAATAATCTTCCATATCTACTAGTTAGATGGGTCTCCAAATGTAGCAACACACATTTTTTTTTTTACAATTTTTTTTTTTACAATTTTTTTTAAGGGTTAACTCAAAAGAAATCTAGAGATCGTGTATACAATAATAAATTGTTAAGTTGTATAAAGAATGGGCAAAAGGATTACTCTCCAAGAAAAATGATAGGCTCAAAAACTCACTTGGTACTTATTATGACATGTTCATTCCTTCAAGCAACTTATATTTGTCTCCGACATCAACATGTAGAGTAGCAAACATAATGTAACATCACTTAAGACCAAAGATAATACAAATACTAAAATTTAAAATTAATCATGTCATCTAATGTTAAAACAAATCACATAATTTTTTTTAAACAACGTTCTACCCCCCCAACCTATTCTAAACATGAAAGGAAAATATGCATGCAGAAATGTGAAAATGATGCATAAAAACTAATTAGAAAAGTTACACGTAAAATGATAGAAAACGAAAATGATTTTTTTTTTAAGAAGATGCGTTTCTAGAGGCACTACACTCCATATTCAGCCATCTTCGACTCAAAAGTTGGAAAATGTATATTTATAGAGGAGAAATTAAAAAGAAGAAAAAATGAACACCAAAACTTAATAAAGAAAAATAATTTTTTTTTGTTTTTTTTATTTAAATTTTTTTTAAATGATGAAGATGCGTTTCTAGAGCCACTACCCTCATACGTATAAAATCTCAACCACTAAAATTGGATTTAGTGGCATCATGTTCCTTCGTGTAATGCTCCCCATTCGTTGACACCTATCACATGAAGAACAAAAAGTGTAAGCATCTCGAAATATAGTTGGCCAATATAAACCACATTGTAAAACTTTAGTTGCTGTTTTCTTAGCACTAAAATGGCCTCCACAAGCTTGTTCATGGCAGAATGAAAGAATATTCTGAATTTCATTTTCTGGGACACATCGTCTAACAATTTGATCTGCACAATACTTGAACAAATACGGGTCATCCCAAAAGAAATTCTTTATTTCTGCAAAGAATTTAGCCTTGTCTTGCTTGGTCCAATGCTCTGGAAGTTTCCCTGTAACAAGATAATTAACTATATCAGCATACCATGGTAATACTTCCACACTCATTAATTGTTTATCTGGAAATGACTCATTCAATGGTAATATTTCCATAATTGTGTCAAAATGGAGATGAGAGAGGTGGTCTGTCACAACATTTTCTGTCCCTTTCTTATCTTTGAATTCCAAGTCAAATTCCTGCAAAAGTAACACACAACGAATTAGTCTAGCTTTTGCATCTTTCTTTGTGAGAAGATATTTAAGAGCAGCATGATCTGTTAATATAATTATTTTACAACCAATGAGATAAGATCGAAATTTCTTTAATGCAAACACTACTGCTAGCATTTCTTTTTCAGTAGTTGAATTGTTCAACTGTGCATCATTTAATGTCATACTAGCATAGTAAATAACGTGGGAAATTCGATCAACTCTTTGTCCTAATACTGCTCCTACTGCATAATCAGATGCATCACACATGAGCTCAAATAGTAAACTCCAATTTGGGGGCTGAATGATGGGTGATGATGTCAACAACTGCTTTAATTTTCCAAATGCCATAAGACATGAATCATCAAAGACAAAAGGTACATCCTTAGCAAGTAGATTACATAAGGGTCTAGAAACTTTGCTAAAATCTTTAATGAAACGTCTATAAAAACTAGCATGCACAAGGAAAGATCTTACTTCTCTGACTGTTTTAGGTGGAGGAAGATTAGAAATGAGATCCACATTGGCTTTGTCAACCTCAATACCTTTGCTCGAAATGATGTGACAAAGAACAATACCTTGTTTTACCATAAAATGACACTTCTCCCAATTTAAGACCAAGTTCTTCTCGATACATCTCTGCAGAACTAGCGTTAGATGATATAAACATTGATGAAACGAGTCACCAAAGATAGAAAAATCATCCATAAAGACTTCAAGGAATCGTTCAACCATATCAGAAAAAATGCTTAACATACATCGTTGAAATGTAGCAGGTGCATTACATAATCCAAATGGCATTCTCCTATATGTAAAAGTGCCAAAAGGGCAAGTGAAAGTGATCTTTTCTTGATCTTTTGGTGCTATGGGAATCTGATTGTATCCTGAGTAGCCATCTAGAAAGCAATAAAATCCATGGCCTGCTAATCTATCAAGTATTTGATCGATAAATGGTAAAGGAAAATGATCTTTACGTGTGACAGAATTCAACTTTCTATAATCAATGCATACACGTCATCATGTAGTTACTCTAGTTGGTATCAATTCATTATCAGCATTGGTAACTACTGTGACTCCTGACTTTTTGGGGAGAATTTGCACAGGACTGACCCATGAACTATCAGAAATTGGGTAAATGATACATGCGTCTAATAGCTTAAGGACTTCAGTTCTAACAACTTTTTTCATATTAGGATTTAATCGACGTTGCATTCCCCTAGTAGATTTAACATATTCATCAAGGTGAATGTAATGCATGCAGTCTATTGGGTTTATACGTTTGATGTCTGTTATGGTTCATCCTAATGCTCCTTTGTGCTCTTTTAAAACATCCAACAACTTACCTTTTTGTTCGTCATTTAGGGATGATGAGATGATTACCGGTAGAGTACTTTCTTCTCCCAAAAATGCATATTCCAATGTGTTAGGCAATGGTTTGAGCTCGAGTTTTGGTGGTGATTCTGATGATGGGATGAGTTTCTTCTTTGATGGTGCTAGTTGTTCAACTCTTGACTTCCATTTATTAGTGTCCATGGATGGTGCTGAGTCAAGTAAGGCGTTGACCTCTTCGACTGATCTGTCAATATCAAAATCTAAACCAAAGTGAGTTAAACATGTTTGCAAAGGGTCATCACTAAGGTTTGAAACAAAAGTGTCATCAACTAATGCTTCAATTAAATCTACATCAACAATTCCATCATCTGCACTGTGAGGTTGTTTGGCAATGTTGAAAATGCTCCATAGTCATGTTGCCGAAGGACAACTGCATATTTCCAGTCCTGCATTAAATGTGAGCATCCGCAGTTGCCAAGAAAGGTCGGCCTAGAATAATGGAGATGTACTTCCTTGAATCCTGTATTGGTTGAGTGTCAATTACAATGAAATCAACATGAAAATAAAACTTGTCTACCTGGATAAGCACGTCCTCCACAATGCCACGAGGTATTTTCGTGGACCGATCTGCAAGTTGTAACACTACTGGAGTTGGGTGTAATTCTCCAAGTCCAAGTTTCACGAATACAGAGTAAGGCAAAAGATTTACACTAGCTCCTAAATCCAACAAAGCATTCTCAATTATGTGGTTCCCTATACTACATGAGATAGTGGGGGAGTCTGGGTCTTTGCATTTTAGAGAAATTTTATGTTGGAGGATAGAACTAACGTTTTCTATTAAAAATGCCTTCTTTTGAACATGCATATTTCTCTTTTTAGTACAAAAGTCTTTAAGAAACTTGGCATAAGATGGAACTTGCTTTATAGCATCAAGTAAAGGGATGTTAACACTTACCTGTTTGAAGATTTCAAAAATCTCACCTGTGGATTTTCCCTTCTTTCCTTTAGCTAACCTTTGAGGAAATGGAGCTTTGGGAACGTATTATCGTGGGTTGGTTTCTTCTTTCTCCTCCGGTGATGAGTCCTCAACATTCACAGGTACAATTTGATTTTCTTTTGTCACCGGCATCTCCACTTTGTTGTCGACTTCTTTTCCTTTTCGCAAGGTCATGACTGCTTTGACCTCTCCATGCTACTGTGGTGAACTGGTACTTGCTTCATGTACTCCTTTAGGATTAGGCACTAGTTGACTTGGAAATTTACCTTTCTCAACAGTCATTGTCAAGGTCTGAACTGAAGAAGCAAGTTGTCCCACCATCTTCTCAAGGCTTGAAATTGATTGAGCTTGTGAGTTGAAGCCTGCTCTCAACTCATTTCGTAGTCCATCAATGGTGTGGTTTTGTTGCTCAATCGTGGAGTGAGTAAGATTCTTGAGATTTTGGAATGAATCCTCCCATGGTCTGGGTTGAGAGAAATTCTGGTTCTGATTGTATGGTCTATGTTGTGCAAATTTTAATGTACTCGCAAGCGCACGAATCTATTGTAGTATAGACTAATAGTGACGAGTGTCGATCCCACGAGGAGGTGGATTTTAATTATATGTAGAATTAATTTTGTAAGTGGGTGATTGGATTTGTGGTGGAAATGATTTGGGATATGCTAAAACTTAAATTAAAATGGCGAGAATAAATTCTAAAATTGGAATTGAAATGGCAAGAATCTTATGCATGATGTGCTCAAATTAGCTAAGGGACTGAAGTAGTCCTTAAATGGCCTCTCCTGTGGTTGCAAATTCATTTTATTTTTAACTTGTTTGTGTGTGCGGAGTGTTTTCTCAAGTTCAAGGTCTATAGGTTCAAGATTAGGTAATAATGACCTTCGACCATACATGCAAAAAACACAAAAATAAATGGGAACAAAATTAATAAAAATAAACAAGAAGGAGAAATGACAGTACTAACCTTATTGCGCTTGTTACAATCTTTCTATAAAAACACACTAAAACAAATACGTGAAATAAATTAACTAAAAGTAAATTAATAAAAAAAATTACAAAGAAAATTAAATTGAAAACTAAATTACAGAATTTTAAAGAAGAGAGAAAATAAATAAATAAAAATTCTTAGATCAAAATGTAAATTCGCTATTTTTTTAATAAAAAAATTACAAGAAAATAATTAAAAGAAATTATTCACAAAAATTAATTCTATGAATTAAAATTACTCACCTCCCCGGCAACGGCGCCAAAAACTTGTTGTGCAAATTTTAATGTACTCTCAAGCGCACAAATCTATTGTAGTATAGATCAATGGTGACGAATGTCGATCCCACGAGGAGGTGGATTTTAGTTATATGTAGAATTAATTTTGTAAATGGGTGGTTGAAATTGTGGTGGAAGTGATTTAAATTATCCTAAAATTGGAATTGAGATTCTAAAATTGGAATTGCAATGGCGAGAATAAATTGAAGCGAAATCTATTGAAATGACGTACTTTGGTATCTGGATCCGTATCAACATGCATCATGGGCTAAATAATCCATATTAATGTCAATTAAATCATGAGGGGGGAATCCACACCTCATGAACCACGCTCTAATCAATATGGTGCTAAGGGCTTATTGTGCCAAATAATAATAACATTGTACTAGAGGGCCGGTGAAACCAAGACGGTACTAGACAAGATTAGTATTATTTGTCGACGAGAAGTCAAGACATCCACAAAAACTAAAGGGGAAGAGAAAATAAATTTACTAAATAAAGCCCATGACACATGTTGAGAATTCACCTTCAACCCAAGTTTGAAAGAAAATTAGCCACTCATAATTGAACTAGGGGCAAAATGGGAATTTATTAAAATACGAAGAAAATACAAGATGGAGAAGGAATTACAGAAAATGGATCCCAAAAATGGATTCAGAGATATCAAATTAGGGGGGGAGGTCCCTTTTTTATAGATACATGGAGTAAATCATGGCCATCAGATTAAAAACAGTTTGGACGCTCAGGATTGCACCACGTCATCAGTCAACAGTCAACGGTTTGACCACGCGGATGAACAGTAACACGGTTTGACCCGACTTTGAATAGTAACGCGGTTTGACCCGGATGAACAGTAACGCGGTTTGGTTGAAAATAATCCTGTGTGATGCATGCACCGTATGCGAGATTTTTCGTCCACTGATATGCTGCCACGTCACCATCAACAGTATATAAGAATTTTAGTCCAACAGGATCGTGACACCTCATCAGTCAATGCCACGTCATTGGTCCGTTTATGTGAACAGTGTTGTGAACAGTAACGTAGTTAGTACCGTACACGTGAATAGTACCGTACATATGAATAGTGCCATTTTTCCTTTTATGCTCCTCCTAAGGTTTTCGACCGTCCTGAGTTCAAAAGTGATGTCTGTTTTGCCGTCTGATCTCTCCTTTATTGTGAAATGACTATAATGCCCCTAAAATACATAAAATACTTAATTAAAATAAAACACATGTAATTAAATCACAAGAAGGTTAAATACATAAAAGTAAGGGTTGTTAGTAAGACTTGAAATGTAAAATGACGGTTTTCTCCTTTACAAATATGCATTTTCTAACACTCAACAGTCTAAATGGTGGCTGAGAGGCTTGAGGAACTTAAGGAATTTGTTGCATTGGTGGAGCTGGAGCTGCTGGTCCATTTTGTTGGAATCTTTGAGACCATGAAAAATTGGGGTGGTCTCTCCATCCAGGGTTATATGTGTTGGAGTATGGGTTGTAATTTGATGATTTTCTCATTACACCCATGACATTGGCTTGATCTGAGTATGAGTCATGGTCATGTGGTTCTGTTGATTTAGCAGTCGATAACGATGCTATTTGTCGAGCAAGACCTTCAACTATCTCTTTGACTTCTTTAATTTCTGAACTTGACTCGCCAATATGAACCTCATTTACTCCATTAATTCTTCTAATATTCCTGAGTGATCGACTCCGTTGTTGGGAATTATCCGCTTATCGCTGGAAGAATTCCCAAATCTCTTATGCACTTTTTGACATTAGCTCTCCTCCACTTGTTGTCATTAGTCATTCTTGCACATTCGGTAGTAATCCCTCCAAAAACTATTGACATTGGTGCCATTTCTCGTACCCATAATGTGGATACTTCAAGAGTAGCCCATTGAATCGCTCTCATGTTTCGAAAAATTGCTCATCTTCTCTCTGTGTAAACTCTGAAATTTCCCTGCAAATAGCATTGATTTTATGCACTGGGAAATATTTATTCAAAAATTTAGTTATCATTTGTTCCCATGATGCAATGCTATTAGCAGCAATGTATTAAGCCATGAACGAGCTCTATCTTTTAAAGAAAATGGGAATAGTCTAAGTTTTACATCATCATCTGAAAAAATCTCATATTTAAATGTTTGACAAATGGCATGAAAATCATTCAAATGATTATATGGGTCATCATTTTCTAGGCCATAAAATGTGGGGAGACAATTTAGCATACTAGGTTTTAGTTCAAAACTCCTAGCAGCTACATTTGGGTATCTTATGCATGATGTGCTCAAATTAGCTAAGGGACTGAAGTAGTCCTTAAATGGCCTCTCCTGTGGTTGCAAATCCATTTTATTTTTAACTTGTTTGTGTGTGCAGAGTGTTTTCTCAAGTTCAAGGTCTATAGGTTCAAGATTAGGTAATAATGACATTCGACCATACATGCAAAAAACACAAAAATAAATGGGAACAAAATTAATAAAAATAAACAAGAAGGAGAAATGACAGTACTAACCTTATTGCGCTTGTTACAATCTTTCTATAAAAACACACTAAAACAAATACGTGAAATAAATTAAATAAAAGTAAATTAATAAAAAAAATTACAAAGAAAATTAAATTGAAAACCAAATTACAGAATTTTAAAAAAGAGAGAAAATAAATAAATAAAAATTCTTAGATCAAAATGTAAATTCGCTATTTTTTTTAATAAAAAAATTACAAGAAAATAATTAAAAGAAATTATTCACAAAAATTAATTCTATGAATTAAAATTACTCACCTCCCCGGCAACGGCGCCAAAAACTTGTTGTGCAAATTTTAATGTACTCTCAAGCGCACAAATCTATTGTAGTATAGATCAATGGTGACGAGTGTCGATCCCACGAGGAGGTGGATTTTAATTATATGTAGAATTAATTTTGTAAATGGGTGGTTGAAATTGTGGTGGAAGTGATTTAAATTATCCTAAAATTGGAATTGAGATTCTAAAATTGGAATTGCAATGGCGAGAATAAATTGAAGCGAAATATATTGAACTGACGTATTTGGGTATCTGGATCCGTATTAACATGCATCATGGGCTAAATAATCCGTATTAATATCAATTAAATCATGAGGGGGGAATCCACACCTCATGAACCACGCTCTAATCAATATGGTGCTAAGGGCTTATTGTGCCAAATAATAATAACATTGTACTAGAGGGCCAGTGAAACCAAGGTGGTACTAAACAAGATTAGTATTATTTGTCGACGAGAAGTCAAAACATCCACAAAAACTAAAGGGGAAGAGAAAATAAATTTACTAAATAAAGCCCATGACACATGTTGAGAATTCACCTTCAACCCAAGTTTGAAAGAAAATTAGCCACTCATAATTGAATTAGGGGCAAAATGGGAATTTATTAAAATACGAAGAAAATACAAGATGGAGAAGGAATTACAGAAAATGGATCAAAAATGGATTCAGAGATATCAAATTAGGGGGGGGAGGTCTCCTTTTTATAGATACATGGAGTAAATCATGGCCATCAGATTAAAAACAGCTTGGACGCTCAGGATTGCACCACGTCATCAGTCAATAGTCCACGGTTTGACCACGCGGATGAACAGTAACACGGTTTGACCCGGGTTGAACAGTAACGCGGTTTGGTTGAAAATAATCACGTGTGTTGCATGTACCGTACGCGAGATTTTTCGTCCACTGATATGCTGCCACATCACCATCAACAGTACATAAGAATTTTAGTCCAACAGGATCGTGACACCTCATCAGTCAATGCCACATCATCGGTCAATGCCACATCATCGGTCAATACCACGTCATCGATCCGTCTATGTGAACAGTGTCGTGAACAAATCGTGACAGTACCGTACACGTGAATAGTACCGTACATGTGAATAGTACTATTTTTTCTTTTATACTCCTGCTAAGGTTTTCGACCGTCCTGAGTTCAAAAGTAATGTCTGTTTTGCCGTCTGATCTCTCCTTTATTGTGAAATGACTATAATGCCCCTAAAATACATAAAATACTTAATTAAAATAAAAAACATGTAATAAATCACAAGAAGGTTAAATACATAAAAGTAAGGGTTGTTAGTAAGATTTGAAATGTAAAATGACGGTTTTCTCCTTTATAAATATGCATTTTCTAACACTCAACATTGTGCACATATTTTGAATTTGATTTATGTTTCATGGTTGAATGAGTTGCATGCTAGTGTTGTCCTTATCCAGAATGCTGTGAAGTATGTGAGAGCCTCCACCACGAGGCTACAGACCTTTAAATAATGTGTTGAACAAGTGAAAAGTCCAAACAAAACTATCATTTTGGATTGTCCTACTAGGTAGAATTGCACTTATTTAATGTTAATGATTGCGTTGAAGTTTCAAGCGGTATTTGATAAAATGGCAGAAGTGGATAAACCGTATAAGACATACTTTCTTAAGAAAGAAAATAATTATGAAAAGGTGGGCCCACCTGAACATGAGGATTGGGAGAGTGTTGAACAAATTGTGAAGTTTTTAAAGGTATTTTATAATGTCACATTGCTATTTTCTACCTTTTTGAGTGTGACTTTTAATCTTTGTTATGATACTATTGGCTTAATTAAGAGTTCGTTGACCTCATTAGAAGCAAATAAAGATCATGGGGTGGTGTTTATGGCTTATAATATGAGGAAAAAAATTTGATAAATGTTGGGAGTTTGCGAGGAAGATAAACAAAATGTTGATTGTTACCTCTATTTTTGATCCACGAGGTAAAATGAACTTTGAGATTACTTTTGACAATGATGGTTCGAAGGTTGAAGAAATGACCAAAGTAGTGAAAAATTTATTGTATGAGCTTTATAATGCATATAGTGCATTATGCTCCAGTTTCACACCATCGATGTGTAGTGAGAGTCTTCCTAGTGGTAGTTATAGTGGTACAAGTTTTTCGTCATTATTCTTTGAGTCTTCTAACACAAATTTTTTTGGATGCATCATATATATTGTCTCATCAATGTCATCATTGAGAAGCGGTGTCTTTTCATCCATTTAATGTAACTTAAGATTGAAATGCGCCATTAATGACATTATGATTCTAAAAGAGTCTTTAGAAGAAACGAGAGAGTTTTCTCATCAATTATGATTCTAAAAAAATCTATTTTAAGTCGATGCATTCTTTTTGCGTAAAGCTCTTTGCGATAAGACACGCTTTGTATCTCTATACATTGCCTTTCGAATTCCTTTTGGTCTTAAATATCTATTTACAACTAATAGGTTTCGTGCATTCTGGCAATAGGCTAATGAGCTACTTGATCTGTTACAAGCTTATCGACCAGAGACAGATCCAGGACCTTGGTGTTGGAGTTTCCAAATAATGATGGTAACAGTAGCCGCAGTAAGAAGTACAAATTAGATTTAACTCTCCACCTGTAAATATTTTTTTTTGTGTTGCATCACCCAGGTGATGTCTTCTAAACTCTACTTATTTCCTTTAAAACATTAATGACAATGTTTCATTCTGGTTGGGGGGAGAGAATAGTCGACAATTGTGGAATCTTGGTTAAGTTTTTACTAATTTTTTGTTATAGAAACTAACTGTTGCTAACTTTTTATGTTGAAGATTGCTGAATATGGAGTGTAGTTACTCTAGAAACGCATCTTCTTCGTTAAAAAAAAGTTCTAGACATTTTCTTTTTCTTTATTAAGCTTTGATATTCATTTGTTTGACTTCTTCTTTTTAATTTCTCCTTTATAAATATACATTTTCAAAATTTTGAGTCGAAAATGGCTGAATATGGAGTGTAGTACCTCTAGAAATGCATCTTCTTAGTTTTAAAAAAAACAACCATTTTCTTTTTCTATCATTTTAAGTGTAACTTTTCTAATTAGTTTTTCTGCATCATTTTCACATTTCTGCATGCATATTTTCCTTTCATGTTTAGAATAGGTTGTGGGTAGAATGTTGTTTGAAAAAAAAATTGTGTGATTTGTTTTAACATTGGATGACATAATGAATTTCAAATTTTAGTATTTGTATTATCTTTGGTCTTAAGTGATGTTACGCCATGTTTGCTACTCTACATGTTGATGTCAGAGACAAATATGAGTTGCTTGAAGGAATAAACATGTCATAATAAGTATCAAGTGAGTTTTTGAGCCTATCATTTTTCTTGGAGAGTAACCATTTTGCCCATTTTTTATACAGCTTAGCAATTTATTATTTTATACACGATCTCTAGATTTCTTTTGAATTAACCCTTAAAAAAAAGTTGTAAAATTAAAAAAGAAAAAAATGTGTGCTGCTACATCTGGAGG